>NC_057863.1:665075640-665404806 GCF_019393635.1 Dromiciops gliroides | reverse complement strand
TTCTTCCATCCACTGCCTTAGAGATGACTACCATTAGACACAAATACAAGTGTATAAATGTACATGTATATGTATACACATATATACACACAGAGACAGACATATTACATAAGTATACTCACTCTATACATAGTTCTATTTATTACTTCTTTTTCCAGGATGAAGATGGTGTCTTCCTTCATGTGTCTTTTGCAGTTAATTTGGGTAATTATAGGTCAAAATCACATATTGGCTCAAAGTAGTTATTTCAAAATATGGCTATTACTATAGACAACATTCTCTTGGTTCTGCTAATATTGCTTTTAATTGTTTCATGCAAGTATATCCATATTTTCTTTTTTCTTTTTTGGGGGGGCCGGGGCAATGAGAGTTAAGTGCCTTACCCAAGGTCACACAGCTAGTAACTGTCAAGTGTCTGAGGCTGGATTTGAACTCAGGTCCTCCTGAATCCAAGGCCAGTTCTTTATCCTCTGTGCCACCTAGCTGCCCCCTCACATTTTTTAAATCATCAAGCTCATGACTTCTTATAGCACAGTAGTATTTCATCATGATCATATACCACAGCTTGTTCAACCATTCCCCAGTGGCTGGGCATCCTTGCAATTTTCTGTTCTTTTCCCACCACAGAAAGTTGATATAAATATTTTAGGACATATAAGTTCTTTCCATTTTCCTTTAATCATATTTGTGAATATACAAAGTAGTGGTATTACTGGGTCAAGGGCTGTTTGATAACTCTTTGGGAATAATTCCAGATTGCTGTCCAAAATGGTTAGATCATTTCACAGTTCCACCAACAGTGAATTTGTTTCCCACTTTTTCCATCTCCCCTCCAAACATTTTCCATCTCCCCATCAAAGACTTACCTCTTCAATCATTTTAGCCAATCTGATAATGTAAACTAATATCTCAAGGTTGTATTAATTTGAATTTGTTACTATATTCTTCTTCTTCTTATTATTTTTATACTATTATTCATATCACTCTTTTGCATTTAAATATAACAATACTACTTGGGATTGTGTTCTATAGAAACTGAGCTAAACTGTGCATCTGATCCCCTTGTTCCCTGAGACTGAGGTAGTATGGGGAGGGGAAGGAGATTATGCCCCTCATGTGTTGGGCAGTAAGTTTATACATTTGTGATTATACCTCTGAAGTAAATACTCCTTTCAAGAAGTTAATCTGACTATTAGCAGCTAAATGGAACCAGACCGTAGGGGACTAAGCCCCACAACTGAGAGAGCGTCGTGAGTGGCTTATGGAGCCAATGGTGGAAAGCCATGGTACCTGAAACCCCAGCAAGAATACTCTAACACCCTGGGGGATGGTTATGATGTCACATACCTGACCTTCAGGCAGTAGGGGTCAAGGTGGTCAGTGTTACACTTTGACTCTAGAGAAATCATGAGGAATTATAGCCCTAAGATTCACCATTGTGAGTTCACTCTCTGATGCCATTATCAGTACACACAACCTCCCTTTGTTTCTAGGATATGGTTATTGTTCAGTCATTCCAATCTTATCTACTCTTTGTGACCCCATTTGGGGTTTCTTGGCAAAGATACTAGACTATCTCATTTTATTTATGAGGAAACTGAGGCAAACAGGGTTAAATTACTTGCCTGGAATTCCACAGCTAATGTGTCTGAGGCCAAATTTGAACACAGCAAGATGAATGAATCTTCCTGACTTCATGGCTGACACTCTATCCCTTGTCACATGGTTGCCCTTCTAGGAAATGGAAGCCTGGTCTAATATCTGGGGACAGATTCAGCTTTCATTTGGTGTAGGGATTCTTTTACTCCAATGGGAGCTTTCTTGCAGCCAGGCTGGGTAGAGGACTGTCTGTCAGAATGTGAACTTTTTCTTCCACAAAGAGCATAGAGATATTTATGAACTTGTGAGTCACTGCTTATGAGCACATAAGGGCTAGCAGCTGGAAAACTTAAGTTCAGGAAGGCAGAAGTATGCATCAGTCCTGGTGGGAACTTTACAAAAGCCATATATGCTGTCAAAACACAAGTGATTGAGTAAGAGGTGAGAAACATGCTCACCAGTAGTAGGATAGTTTTGGTGGCCCTGGTCTCAGGGGAGGCTCTGCTGGAAAGGTGAGTAATGTGAATTTTCTGGACTTTCTTGTAATGCTTAAAAAGAAGAATCACCATGTAGCTGCTGGCAGAGACCATGAGTCCCAAACATACAGCATCAGGAAAAGAAAGAACAATTAATAACAAGGAGGCATACAATCCAGAAGGAACCTCATGAGTACAATATCCATAATGTTGTATCTCAGTCATGTTTCTGGTGTACTTTGGTCCCCTGATTCCCCAAAGAATAAAGATATTTAAAAGCAAGTGGAAAGTCCAAAAGCAGAGACTAGAGGGAATGAGGTATGTTGGGGTTCTAGCTTTAAGCTCTGCCCAATTGGATGTGTTGGGGCTGATGGTGATGGCCTGGAAGCCACTTAGGAGGCAGGTCATGCTGAGGGAAAGATTCCGAGCTATTCTGTGAAGGTAGAATACAATTTGACATCCAGTATCATCCAGGAAATCCATCAGACCCATAGCTGTCATTGTCTGAGGGATGCCCTTTGAGAGAAGTCCCAAGCAGTTGGCCAAGGCCAGTTGGCTGACAAGAGTGTCTGCATGCCTCATCCTGTGTCCACTGAGAACCATGAAGATAAAGAGACAGACAAGGAAGGAGTTCCCAAGAATTCCAATTCCTGTCTGGGAGAAGAAGACAATACTCAGGATTATGTCCTTAGATTTCATGATGGCGGTATCTTAGAAGAACTGAGAGACCTAGAGAAACATGGAAGTTAGGGTTTGTGAGCACTGTCTCCTCAGTCCCAAGTAGACCCTGTAGAAGATGTCTCCTTCTGATCTTTAGAGTTTTCTATGCTGATACTTGAAAACAACCCGGAATCTAGTTTGGCATTCATTGTTGATTGTTCTTTCCTAGGCTTTTATAGCACATGAGACATTCAAATAATCATGCCTTTAAATACAATTTCATTGAATCAGAATTCAGAGGGTTTCAAGGCCCTAACAATGCCAGATTTGGTTTGTGTGTGCATATTCGTTGGTATTTTCTTTTCTGTGGGAATGGTCTGGAATGGAGCTTTCTAAGATTTCAATGACTTTCTATTTCATATTCCCCCTGAAGGAGCTATCAGAGATAGCTGGTATCCAAGATGTTGTGCGTCATTTAGCATGATGGATTGATGGATTAATGAATACTGTATATATGTTTATATATGTATATGTATGTATGTGAAAGAGAAGAGGGAGAAAGAGAGGTAAAAACTCACATTTCACCTTCTTAATCTCCTAACCGCTAATCGTAACCTCATGACCTTTCATGCAGGATAGTGGAAAAACTTTTTTCCCAAAAAAGTTTATTTAAATTTTTTTCTCCATCCTTTTCCCTTTTCCACTGGAAAAAGAACAACCTCCTTGTACCAGATATGCACAGTCAAGTAAAACAAATTGCTCGGTGTGGCTCAAATATAACTCACTGCCAAAAGTGTCCCCACTTCCAAACTTTCCCTTTACTTGCAAGGGCACCACCATCCTCCCAGTCCTTCAGGCTTGTGACCTAGGTATTCGTCTCAGTATCTCTCACCACCAATATTCAATCTGTTGCCAAAAACTCTGGGATTTTTTGTTGTTGTTGCTGTTTATCATTGTTTCATTGTCTCAGTCATGCTCAACTCTTTGTCACCTCATTTGGGGTTTCCTTGGCAAAGATACTGGAGTGCTTCACCATTTCCTTCTCCAGCTCATTGGACAGATGATAAACTGAGCCAAACAGGGTTAAGAGACTTACCCAGTATCACACAGCTAGTAAGTTTCTGGGGCAAGATTTGAACTTAGGAAGATGAGTTTTCCTGACCTCAGGCCTGACACTCTATCTCTTGTGTCACCTAACTGACTTAATTTGTATCTTTGAAAGATGTTTTGAATATGTCCTTTTCTTTCCTCTGTTCCAGCCATCATCCTGGTGTAGGCCCTCATCAACTCACACTTTCACTATTGCAATAGCCTGTGGTGGGTCTACTTGCTACAAGTCTTTCTCCACTCCAGTCTATCCTCTATTCAGTTGTGAAAATGCGTGTCCTAAAGTTCAGGTCTTACCATATCATTCCCATAGTCAACCAATTCCAGTGGATCCCAATCATTTCTAGGATCTAATACAAAATCCTTTGTTTTGGTGTTCAAAACCCTTCATAACCCATTTCTCCCTCCAGTCTTCTTACACCTGACTCACACAATCGGGAAGCACTTAATACAAGATTTAGCATCTGGCAATCTATATAATATTAATGTTATTTCTGTAATTGAATGCTGTATGGAGTTTTACATGTGATCAGTATCAAATGGCAAAGTTGCTAAGGTGAATGGTTTTCTGTGTAAGATAATTTAGAAGTGCATTTGACTGATTTGATGTCATCTGACTAGAAATAAGTTTTGTTTCAGGCTTTAAATTCAAGACATTATTAATATTAATTAATATTAATATTGCCTTTCTAAATTTTCTTGTGGAAAACCATTGCACAAGAAAATCTATTAAAGGATTATGCAATTGTATCATTGAAAATTTTAGCTCTTTTGATCTGGTTCCTATGAAATTATTAATTATCTTAATGTTAAAACCTACTAAGTAACCACTCATATAGACCATGAGTCCCCCAAAAATAGCATCAGGAAAGGAGAGAAGGATTGCAAATAAATAGACTTGAAATCCAGAAAGAATTTTATGAGAATAATGTCCATTATTGCTCTATCTCAGGAATATTTCAGTTTTGCCTTGGTCCCTAAATTCCCCAAGAAATATAATTGCAAAAATCACAGGTGAAAAGTCCAAGAGAAGAGACTGGAAGGGATAAGGTATTTTGAGGCTTTGGCTTTAAGCTCTGCCCAACTGGAGATCCTGGGGCTGATGGTGATGGCCTGAAAGCCACTCAGGAGGCAAGTCATGCTGAGGGAAAGGACCCAAGCTATTTTGTGGAGGTAGAAAATAATTTTACAGCCAATTTCATCCAGGAAATTTATCAGACCCCAAACTGTCATTGTCTCAGGGATGCCCTTTGAGAGAAGCCCCAAGCAGTTAACCAAGGCCAGCTGGGTAACAATAGGGTCTATAGGTCTCATCCTTTGTCCACTGGGAAAAATAAATATGATGGGGAAAATAAGGAAGGAATTCCCTAGAAGTCCAATCCCTGTCTGGGAGAAGAAGGCAATACTCAGGATTATGTCTTTAGATTTCATGGTGGTGGTATCTTGGGGAAAGAATTGTCATCAAAGGCAGAGGCACCTAGAGGAAAGTAAAAGTTGGTGTTATTTGTGAGCACTGTTCCCTCATTCTCACCAAGCAGATCCTATTGAAGGTGTTTCCTTCTGGTCTTTAATAGAAACATTCTCACACTTGTCTTTGGTTTACAGGGCAGGGAAGTTGATATTAGGAGTGGGATACTCTTCCTTTAATCTCTGTTAGTTTTAGTAAGTAGTTCATGAAATAATTTACCACATAAAAATAGTTGTGCCACAGAATGAGGCTTTTACTGACTGATCAGGGACATGAGATGAGGGGGAAAAACCCCAAAGGACAGAATTTGGGGGTAATTATAATCAATTTATTATTTAGGCAAGCTGCCAATCAAATTGGTGGCCAATGGTTTCTCCCAGTAACCACAAGATGCCTCATGGAGAGCCTGATAGCTTTAAGTAACCCTTGCCTGTCAATTCCCTTGACAACTGAAAATCTTCCCTGATTGGGAGATATTTAGTGAGGAGGTTGGCAAAAGGTCTTCTGCTCCTCCTGCTGAGAAAGTGGCTTGATCATGAGATCAACTGCCTCCAGCAATGTGGACAGTGGAATCCATCTCCATCTCAGCCACTCTAGTTGGTTTTCTCCTTCATGAGCTGGGTCCCCCTAATCTCCTTTGGAGGAATACAGGGGCAGAGACTCTTTTCCTCAAGATAAGAACTGGTCCAGACTGAATTCTATTTATACTCTCAACAGAAGTTAGATCTTCTACTTGGGTGAAATGCCATCCAAGATTGAAGAGCATGTTCCTTGAGGCTAAGGATAAGCTCTTCAGTTATGTCTTTCAGAGACTGACTTTAACAAGAGCTTGTCTTTAATGAGCAAATTAAGGAGAAGAGTCCATTTCCCAATTTAATAAATGGTTATTAATATAAGAGGAAAATAATTTCTCCCTGACAGTTGTGACATCTATGGTGTTACTATTATCAAATTCAACTCCCCAAAGTTGATTTGAAGCCAATTTTCTAAACCTGCATAGACAATCAATGAATATTAATGAACACACATTTATTAAGTACCTATTATGCCAGGGAGTGAGCAGGGCTAGGGATCCAAAGATGTAAAGGAAACTCTATTTGCCCTTAGGGGTTGTAATGAACTGAGAAATATGTCCCAATGTAAACATACATAGAACAAACTCTGCCATAGTCCAGGCAGCTGAGTAAGCTCAGGGTGTTCCACTTGAGCCTGACTTACCTAGAGAATCACAGTCTTTGGGGCTTCCAGGCTTTAACAATGGCAAGGACTGTCTCATGTGTGTATTTTGGAGTGTATTTTATTTCACCAATGTTCCCCCTACAGCAGCTATCAGAAGACCCGACAAATGGATGGCACTCAATAGACACTAAATGTTTTAGGGATTGATGGAAGGATGAATGAATGTTATATGAGTTCCTGGGTATAGGAAAGGAAAGAGGGGAGAGGGAGAAAGAGATCTCCAGCTTTCACATTTGTGCCCTTCTCACCCAGCTACTGTTCTAGGTCAGCATGTCAGGATCTTTCACAGAAAATATTGATGCTGCTTTTTTCCCTCCAAAATTTTGTTTTAGAAGATGGTGGAAGAAAGACAGCGACCTCTCCAGTTCCCCACATGATCAAGCCCAAACCTCCAAATAGTGCCGTAAGACAAAGCTTTCTTTTAATTTTTCCCTTCTCACTTTCACTTGCATTGAAAGGAGAAGACAAAACTTCATGTAAAATATGTCTGGTCAAGCAACGCAAATTCTGACATCAGCTACATCCCCAAGTGTTTATTTCATTCTGCATTGCTTGCCCCTTTATGAGAATGGAATCTTGTTGCAATAGCTTTATAGTAGAACTCCATGCCTCGAGGCTTTTCCCTCTCCCATCGATCCTCTATCAAAGCTGGTTAGTTTACATTTTTAATGTATTGATCTAACTGATAATTCCTTGGTAAAACATCTTCAATATCATTTTTCCTTTAGAATAAAATTCATTCATCTCTGCTTGACCCTGTCATGTATGTTAAATCCTTCTTAACTTCTATTTATATTTTATTTCAAGTTATTTCCATTTTCTACTCTCTATTAACATTAAAATGGGTTGATAAATTTTCTTTTTAAAATTTATTTTCTTTTTAATTTATGGAATAAAACAAACCTTTCCATAACATATTATAATTTTTAAAAAGATGTTTGGAGATGAAAGTATAAATTTATTTCATGCAATTTACTTTCTTTAAATAAATAATAAAGTAAATTTCTTTTATTTCCTCTTGTTTCCTCCCTACCCCCACAATAGAAATGGTCTCATTAGACACAAACAGCTATTTATGTGTAAAACTATTTCATACATATTTCTATATGACAGTCCTTTCTTTCATATGTCCTTTACATTGAATTTTTTGGGGGGGGCGGTGAGGCAATTGGGGTTAAGTGACTTGCCCAGGGTCACACTGATAGTAAGTATCAAGGGTCTGAGGCTGGATTTGAACGCAGGTCCTCCTGAATCCAGGGCCTGTGCTCTATCCACTGCACTACCCAGCTGCCCCTTTACATTGACTTTTAGTATTTATCATAGTAAAAATGATTTGTTTGCTGAAAGTCCTTCTTAAAATAATCTTGCTCTTACTGCTTACAATGTTCTCTTGGTTCTGTTCTCTCTTCATTCTTTCTTGCAAGTCTCACATTTTCTTGGAATATCTCCATTATATATAGACCATGTATTCATTCTGACCTTATTTTGGTAAATGACATTGTTGTTGTTTGTCCTTTATTCTCAAAGCAACCATGACATTGAGAGGTGATGTCATGGCTTGAAGTGAATTGGATTTAAGAGAGGAAAGGCTGTGAAAAATCATCAACCTCATTCTCTTCTGCAGAGTCAAATGGGTCCAGTGGAAAGATAGATAGCAGGACAGCTGCAGATGACCCTGGAGGTTAGAGGCAATTAAAGTCAAGTGACTTGCCCAGGGTCACACAAACAGTAAGTGTCAAGTGTCTGAGGCTGGATTTGAACTCAGGTCCTCCTGAATCCAGGATTGGTGCTTTATCCACTGCACCACCCAGCTGCCCCTACAGTTATTTTAAATGGGGTATCTTTTACTATCTCTTCTTGCAGGGTATTTTTTGTGATATATAGCAATACTGATGATTTATGTGGATTTTCTTTATGTCCTGCTACTTTGCTAAAGTTACCAATTGTTACAATTAACATTTTAGTTGAGTCTTTGGGATCTTCCAAGTATATCATAGTTTTTTTACCTCAATCCCTATTCTGATATCTTTAATTTCTCTTTCTTGTCTTATTGCTATTGCTAGGATTTCCATACAATATTAAATAATATTGGTTACAGAGGGAACCCTTGTTTCACACCTGATCTTATTGTAAAGGCTTCTGGTTTATTCTCAGTACAAATTATGTTTGTTGATGACTTAAGATAAATGTTTTTGATTGATTTAAGGAAAACTCCATGATACCAATACTTTCAAATAATTTGATTAGAAATGAGTGTTGAACTTTATCAAATGCTTTTTCTGCATCTATTGATATAATCATATGATTTTTAACACTTGTATTGTTGATGTAATCAATTATGATAATAATTTTCCTTGTGTTAAACCATCCCTGCATTCCTGTTATAAATCACACTTGATCATAATGTATAACCTGTGTAATATATTATTGTGATATTTTACCAACTATTTCATTTAGGATTTTTGCAATCGTATTTTTGAAAATGGTCTATAATTCTGTTTCTCTCTTTTTACTCTTCCTGTTGTAAGTATCAGCATCATATTTTTCTTAAAAGGACTTTGGGAAGGTCCCTTTTGCTTATTATTCTAAATAATTTATTTAATATTGGAATTACTTGATTTTTAAGTCCTTGATGAAATTCACATGTAAATTCATCTGGTTGCTTTTTTTTTTCTGAGGAAGCTCATTTATGGCTTTTTAATTTTCTTATTCTAAAATGGGTCTATTTTTATATTCTATTACCTCTTCTGGTAATTTAGGCAATTTATATTTTTATTAATATTTTTCTGTTTCACTTAAATTATTAAATTTATTGGCATATAATTAATTCAATGGTTTTTTACAGTCAATTTTATTAATCTCACCTTTAATTTTCAGGATGTCCAATTTGGTGTTTAATTGGGGATTTTTAGATTGTTCTTTTTCTAGTTTGTTAATTAAGATTAGGTTATTTTTATTATATTTTACACTATTTTTCTGTGGTTCCTTATTAAATATAATTGTTATTGCATCATGAGTTGAGAAGGATACGTTGAATATTCTATTTTTCTGCTTTGTGCTATAAATTTATGGATAATCTTTGTGAAGGAATATGCCTTTTTCTCATTGGTTCCTGGTACCTTTATAAAGCTTGTCCATGTATTATTCCATAAAAATTTTATAGTTAAAAGCAGAAGAATTGAAAGTATCCTTTTCAGAGAGCTTTTCTTTGATGTCTTTCCTGTTTCCAACCCTAGCACAGCCTTTTCCTACTGATGAGTTCCTCTGGAAAATGCCATTTTGAGTTAGGCCCAGGTCAGCCAATCTTCATGACTTTCCTGGCCCTGATTCTCAATCTGTGGCCTTCACTGCCATTCCCAAACTTCCTTCTCACACTGAGAGTGTCCTTCTCTTCCCTTGCTTTTCTCTCTGGCAGTTAACTATTCCTCTGAGGGTTCCTTCTCTGATGGGCTAATTCCTCTCAGAGCCTCTGTTTTCAGGAAATGCCTAGGCCAGCCATTCTTCATTGTTCTCCCAGCTCTGGTTCTTGCTTTACAAACCTTTCTACCATGCCCATGTGAGAACCTTCCCCTCCTCCCCCACAATAGGGAGGAAAGTGTTTCAAGATGTGACTTTTCCCATAAGGACATCACTGACCTCCTCCCCCAAATTTTAATATGCTGTTTCATTGTTTTCATTATCATTAATGAAATTATCTAATATTTCTATAATTTTGTCTTTGACCTATCAGTGCTTTAGGATTAAAGCATTTATTCACCAATTAATTTTTTTTTTTGGTGAGGCAATTGGGGTTAAGTGACTTGCCCAGGGTCACACAGCTAGTAAGTGTCAAGTGTCTGAGCTGGATTTGAACTCAGGTACTCCTGACTCCAGGGCTGGTGCTCTATCCACTGCACCACCTAGCTGCCCCCACCAATTAATTTTTAAGCCTTTATTTAATGGCTCTATATTGAATTTGATTTTTATTAAATAGCAGTCATCTAAGGATATCCTTAATATTTCTTTCCTTCTGTATTTTTATAACTATTTAAGGTTCTAATCCATGGCCAATTATTGAAAAAATATAATACAAAGCTTAGAAATGTGGTGTTCAATTTCCATTCCCATGACAAATGTGAGCCTTATTGAGATGGCTTGTGAATATGTCAACTTCTGGCCAAGTTTGCTAGATGCAAACTGAGTTTCATAAAGCAGCTAACATTCTATTCCTTAGGAATCAGAGAGGGTATGTGAGTAGCCACAACTGAGAGTCATCCCACTGTCCCTTTCCTTTCTAAAGATGGGAAGAATCTTAGGACTCTTGGCCTAATATCCCCCTATGGAGATTTCTAGGGGAATTGCCAGTGCAGTCCAGTCAGGCCAACCAGAGAAAAGACACACCTTTGTATAAAAGATGCTCTTGGCTTTTCCTCTGGGTCTATTGCACATATGGAGGTGTGTCATTGACCTGTCCTTTATCAATGGATGGCAGGCCTTCTTCATAAAGATTATTATATGCAGAGAAATGGTTTCCTTTTATTTATTGGTTAAATTCTATGTGCTATAGCACATATCCTGAAGGAGCTGATAATAGGGAGATGTCATTAAATCCCTGAATGAAAGCTCCCTTTCCTGAAGCCTGTGGAGTTATTTAGGGAGCTCTCTGACTAGCTACTCACATTGGAACTTAAGTATAAGAGAGCTCAGTAGATATCCAGACAGGAGTCTTCTGTGTGTTATGGAGATGCTTTGTTTGATTTTATATGCTCATTCCTTCCCTTATTATGTCGTGTGGAGTGTATTCCATGTCTATGTGACAATGGCCAATTCACAGCACCTCTCTCTGCCAGTGAGGGTGTTAACTCAAATGCACCCTACAGCTTTTTCTGACTTTAAATCTCTGGTTCTTTAAGTCATTGGTTTTCCAAACAACAGCTTGTCAAGGCAGTGCCCAAGTGGGATAAGTGTCTGGCAAGGAAAAAGCAAAGGGAGGCAGAGGCACCAGAGGGAGCTGAGCAGAGAAGGAGGGAGGAGGCTCTGAGCTGGAGACTTTTTTAAAAAATCATACACTTTGTACCAGATCCTTCCTTTAGGTTTACTTCCCAGCCCACATAGTATAGAAAGTCTGTACCAGGTTCTGTCTCCCTTTCACATCCTAGAGAATAGTTTCTCCCTTCAAGTAGATACACTACATGACTGAGACTGAGTTATGGAAAGACACTTACCAGGCTGGTCTCAGCTGCTCATGTCAGGCACAGAAGTGGCCATTAGAGTGGGAGTGGGCAGGCTGTGTAAAGCCAGCCCCCTATTTAAAGAGTCTTGATTCCTGGAGAGGATCTGCCCCCTCCCATCCTCTTCCCAAAAGAGAATGACATTGACATGATTGGCAGAGGGAGCCAAGGGATGTTCCAAGAGCAGAGAGCTTTTACTCCCAATGCAAATTACCATCAGCAATTACTGTTCATTAATAAGAACTCTCCAGTGGAAACTAATTATGGAGAAGAGAAATGACAGATGAGTAGGCAGGAGCAGCAGAGAAGAAACTTTCCTGTGCCCTGAGGGAGGAGCATGAGAACATCAGCCCTGGTAACACAGACAGGGGAGGTGGTAGGGAATAAGCCTGAGCAGTGAAGGGCTCTATGCCTCTGTCCTGAACCAGACCTCAAGCAACTAGTTCCATCATGGCTAGAGTGCTGAACTTGGAGTCAGGAAGACCTTAGTGCAGATCCTGCCTCAGGCACTTCCTAGCTCTGTGAACCTCTCCCAACCTCAGTTTTCTCATTTTTTAAATTTGCAGCATAGCACCTCTTTCACTGGGTTGTTGTGAAGATGAAAGATATAGCAAATGGGAAACACTTTTAAAATAGTCAAATGCTATAAAAATGCTAGTTATTCAGCTTTTGAGATCCCACTGTATACTTCTTGGTTGAGATACCTCTCTCCCTTGGAGTCCATTTTTAATTTTGTTCCCACTGCTCAAAAAATAAAATCTTGGCAACTGGTCCCATCACTTCCTGAAACATAGGAGAAGAAATGGAAGTGCCAGAGTTATATTCCTGAGCCCTAAGATCACTGTAGATGGTGTCTCCAGACATGAATTTGAAAGATACTTACTCCTTGGAAAGAAAAGTGGCAAATCTATACAGGATGTTCCAAAGCAAAGCTATCCCCTTTCCAACAAAGGTCCATGTAATCAAAGTTCTGGTTTGTCCAGGAACAAATGGGCATGAGGGTTGGACTCTAATGTAAGCTGAGCATGAGGGAATCAACACTTCTGGACTGTGGTGCTGTGGAAGACTTCTGAGAGTCCTTTGAACTGCTTGGTGATCAAATCAGTCAATACTTAAAGGAATTGATTCAGGCAATTTTCACTGGAAGGTTAAATAGTGAAGTTGGAGCTTTAATACCTTGGCCACACACTGAGAAGATGGGCCTCTTTGCAAAAGAACTTTTATGTTGGGAAAGATTGAAGGGAAAAGAAGAATGAGACTGCAGAAGATGAGCTTGATAGGTAATGTCATGGAAACAATGAACTGGATGTGGAGAGACTTTGAGAGAGAGTGGAGGATAAAAGGCCCTGGAATGCTATGATCCATGGGGTCCCCCCCAATCAGATACAACTGAGCAGCTGAACAACAACAAACAAGAAAACTACAGTGACAGGCTTCATGTTTCCTTCCTATCTCCAGCATTATTTAAATTCTCAGATTATAAAGCCTTACATGACTGGCCCGATTTCCCAAGACTTGAACATCCTATTTAAGTTGAAAATAGGCTAGGAAAACTTTTAAAAAAGAAAGAAAGCAGGCGAGGGCAGCTCTAGACAGCTGAACATAGGTACGAGTCTCCTCCTGTAGCCGGCAATAAGCCTGGTTTTTGATGTTGAGGCAACCATCCAAAAAGGGTGTCCTGACTTCCCATTATCCCATACTCCCACATTTGCTCACAGACTCAAGGAGACTCCTTCCCAAAGTCATGACCTGCAATATTCCCACCTGGGGCCACAACAGTTCTTTGCATGGTGGGAGGAAGGAAGTGTATCAGGCATTGTCAGAGCCAAGAGCAGTGTGGCTGTCAGTGCAATGCCACGGGGTGGGCATCTTTGCCTAATCCTTCTCCTCAAGAGGGGGAGGGTTAGGAATGTGAGAAAATAATGTGATTTGGCAGTTACTCAAATGCCCACCTGGAGATTAATCTAAACTGATTGAATCAAGTGACAGTCATTGACTTTGCTGATTAGCCTATTTAAAGTTAATTATTTGGTAACCACACCTGTCAGGCCCTGAAGAAGGTATTGTTCAGGGCAGCTAGGTGGCACAGTGAATAGAGCACCGGCCCTGGATTCAGGAGGACCTGAGTTCAAATCCGGCCTCAGACCCTTGACACTTACTAGCTGTGTGACCCTGGGCAAGTCACTTACCCCCAATTGCCTCACCAGGAAAAAAAAAAAGAAAGAAGGTATTGTTTTTAGAAGCTAAGGACTTTCAACTCAACATGACACCACCTTCAAGTCCAGTGAACCAATGGATTTGGATGAGCTAACCAATCAGCTTGAAGCAGTGTGTAAGGGCTGCCTCTGCTTCAGACCTATAAAAAGCTTCCATACTCAGTTTGGGGGACAGGGTGGCAGTTTGTGTTTGAAGCAGGCTCTTGGTGGAGGACTTGAGGAAGAACCAGAGCAGGCTGGAACTTTAGGTTAGATAGGCCTTTTCTTACCTTTCTGAACTCCATGTGTTCTCCTTTTACTAATACCTAGTATGCTTCAATCAATGCTGAATGTCCAATAATACTGGTGCTAAAGCTTCTACTTTGAGGTGACCACACATTTAGATTTTTTAAAAAATTTTTTTAATTTTTAGTGAGGCAATTGGGGTTAAGTGACTTGCCCAGGGTAACCCAGCTAGTAAGTGTTAATCGTCTGAGGCCGGATTTGAACTCAGGTACTCCTGACTCCGGGGCCAGTGCTCTATCCACTGCGCCACCTAGCTGCCCCCCACACATTTAGATTTTAAACATCACAGGAATAAAGGCACACTCTAGGAGAGAGGGTTGTGTGATATGCCAGACCTTATTCAGGCCAGACTGGTACCTCAGGTTCAAACGTGACAGGAAATGGGATCCTCATAATCCATATAGGAGTCAACAAAAGTCTTCTTTAGTCAAACCAGGGGAAAGGCAGCAGGGCAAGCCTATTCACCCAGAATTCCATCTGGATTCAGCTGAACCTAGCTCTCCTGTGCAGCTGTTGTTGATGCTACTGGTTTATAGTCAGAAGCCTGAGGCAAGAACTTCAGTCCTTCATGTCCTGTCTGGTTTTGTCCTCAGGTGACCAGGATGCTAAGTCAACTCCTTGAGCCTTAGTCATCTGAGCCATTCAAATATGGAAGAAAATTTTGTTTCCTCAGAGGGAAAAACCTGACCCAATATGATGGCTTGGGCCCATTGGATATTCTTTCAATCACAGGTAGTAGGAGAATGGGACCACCGTCAGAGGAAATAAGAGCATTGGGGAGGACCAGTTAGGGGTTGTATGGGATATTCAGGGAAGACTAGCACCTCTGGTGTCAATTCCTACCAGGCCCTTTTCATGCCTGTTCATGCATCTTTGGAGTCTACCTTCACCTAAGTCTCACTTGTGGCTCTAAAAAGTTGTACTATGTGCAGTGGCCACACCCTGCTAAAACCATGTTGGAAGGTAAAGTAAACTAGATGGAGAGTAACTAACAGGCTTCAAACCTGTTGATAAGTTAGGGAGATGGCTACCCCCCAGCATGTGAAGAGTTTCCATTGAGTAATGGGTGAATGAGAACCATTTTTTTTTTCCCAGTGGCCGTGACTGTGGCTGAAACAGGTGATCTGGACTGCTTAGAATTTGGTCAGACAACAAAGACAGCAAGGTCACGCACTGCATCCTGGCCCACAGCTACTCATCCTGACTTTTGTTTTGACACTGGTGACTCTGAGAGAGAGAGTGAAGATGATCCCTTTATGTACCACTCTGTCATTGAAATCCAGCTCACACATGACTCAGGCCCTCATCCCAGGATTTCATTGACCCTCCCTGAAACAAAGGACAAAAGCACTACCGGGCAGGAGAGGACCAGGAGGCAACGTTGGTGCATGGAAGTCATTTCACAAAGTGAGCTTTTCAGGAAGCAAGTGTTCTTCTCTCCTCCTTCACATCTCACAACTTTCTGATGCCTTTGTTACTACCTCTGCCCTCAAACCCTGCTGTGCATGAACAGGTGGCCCTTCTCCTTGCTAAGACACACCCATATACATGTACCGGTGATCCCATTACTCCCCCTGTGCTCTAACATATTCCTTCCCTTTTCTTCTCCATGCTCCATTTAATTTGAATCCTTCTCTATCTAATGGATTCTTCCTGCCTACAAACTTGCCCATCTCTCCCTCATTCTAAAAAACCCTCCTCAATCTAGTCTTCCCTGCTTGCTTTTGTGACATTTCTCTTTTCAGGGCTAAATTATTTTTTTAAATTGTATTTGTTTTATTCTAGACCAATAATAAAACAAGCCATTCTATAAGTTAATTTGCCTTTCTCTGATCAACAATGATTTAGAGCATTTTTCTTAAATTGTTTTGATTTCTTCATTGGAAAACAGCCTGTTTGTATCCATTGACTATTTATCAATTGGTGAATGACTCAAATTCTTATACCTTTGACAAAGTTTTTTATATATCTGAGATATGATACCTTTCTCTTAAGAACTGTCTATAAATTTCCCTCCTCTCCCCATTTTCTTCTTTCCTTCTGCTCTTGGCTGCATTTGTTTATTTTGTACAAAACCTTTGAAATGTAATCAAAATTATCCTATTTACACTTCACACTGTTCTCTCTTGTTTATTTCTAAATTCTTCACCTATCCACAACCTTCATAGGTAATATATTCCATGTTCAATTTTTTTATCTTTCTTTATATTTAGTTCCTCTATCCATTTTAAGCTTATCCTTTTTTTAAAATTAATAAAGTATTTTTTCCCATTACATGTAAAAATAGTTCTCAACTTTTGTTTATACAAGCTTTACAATTTCAGATTTTTCTCCCTCCCTCCCCTCCCTCCCCCCTTCCCTAGACAGCAGGCAATCTGATATAGGTTTTATATAATATATATATATATATATATATATATATATATATATATATATATATATATATATACATATATATATATGTATACACACACATAATAACATTAAACATATTTTTGCATTAGTAATGTTATAAGAGAAAAAATCAAAGCAATGATGAAAAACTTCAAAACAAAAAAACAACAGCATCAAAAACAAAAGAAATAGTATGGTTCATTCAGCATCTATACTCCGCAGTTCTTTTTTTTTTTTCTTGGATTTGGAGATCCTCTTCCATCACAAGTTCCCTGGAACTCTTCTGTGCCATTGCATTGGTGAGAAGAATATAGTCCATCACAGTAGATCAACACTCAATGTTGATGATACTGTGTACAATGTTCTTCTGGTTCTGCTCATCTCACTCATCATCAGCTCACGCAAGACCCTCCAGGTTTCTCTGAACTCCTCCTGCTCATCACTTCTTACAGCACAATAGTATTCCATTGTATTCATATACCACAATTTGTCCAGCCATTCCCCAATTTATGGGCACCCCCTCAACTTCCAATTCCTTGCCACCACATACAGAGTAGCTATAAATATTTTTGTACATGTGGGTCGCTTTCCCCTTTCCATGATTTCTTTGGGAAAAAGACCCAAAAGTGGTATTGCTGGGTCAAAGGGTATGCACAGCTTTATCACCCTTTGGGCATAATTCCAAATTGCTCTCCAGAATGGTTGGATCAGTTCACAGCTCCACCAACAATGGATTAGTGTTCCAATTTTCCCACAGCTTCTCCAACATTTATTATTTTCCTTTTTTGTCATTTTAGCCAATCTGGTAGGTGTCAGGTGGTACCTCAGAGTTGTTTTAATTTGCATCTCTCTAATCATTAGAGATTTAGAGCATTTTTTCATATGGGAATAGATAGCTTTGGTTTCTTCATCAGAAAACTGCCTGTTCATATCCTTTGACCATTTCTCAATTGGGGAATGACTTGGGTTCTTATAAATTTGATTTAGTTCCCTATATATTTTAGAGATGAGGCCTTTATCAGAAGTACTGGCCTCAAAAATTGTTTCCCAGCTTTCTGCTTCCCTTCTAATTTTGGATGCATTGCTTCTGTTTGTACAAAAGTTTTTAATTTAATGTAATCAAAATCATCCATTTTGCATTTTATAATATACTCTATCTCTTGTTTGGTCAAAAACTGTTTTCCTTTCCAAAGATCTGAAAAATGGATTATTCCTTTCTCTCCTAATTTACCTATGGTATCACCTCTTATGTCTAAATCACGTATCCATTTTGACCTTATTTTAGTATAAAGTGTAAGATGTCGGTCTCTGCCTAATTTCTGCCATACTATCTTCCAGTTTTCCCAGCAGGTTTTGTCAAATACTGAGTTCCTATCCCAGAAGCTGGAGTCTTTGGGTTTATCAAACACTAAATTACTAGTGTCATTTACTACTGTGTTTCCTGTGCCTGGCCTATTCCATTGATCTACCACCCTATTTTTTAGCCAGTACCGGATAGTTTTGATGACTGCCACTTTATAGTAAAGCTCCAGGTTTGGTACAGCTAACCCACCTTCCTGTGAATTTTTTTTCATTATTTCCCTGGATATTCTTGATTTTTTGTTTTTCCAGATGAATTTTGTTATTATTTTTTCTAGCTGTATAAAATAATTTTTAGGTAGTCTGATTGGTACGGCACTGAATAAGTAAATTAATTTAGGCAGTATTGTCATTTTTACTATATTAGCTCTGCCTATCCATGAGCAATTGATATCTTTCCAATTATTTAGATCTGATTTGATTTGTGTGAAGAGTGTTTGGTAGTTGTGTTCATAGAGTTCCTGGGTTTGTCTTGGCAAGTAGACTCCCAAGTATTTTATATTATCTACTGTTACTTTAAATGGAATTTCTCTTTCTATCTCTTGCTGCTGGACTTTGTTGGTCATGTATAGAAATGCTGATCATTTATGTGGATTTATTTTATATCCTGCTACTTTGCTAAAGTTGTTAATTGTTTCAAGTAATTTTTGAGTTGATTCTCTAGGATTCCTTAAGTATACCATCATATCATCTGCAAAGAGTGATAGTTTTGTTTCCTCCTTGCCTATTCTAATTCCTTTAATTCCTTTCTCTTCTCTGATTGCTAAAGCTAACATTTCTAGTACAATATTAAATAATAGGGGTGATAATGGACATCTCTGTTTCACCCCTGATCTTATTGGGAAGGCCTCTAATTTATCTCCATTGCATATAATGCTTGCTGATGGTTTTAGGTAGATACTGTTTATTATTTTAAGGAAAGCTCCCCCTATTCCTAAACTCTCCAGTGTTTTTATTAGGAATGGGTGTTGTATTTTGTCAAAAGCTTTCTCTGCATCTATTGAGATAATCATATGATTTTGGTTGGTTTTCTTATTGATGTGGTTGATTATGTTAATAGTTTTCCTAATGTTGAACCAGCCCTGCATTCCTGGTATAAATCCCACCTGGTCATAGTGTATTATCCTGGTGATCACTTGCTGTAATCTCCTTGCTAATATCTTATTTGAGATTTTAGCATCAATATTCATTAGGGAAATTGGTGTATAATTTTCTTTCTCTGTTTTTGCTCTGCCTGGTTTGGGTATCACCACCATATTTGTGTCATAAAACAAATTTGGTAGAACTCCTTCACCTATTTTTCCTAATAATTTGTATAATATTGGAATTAATTGTTCTTTAAATGTTTGGTAAAATTCACCCATAAACCCATCTGGCCCTGGGGATGTTTTCTTAGAGAGTTCATTAATGGCTTGTTCAATTTCTTTTTCTAATATGGGTTTATTTAAGGATTTTATTTCCTCTTCAGTTAACCTGGATACTTTTTATTTTTGTAAATGTTCATCCATTTCATTTAGATTGTCAAATTTATTGGCATACAGTTGGGCAAAATAATTCCTAATTATTGATTTAATTTCCACTTCATTGGTGGTAACATCACCCTTTTCATTTTTGATACTGGTAATTTGGTTTTCTTCTTTCTTTTTTTTTTTTAATAAAATTAACCAATATTTTATCTATTTTATTGGTTTTTTCATAAAACCAGCTCTTAGTTTTATTGATTAATTCTATAGTTTTTTTGCTTTCAATCTTATTAATTTCTCCTTTGATTTTCAGGATCTCTAATTTAGTATCTAATTGGGGATTTCTAATTTGTTCTTTTTCTAGCTTTTTAAGTTGCATGCCCCATTTTAAGCTTATCTTGATAAATGATAGAAGACATTGGTCCCAATTTCTGCCAGAGCATTTTCCAGTTTTCCCAACTTTTCCCAAAACTAGTGAATGCTTAGCCTCCAAACTTATCTTTATACTTTTCTATTATAAGTTTATTATTATTATTTTCTGCTGTAAATTGTGTGTCTACTCTGCTCCATTGATCTATTTTTCTATTTCTTAGCCATTACAAGATAGTTTTAATAATTGCTTCCTTATACTGTGGTTCAAGATTTGGTACTCCTACATATCCTTCATTTACATTTTTCATTAGTTCCCTTGAGTCTTGACTATTTTTTCTAATTGAATTCTGTTATTTTTTCTAATTCAGCAACATCATTTTTGGTAATTTAATTGGGATTTCATTGATACTATAAACTAGTTTAGGTAAAATTGTCATTTGTATTTCATTGGCTCTGCCTACACATAAACAATCAGAAGTTCTTGAAAGTCCTCTCTTGTGTTAAATGTCCATTTTTCCTCTGAAAGAACACATTCAATTTTGCTGGGTAGGTCATTCTTGGTTATAAACCTAACTTCTTTGCCTTCTTCTATATTATATTCCAAGCCCTGTACTTGTTTAATGTGGAAGCTGCCAAATCCTATGTAATTCTGACTAGTTCCATGGTATTTGAATTATTTGTTTTGGGCTGCTTGCAATACTTCTTCCTTGATCTGTGAGCTTTGAACTTTGGCTATGATGTTCCAGGGAGTTTTTATTTTGGGATGTCTTTCAGGCAGTGATCAGTGGATTTTTTTCCACTTCTATTTTGCCCTCTGGTTCTAATATTTCAGGGCAGTTTTCCTTGATAATTTCTTGAAAGATATTGTCCAGGGGCAGGTAGGTAGTTCAGTGGATCAAGCACCAGCCCTGGAGTCAGGAGGACCTGAGTTCAAATGCGGCCTCAGAAACTTGATACTAGCTGTGTGACCCGTGGCAAGTCACTTAACCCCAATTGCCTCAAAAAAAAAAGAAAAAGATATTGTCCAGGCTTTTTTTTTTTTATTGTTCATGGCTTTCAGGTAGTCCAAAAATACTTATATAATCTCTCCTGGATCTATTTTCTAGGTCAGTTGTTTTTCCAATGAGAAATTTCACATTTTCTTATAATTTTTTCTTTTTTGATTATGTTTTATTATGTCTTGGTGTCTCATAGAGTCATTAGTTTCCATTTATTCAGTTCTAATTTTTAAAGAATTATTTTCTTCAGTGACCTTTTGTACTTTCTTTTCTATTTGGCTAAATCTGTTTTTGCTTTTTGGGTTTTTTTTTTTGGCAGGGCAATGAAAGTTAAGTGACTTGTCCAAGGTCACATAGCTGGTAAGTGTCAAGTGTCTAAGGCTGGATCTGAACTCAGGTTCTCCTGAATCCAGGGCCGGTGCTTTATCCACTGAACTACCTACCTGCCCCCTGGCTAAATCTGGTTTTTAGGGAGGTTTTTTTGTTTTTGTTTTTGTTTTTTTGTTTTTTGGTGAGGCAATTGGTGTTAAGTGACTTGCCCAGGGTCAAACAGCTAGTAAGTGTCAAGGGTCTGAGGCCACATTTGAACTCCGGTACTCCTGAATCCAAGACCAGTGCTCTTTCCAATGCACCACCTAGCTGCCAGGAGTTATTTTCATCACTAAATTTTTGTATTTCTTTTTCATGTTTCTCTTGCATTATTTTTATTTCTTTTCCCTGTTTTTCTCCTACTTCTCTAATTCGTGTTTTTTTTCATTGTACCCCTTTTATTTTTTTATTATTGAATAGAATTTTATTTTCCAAAATATATGTAAAAACAAATTTTTAACATCAGTTTAAAAAAAAATGTGTTCCAACTTCTCTTCCTCCTCCATTCCCACCCCCCCCACCCACTAGAACTCAAGCATTTCAAAATAAGTTATACATGAGTGGTCATGGAAAATGGAAAACATTCCCACATTAGCTAGGTTGTGAGAGAAAACAGTAAAAAAAAACCAAACCCAAACTTCAGATTGAGGAATTGTCAAAGAAGAAAAAAAAATTTTTTTTAATGTGTTTCCAGGGGCAGCTAGGTGGTACAGTGGACAGAGCACTGGCCCTGGAATCAGGAGCACCCGAGGCCAAATCTGGCCTCAGACACTCAACATCCACTAGCTGTGTGACCCTGGGCAAGCCCCTCAACCCCAATTGCCTCAACAAAAAAAAATAAAAAAATAAAAAAATGTGTTTCCATCTATTTTCAGATACTATCACTTCTTTCTCTGTAGATGGGTTGCCATTTTCATAAGTCCTTCAGGGTTATATTGGATCATTGCCTTGCTGAAAATAACCACATGCTTCCCAGCAGATCATCTTACACTATTGCTGTTATTTTGTATACAGTACATTTCACTCTGCTTCAGTTCATGTAGGTCTTTCCAGGTTTTTCTGATAGTATCCTGTTCATCATAACCTAAATAAAATGCCTTAAACTTGACAAATAATTTTCTTCATATTAGCCCAGTAAAGTAGGTACCATACGTTTTGCCATTATATTCAATCATCATAACTATTTCCCTCCATCCTATTCCCTTCCCATGATATCTACTCTATTTTCTATCTTCTTTTAAACTATTCCTCCTCAAAAGTGTTTTACTTCTGACTGTCCCCTCCCCTACTCTGCACTCCCTTTTTTTTTCACCCTTTCTTCCTTATCCTCTTCCCCTCATACTTTCCTGTAGGGTTAAATAGATTACTCCTACCAACTGGGTGTGAATGTTATTCCCTCCATGAGCCAACTCTGATGAGTTTAAGGTCTTTGAGCTAATGTTGTGTTCCAAATTTTCTTCTTCCCTCTCTCCTGAAGCCTCCCTATGAAATCAAGCAATTCAGTATGTCATACTTGTGCAGTTATGCAGAACATCTTTACCTTCCTCAAAAGTATTTTGCTTTTTACTGCTCTGTCCCCCAATCTGCTCTTCCCTCCTTCCCCTCTTCCCCCCTCCCTCTTATCTCCCTCCCCTCCCTCAGGGCAAAAATATATTACTATATCCACTTGAGTATGTATGTTAGTCCTTCTTTGAGTCAATTCTGATGATATTAAGGTTCACTCACTCCCCAATTCCTTCCCCCTCTTCTCCTCCCCTCCATAAGCTTTTTTCTTGTTTCCTTCATGTGAACAACCTCTCCCCAGACCATCTCTCCCCTTCCCCCTCTAATTTGTTTTTTAAAGTCTTTTTTAAGCTTTCCCAGGAAATCTTTTTGGGCCTGAGACTAAGGTATATTTTTCTATGAAGCTTCACCAGTAGTCATTTCATTACTGTTGTCCTCTATGTTTATGCCTTGATTTCCCCTATCACCACAATAAATGTCAATAGTCAAGTTTTTTATTTGTTTGTTTGGCTCTTTGCACATTTTTTTGCTTTTTTTTTGTGCCTTCATGATGGGCCCTATTTCTAAACTGTCCCAAGGTTCATACTGAGTCTCTGTTTCTCACTGGTGATTTTCACGAAGCTTTAGTGTTGACCCACTTTCTTTTGTTGGATTGCTAATGTTAGCAAAGTCTTTCTGGTGGCTGGCCCTGGAGGAGTGATCTTGGTATTGGTTTGTCCCAGAGGTGGTATCTTGCTGCTGTGTTACTCTCTTAGCAGGGCCTCTCTGTTAGCAGGTCCTGGATGAATAGTTTTGTTTCCATTCTGCCTCTGTGTGTGTGTGTGTGTGTGTGTCTGTGTGGTTGGGGGAGGAGAGCCCTGCTGCTGTGTTGCTCTGCTAACCATTCACTCTGCTAGCAGGTTCTGAAAGGATAATTTTGTTGCTATCTGCTGAGGGTTGGAGTCTTTTGCTCTTGGTTTGCCCTGGAATCAGTATCTCTGCTGGGAGGTCACAGGGGCAGGAACTTGCTGTTGACCAGTTTTAGATTTAACTATTGGTCCACCATGGGGTCAAAGCCTCCCTGGTGGTCTGTGCTAGCTTTGGGGTACCTAGTGAGGGTCCCTGCTATGCTGCCTAGACTGCTCTCCTGCTCAGGGAGTTACTTGTTTGTAGGTAGGTAGAGCATCACTGCTGGATTGCCCCAGGCTCAGAGTCCTGCTTCAGCCCCCCTGCTATGAGGCCAGAAGCTGCTGTTGCTGCTCCTGGACCTCTCTTCCCTCCCACCTAGGTAAGACACACCCTTCTTGCTGGGCCGGCAGGATGTTTTCCTGCTCCTGGATTGATTCAGAGGAAGTTTTATGTCAGTTTGGAGGGAACATTTTGGAGAACTCCAGAGGGCTGCTTCCTCACTCATCCATCTTGGCACAGGAAGTCTAGAAGTAACTTCTTAGGAATTTCCTTCAGTCTTGCCTTCATAGGTATAGGGGGAATAGGGTGGTAATAAGACTGAGAGACTAATTCCCAATTCTTTTTAAGGCTCAGTTATGCTATCATGAAACATTGAAATAATAAGCCTCCTATTACCTATAACTAGAGTCCCCAAATAGGAGAAGGATCTCAATGAGTGGGCATGGAGGTGTGGAGATCCATGGTGTCAGTATCATCAAACTCAATCTCCAGAAGATAATTTGAAGCTTCTTTTCTAACTGAGTTTTAGGAACAAAACCAAAATGAACCAATCAGTTAATAAGTGGTTCTTAAGTGTGTACTATGTGCTAGCTACTGCACCAGGCAATGGAGATATAAATACATATATGAAACTTTCCCTGCCCTCAGGGAAAGATATTCTCTTACCAAAGTGCCACAAAAGTAATACAATCCCATGGGACTCTATGTGGAAATCTATTCAGTTTACCTTTATTAAATTCTATTCACAACATTGGTGGCTGAAGAAAGATGGGGATATAGGCTGGTTATTAACTGCCTTCCCCTGGGCAACCCCTTTTTGGGTATTCCCAAGTGAGATATTTTTTCACCTCTGTGGTTGTATGGGGTGTTCAGGGAGAAATAGCACCTCTGGTGAAAGGGCTGCTGAACCTTTTTCAGAGCTACTCATTCATCTTTGGTATCCATTTCCACCCAATTCTCCTATATGGTTTCAAGAAGCTCTAGCATGCACATTAGCCAAACAACCCTTTAAACCATCTGGGCAAATGACCTAAACCAGGATAAGGCTAAACCACAGGCCACAAACTATCAGGAAGTTAAGGAGGTGTCTACCCCAAGTATGTGAAGACTTCACCTGGAGGAATGGGTGGATGAGAACAATATGTTCCAAAGGCCATGAAGGCAGCTGATGCAGATATTGTATAGTGGTTAGACATCAAAGAGGCCAAACTCATGCACTGAATCCTGGGCCTTTACAGGTGACCCTGACTTTCGTCTTACACTGTTTACCTCAGTTTCCTCAGCTGTAAATGAGCTGGAGAAGGAAATGGCAACTACTTCAGTATTTGCCAAAGATACTTTAATATCTTTGCTAAGAAAACCCTAAATGAGGTTATGAAGGTTTGAATGTGAGTAAAATTACTGAGCAACAATTTACTTCAAAAGGCATAATTACAAGTAACCAAATTTGCACTGATAATATGTGGGAGGCATGATCCCCATTCTTCCCCTCCCCCCCCTCCATCTTTGCACCAGCATCACCTTCTCGTTGGGAGGAGAAGGGGATTGGGTTCATAGCTTAGCTTGGTTCCAGTAGAGTACAGTCCTAGTTCTTAGTCCAAAATGCTCCTCAGGCCTAAGCCCCAGGCATGTTGATTTTATGGTGCTTCTCTCCTGGGTGGACTGAAGTCACTGTACTTTCTGGAATCCTAGTTCCAAGATCAGCATGGCTCCAGCTTCCAAGTCCTGTAAGGATCCCCTCTGTCATCTGAAACTGAGGGGGACAAACAACACCTGGCTCCTGAATCCATTTTCTGGAGCCAGGGTAAAAGAGATATCAGGAAAGTGAAATCCTACCCCTCTCACCAGTTCAGTTCCTGGCTTCCATGACGTGAGTGAACTAGAATCTTCACCCTCTGAAGAAAGAATTGCTGAAAAAGCAAAGGGATACCTCAGTCTTATCACTTGTAAGGATATGGGTAGCTAATCAAGGAAGACTACCACTGCCCATGTGTTAGAGGGCACAGAGGGCTCCTTAAGCCACTGGAACATGCTTCAAAGACTCCTCAAGGGTACCTCCTTTTTAGATGAACTGGGCTTGCCCAAACCATCTCAGAGCACACTAATATTTACTATTTTATGTTTCTCTTATCTCTTACATTTGTTTTGCAAAGTTTCTACTCAGCTTGGCTCTTTTCATCAGGAATATTTGGAAATCTTCTATTTCATTATGATATGGGGGGAAATGGGGTACGGGTTTGGTTAGGGGTTGGGGAATTCCTCTTTAAAGAATTATACCCTCTTGCACACAAAAGTAGTTAGAATAAGGTGGCAGTTTATTTAGGAGCAAGGGAAGGGAAGGGTGGGGGGAGGGAAACCATGAAAGAAATCCTTGGACTCTTCATGGGGAGATTGGCATAAAGCATATGGCTCAGAGGTACCAAATCTCCTGGAACAGGAGACTGGAAGGTACTTTTATAGAGGCCTGATGGGGGTGGACCATCTGCCTATGGAAAGTTCCTTTAGTGAGGGAGGACCATCCCCCACTGGTGGTAGCTGGGGGAATTGGGTGAGGGGTGGCTACAGATCCCTCTTCAGAATGCAAAGGCCGCAGCCACACCCAAACTTATCTCCCCAGGGTAAGGGAGACCAGAATGAAGGATAGGAATCAGAAACTAGCTCAGTCCTATTTGGTTCAGCTTATCTCTCTAGGTGTTATCTGTCCTCTGGTTTAGTTTCTCAAGGAGAAGGTCCCTTGATGTGCCCCAGAAAACTTCTGGGGTGCTCTGTGCACCATGACAACTAAATAGCACCCCCTTCCCCCTGCATGAGTATTATACTAATGGTGGGGGTTAAGCTTTTTTTGGTTCTAATCATTTATCTTTTTTGGCGGGGTGGGAATGTCATATTGCAAATTCTCCATTTCTTTATAGTGGCAGCTACTAAATCTTGGGTCTTTTTCACTGTGGCTCTTCTGTACACAAACTTTTTCTTTCTTGCTGATTGTCATATTTTTTCTTTGAACTCTGGATTTTGGTTAAGATATTTCATTTTAATTTTGTGGGGTTTCTTTCAGGAAGTAACCAATGGATTCTTTCTATTTTCACTCTGCCCTCTAATTCTAATAGGTTGGGGCAGTTTTCTTTCAAGATTAAGTGAAATATGGTATCTGGGCTCTTTTTGTTGTCATAGAGTTTAAGTACTCAGATGATGGTTCGATGACCTCTTCTTGAGCAGTTTTCCAAGACATTTGATTTTGATATGAGATAACTTGCATTTTATCGTATTTTTCAGCCTCTTGACTTCATTTCAATGTTTCTTACTTTCCAAAGCAGTTATTAACATCTGTTTGCTAATATCTAATTGTTAAGGTGTCTAAGCTTCCGTCCCTTTTGCGCTGCTATAAATTCTCCCTCTAAGACTTCCTTCCAGTGTTCTCAGCTTTGGGGAAGATTTTTCCTCTAGAAGTCTTATTTCACTCATCACATCATTAAAAACCCTTCAAAAAGGACCTTGTTTCAATCTTAGGATTGCCAGTTCCCTTTGTGTCCAACTTGTGTTTTCTTTCGAGATTCTGATTATTGATATCTTAGGGTCATTCACCTCTTCTGAGTTTGGGCCTTGGGTATCCCCAGCACAGCCAAAGCTCTTTATTATGGAAGTATTTGGGGAGTGTCAGGGCTTTGTTTGGGGAGGAGTAAGTTTGCATATTTGTGATTATACCTTTTGAAATAAGTGTTTATGTATGAAAAGCTAATCCTACTGTAAGTACCTCAGTGGAACTGGGGTGCAGGGACTCCACTTTTTACAATTAAGAAAATACATTTTGTGGGCCTGGAGCCATTTGCCAGGAGGCTAGATATTCTTGATAATCCTAAGGGTACAGAGAACTTTGGGGAAGGAGTGAGATGTAGCATACAAGGTTTTCAAGCAGTGGGGGCCAGGGTAGTAAGTACTGTATAATGAACCTTGTCAGGGTTAGAATTGCGTCCTTTCAGTCTCCAGGGACCGCTGGAGAGATTCTCTGACTTGCTCTTTTCATTAGATATTCTAAATCTCAAGATTCTAGAGAAATTTGTGAAAAAAAATTTATTTTAACCTGCCAATGCAAAGTATTCCCCTGGTGTATGTTCCCTTACAAGTCAGTTTCATTAGTGTGATCATTTGTTGATTGCTTGACTGTGTTAACCTGGAAATTAAGGAAACAATCAATATAGAAGAAAATAAGGTCTTTGTGAGAAAAGAGTAGTTGTCTCCTCTCAATGTGGATATAACAGTCAGTCATACTCCCCTGACCTGTTTGTAGGACAAAGGTCTCAGATCCCCTCCTCCCCCTCAGGTTAGCAAGGTCACATGGTTCAAGGAGCCCTGGTCTCAATTAGGTCCTCTCCAGAGTTCTGTCCATATAAGGAAGTATAAGGTCCACTCCTGAGTTATGCCCATACAAGGAAGAGGGGTGGGAATACTGCATTCTGATTAGCTAGTATTTGGCGTAGATTGTAACCCCGACCAGTGGTGAAAAAGGGGAAGGTCCATTCCTGTTAGGGACTAGGGTATAAAACAGGGCCTGCGAGCTCCCTTTTTGGGCACCCACTAGCTGCACACTAGGGTGCCTCCTTCTCATGAGAAGAAAATAAAGCCTTTGTCACCTCGCTGCTGAGTTCCTGAGAATTTTTGAGAAGAGGATGGATTTTTCCCTCAGTCTTTAATCTGGGCAGAGGAACTATAGCTCCTGGTATTGCAAAGCTCAAAAGCTAGGAATACCCAAAGATGGGAACAGAGGACAGGGTTTTTAATGGGGTAATAGAACAAAAGGGAACCAAAGGATTGCTCCAGAGTGACACATAGCTACTTAATGTAAATGAACCTTGGACAAAAGAAATACTAGAACTGCTCCTAAGTTAAGTATAGCATTACTGACTCTGAGTAGAAGCTACTTAATGTAGGTGGACCCTTTTTACATAATAACATAAAGTCCAGGGAGTGAGGTGGGGAGGGGACAAGTTGTTTGGGGGAAGGTCCATAAGTCTATCAAGAGTCTGGAAATGACAAAGACAGTCAGCCCCGGGCAATTCATCTGCCTGGAAAAGAGGGGACTGGGTGGGGAATCAGTTCTCAGTCAATTTTGTAGTTCTCAACTGTTTATATATTGATACTTTTAATGTTATTGATTCTGTATAAATATTGATATATGGCTACCATTAGACACAAATACATGTGTATAAATGTACATATATATATATATATATACACACACACACACACAGAGACAGACATATTACATAAGTACACTCTATACATTGTTCTATTTATTACTTCTTTTTCTGGGATGGAGATAGTGTCTTCCTTCATATGAACTTTGTAGTTAATTTGGGTATTTTTAGGTCAAAATCACATATTGGCTCAAAGTAGTTCTTTAAAATATCACTTTTAGTATAGACAACATTCTCTCGCTTCTGCTAATATTGCTCTTAATTATCTCATGCAAGTATATCCACATTTTCTTTTTTCTTTTTCTTTTTTTGGGGGCCCCGGGGCAATGAGAGTTAAGTGACTTGCCCAGGGTCACACAGCTAGTAACTGTTAAGTATCTGAGATCTGATTTGAACCCTGGTCCTCCTGAATCCAGGGCCAGTGCTTTATCCCCTGCACCACGTAGCTGCCCCTTCACATTTTCTAAAATCTTCAAGCTCATAATTTCTTATAACACAGTAGAATTTCATCACAATCACAGACCACAGCTTTTTCAACCATTCCCTAATTAATGAGCATCCTTGCAATTTTCAGTTCTTTGCCCACCACAAAAAGTGTTGAGATAAATATTTGAGGAAATATAAGTTCTTTCCCTTTTTCCTTCATCCTATTTGTGAATAGACCAAGGAGTGGTATTGCTGGGTCAAAGGCAGTTTAATAAGTCTTTGGGCATCATTCCAGCTTGCTGTCCAAAATGGTTGGATCATTTCATAATTCCACCAACAGTGAATTCATTTCCCAATTTTTCTACCTCCCCTCCAAACATTTGTCACTTTTCCCTTTAATCATTTTAGCCAATCTGATAATGTAAAATTATATCTCAAGGTTGTTTTAATTTAGATTTGTTACTATATTATTATTATATACCATTATTCTTAGCACTCTTTTGCATTTAAACATACACATACTACTTGTGATTGTGTTCTATAGAAATTGAGCCACGCTGTGTATCTAATCCCCTTGTCTCCTGAGACTGAAGTAGTATGGGGAGGGGAAGGAGATTATGCCTCTCATGTGTTGAGCAGTAAGTTAAAATATTTGTGATTTTACCTCTGAAGTAAATACTCCTTTCAAGAAGCCAATCTGACTATTAGCAGCTAAATGGAACCAGACTGTAGGGGACTAAGGCCCACAATTGAGAGAGCATCATGAGTGGGTTGTGGAGCCAATGGTGGAAAGGCTTGGTACCTGAAACCCAAGAGTACTGGAACATTCTGGGGGATGGTTATGATGTCACATACCTGACCTTTAGGTAGTAGGGGTCAAGGTGGTCAGTGTTATACTTTGATTCTAGGGAAGTCATGAGGAATTATAACCCTAAAATTCACTCTCTGATGCCATTATCAGTACACACAACCTCCCTTTGTTTCTAGGATATGTTTATTGCTCACTCATTCCAATCTTATCTACTCTTTGTGACCCCATTTGGGGTTTCTTGGTAAAGCTACTAGAGTACTTTGCCATTTCCTTCCCCAGCTCATTTTGCACATGAGGAAACTGAGGCAAACAGGGTTAAATGACTTTCCTAGAGTTCCACAGCTAATGTGTCTGAGGCCAGATTTTAACTCAGCAAGATGAATGAATCTTCCTGATTTCAGGGCTGACACTCTATCCCTTGTCACATGGTTGCCCTTCTAGGAAATGGAAGCCTGGCCTAATATCTGGAGACAGATTCAGGTTTCATTTGGTGTAGGGATTATTTTACTCCAATGGGAGCTTTCTTGCAGCCAGGCTGAGTAGAGGACTTTCTGTCAGAATGTGAACTTTTTCTTCCACAAAGAGCATAGAGATATCTATGAACTTGTGAGTCACTGCTTATGAGCACATAAGGGCTAGCAGCTGGAAAACTTAAGTTCAGGAAGGCAGAAGTATGCATCAGTCCTGGTGGAAACTTTACAAAAGACACATATGCTGTCAAAACACAAGTGATTAAGTAAGAGGTGAGAAACATGCTCACCAGTAGTAGGATAGTTTTGGTGGCCCTGGTCTCAGGGGAGGCTCTGTGGGAGATGTGGGTAATGTGAATTTTCTGGACTTTCTTGTAATGCTTAAAAAGAAGAATCACCATGTAGCTGCTGGCAGAGACCATGAGTCCCAAACATACAGCATCAGGAAAAGAGAGAACAATTAATAACAAGGAGGCATACAATCCAAAAGGAACCTCATTTACACAATATCCATAATGTTGTATCTCAGTCATGTTTCTGGTGTAATTTGGTCCCCTGATTCCCCAGAAAATAAAGATATTTAAGAGCAAATGGAAAGTCCAAAAGCAGAGACTAGAGGGAATGAGGTATGTTGGGGTTCTAGCTTTAAGCTCTGCCCAATTGGATGTGTTGGGGCTGATGGTGATGGCCTGGAAGCCACTTAGGAGGCAGGTCATGCTGAGGGAAAGATTCCGAGCTATTCTGTGAAGGTAGAATACAATTTGACATCCAGTATCATCCAGGAAATCCATCAGACCCATAGCTGTCATTGTCTGAGGGATGCCCTTTGAGAGAAGTCCCAAGCAGTTGGCCAAGGCCAGTTGGCTGACAAGAGTGTCTGCATGCCTCATCCTGTGTCCACTGAAAACCATGAAGATAAAGAGACAGACAAGGAAGGAGTTCCCAAGAATTCCAATTCCTGTCTGGGAGAAGAAGACAATACTCAGGATTATGTCCTTAGATTTCATGATGGCGGTATCTTAGAAGAACTGAGAGACCTAGAGAAACATGGAAGTTAGGGTTTGTGAGCACTGTCTCCTCAGTCCCAAGTAGACCCTGTAGAAGATGTCTCCTTCTGATCTTTAGAGTTTTCTATGCTGATACTTGAAAACAACTTGGAATCTACAGTTTGGGAAAGCACAGTTTGGCATTAAAGGTTCATTGTTGATAGTTCTTTCCTAGGCTTTTATAGCACATGAGATACTCAAATAATCACGCCTTTAAGTACAATCCCATTGAATCAGAATTTGGAGGGTTTCTGCTCCCTCACAGTGGCAGATTTGGTTTGTGTGTGTATATTTGTAAGTATTTTCTTTTCTGTGGGAATGCTCTGGAATGGAGACTTCTCGATGTCAATGATTTTCTATTTCATATTCCCACTGAAGAAGCTATCAGAAGTAGTTGGTGTTCCATATGCTGAGTGGGTCATTTAGCATGATGGATGGATAGATTAATGAATACTATATGTATGTGTATACACACACACACACACACACATATATATATATATATATATATATATATATATATATATATATATATGTGAAAGAGAAGAGGGAGGAAGAGAGGTCAAAACTCACATATTTTCACTTACTCTCCTAATCTCTAATCATAACCTCATGACCTTTCATGCAGTATATTAGAAAGACTTTTTTCCCCCAAAAGTTAATTAAAAATTTTTCCTCCCTCCTTTTCCCTTTTCCACTGGAAACAGAATGACCTCCTTATTCCAAATATGCACAGTCAAGTAAATAAATTCAGATACTAGCCATGTCCAAAAATGTATGTCTCTCTCTCTCTCTCTGCATTCTGAATCTACCATCTCTGTTAGTATGGTTGTAGCAGTACAAAAGCTATCTAATACAAGTCCCTGTTGGAAGTCTCTTCCAATCCATCCTCCATCAAAAGTGTCCCCTTGAGGGGCAGCTAGGTGGCACAGTAGATAGAGCCCCGGCCCTGGAGTCAGGAGGGTCTGATTTCAAATCTGGCCTCAGACATTTCACTTACTAGCTGTGTGACCCTGGGCAAGTCACTTAACCCCAATTACCTCACCAAAAAAAGAAAAAGTTAATCATCTCTCTTCAGTTTCCCAATATCTCTATAACCAAATTCCTAATTCACTTTCCCATCTTGTTTCATCCTATTCTCTTTCATACAATTGCCTTTTACATCCAGGTTGCTTGGTGGTTTTGCTTGCTTGCTTTCCTTCTCTTTGGCTGTCATCTTGTTATTGGGGAGTTTTCCTGAAACCTTGACTCTGAAGAAGCCCAAGGCAGCTGTCCTTTGTCATTTTCCTGCTCCAGTTTTATCTCTCTGGTACTCCCCACTCTCTATCAGTTCTCTTCTGACTCTGAGGGTTCAGTGAGTTCCTGTGACCTTCTTATCCTGGCAAGTCTCTACTCTTCTATGGCTCCCTTTTTCCATTTGTACCTTCTTCCTGAAATGTTCACCTTGAGGAAAGGCCCAGGCTGGTCATCCTTCACTGTCCTAGCTCTGTTTCTGATTCTCTCAATTTCACTACCGGTTCCTGTCACCTTCTGACCCTGGAAGCACTTGCAGTTTCCTTCTTCCATAGATGAGTTCCTGGATAAACCTCCACCCTGAGGATGGGTCCAGGTCATCCCTACTTCAGTTTTCTCCCAGGTCTGCTCCTCACCTTTAGCACTTTGCTGCCATTCCCCCATTGGGGTAACTAACCCACCCCCCAGGCTGCTCTTCATTTCCCTTTTAGGTGTTGCCTTTTGCCATTAGAATATAAGCTCCCTAAGGAATGGGGTTGTATTGATTTGATTTGGTTTTTGTATCCTCAGGGCCTAGTAGAATACCTGCCACATGATTACTGATTCAGCAATTTGTTTAACTGGATTTATTAACTTCCAGTTGTCAACATTCTGTCAACTTAAATGACTTTGCAAAAGTAGTTCCCTCCAGCTGAAAACTAATGGGAACACTTTTTTCTCACAAATATGACAAATAGTATTTTTTGAGAAAGAAAGAAAAAGTCGGCACAATTGATTGATACACTGAAAAAGTCTAAAAACATGAGCAATATGCAACATCTGTGGAAATGGCTTTTACTCTTCCTGTTTACAAATGCATCCATGTTTTCCCCATCCTCAAAAATTCTTCTCTTGATCCTTCTATCCCTTCTAACAATTTTCCTATATCTCTTCTGCCTTTTGTGGCTAAAATCCTTGAAAAGGCCACTTCTTCTCTTCTAATTTCTTTCTTAAATCTTTACCATCTCTCTACTAAATCTCATCATTCAACTGAAAGTGCTCTCTCCTAAGTTCCCAATAATCTTTTAAAAAACATTAATTTTTTAAATAATTAAATTTGTTCTAAACAAATAGAAAATGAAAAAAGAACATTTCTGTGTACACAGCAGAACATAAGGAGAAGATTCAATATAAAACCATAAATTTCCATTTCAGACTGTTTACTTTAAAAAAAATATGCAGTGTGATAAATACTATGCATGGCTTTAAAAACTACCCACATTTTCTGTGCTTTCTTCCAAGATTGCTTTTATCTCTGCTGTTCACTTTCCCCCTCCCACCCTATCCATTCTGCCCCAGAGAAGGCTATAATTAACCATGAATACACACACATATCTATATACATTCCCAGGTAGCAGCTAGGTGGCACCATGGATAGAGCACTGGCAGAGAAGTTAGCAGGATCTGAGTTCAAATCTCACCACAGGCACTAGCTTGTGAGCCTGAGCAAGTTATTTAACCCCAATGGCCCCAAACATCTGGGGCTATCTCTAGTCATCTGATATATATCTTGCCACTGGACCCATTTTGACTCTGGAGAAGAGACTGAACTTCCTGACTTTGCCTAGCCCTCCCTCACTTAAATCTAATTCACTGCAAGTCATGAGATCATCCTGATGTCATGGTCCTCTTCAAGAATGAAAGAAAAACAACAGCAGGGCAGCTAGATGGTGTAGTGGTAAAGCACCAGCCCTGGATTAAGGAATACCAGAGTTCAAATCCGGCCTCAGACACTTGACACTTACTAGCTGTGTGACCCTGGGCAAGAAATTGAGGGGATTCCCATCCATTGGGGAATGGCTGAACAAGTTGTGGTATATGAATGGAATGGAATTCTATTGTGCTGTAAGAAAGGATGAGCAGGAGGAGTTCCGAGAAACCTGGAAAGACTTACATGAACTGATGCTGAGTGAGATGAGCAGAACCAGGAGAACATTGTGCACAGTATCAACAACTTTGTGTTTTGATCAACTGTGACAGACTTGACTCTTCTCAGCATACAATGGCCCAAGATAGTTCCAAAGGACTCATGATAGAAAATGCTCCCCAAATCCAGAAAAAAGAACTGTGGAATCTAGATGCAGATTGAATCATACTATTTCTAGTTTTCTTTGTTTTTCTTATTTGAAGTTTTTCCCTTTTGTTCTGATTCTTCTTTCACAGCATGACTAATGCAGAAATATGTTTAATGTGATTATACATATATAATCTATATCAGATTGCTTGCTGTCTTGGGGATGGGGGAAGTGAAGGGAGGGAGGGAGAAAAATTTGTAACTAGAAATCTTATAGAAACAAATGTGAAAACTATCTCTACATGTAACTAGAAAAATAAAACGCTTTTAGGACTGTTTTTAAAAGCCCAAAATAAATCAACCAGCTCATCATTTCTTTTTTTTTCCCATGGGGCAATGGGGGTTAAGTGACTTGCCTAGGCTCACACAGCTAGTAAATGTCAAGTGTCTGAAGCCATATTTGACCTCAGGTGCTCCTGAATTCAGGGCTGGTGCTCTATCCACTGTGCTACCAGCTGCCCCCCAGCTCACTTTTTATATCACACCTATGATCTTCTAATTGTCAAATTCAATGGCCTTTTGTCACAACTCAACACCTGAGGTCAAAAGTTCTTTGCAGCCTTTGCCATTTTCAATCACTCCCTTCTCCTGGATACTCTCTTCTCTCTAAGTTTTTGGGACACCATTCTTTCCTGTTGCTCCTCATACCTGACTGCCCCTCAGTTTCCTTTGTTGGATCATCATTCAAGTCAAGTCTTCCTACCCAGAGGATTTTATCCTGTGCCCCTTTTTCTTCTCCCTCTGTTCTACTTGATTTGGTGATCTCATCAACTTCAATTAAATTATCATCTCTATTCTGATGATTCTCAACTCTGCCTATCCAGCGTTACCCACTCTGTTGAACTCTAGTCTCACTTCATCTATTGTCATTCAGACATCTTGAGCTAGATGTCCTTAGACATCTTAAGCTCAATGTGGCTCAAATTTAACTCACTGCCAAAAGTGTTCCCCACTTCCAAATTTTCCTTTTACTGGCAAGGCCACCACCACCCTCCCAGTCCTTCAGGCTTGTGACCTAGGTATTCTTCTCAATATCTCTCACCACCAATATTCAATCTGTTGCCAAAGACTCTGGGTTTTTGTTGTTGTTGTTGTTGTTGTTGTTGTTTCTTGTTGTTTCACTGTCTCAGTCACGCTCAACTCTTTGTCACCTCATTTGGGGTTTCCTTGGCAAAGATACTGGAGTGCTTTGTCATTTCCTTCTCCAGATCATTGGACAGATGATAAACTGAGCCAAACAGACTTACCTAGGATCACACAGCTAGTAAGTTTCTGGGGAAAGATATGAACTGAGAAAGATGAATTTTCCTGACCTCAGTCCTGACACTCTATCTCCTGTGTCACCTAACTGCCTTAATTTTTACCTTTCAAAGATATTTGGAATATGTCCTTTTCTTTCTTCTGTTACAGCCATCATCCTGGTGTAGGCCCACATTACTCACACTTTTACTATTGCAATAGCCTGTAGTGGATCTACTTGCTACAAGTCTTTCTCCACTCCAGTCTATCCTCTATTCAGTTGTGAAAATGCTTGTCCTAAAGTTCAGGTCTTACCATATCATTCCCATAGTCAATCAATTCCAGTGGATCCCTATCATTTCTAGGATCTAATACAAAATCCTTTCTTTTGGTGTTCAAAGCCCTTCATAACCCAGCTCTCCCTCCAGACTTCTTACACCTTACTCACACAATTGTGAAGGACTTAATACAAGATCTGGCATATGGAAATCTATATAATATTATGGTTATTTCTTTAATTGAATGCTGTATGGAGTTTTATATGTGATCAGTATAAATGGCAAAGTTGCTAAGGTGAATGGTTTTCTGTGTAAGATAATTTAGAAATGCATTTGACTGATTTGATGTCATCTGACTAGAAATAAGTTTTGTTTCAGGCTTTAAATTCAAGTCATTATTAATGTCATTATTGCCTTTCTGAATTTTCTTGTGGAAAATCATTGCAGAAGAAAAGCTGTTAAAGATCATGCAAAGGAATTGGAAATTGAGGGCTTGCCCATCAGTTGGGGAATGGCTGAAGAAGCTATGGTATATGAATGTAATGGAATTCTATTGTGCTGTAAGAAAAAATGAGCAGGAGTAGTTTAGAAAAACCTGGAAGGACTTGCATGAACTGATGATGAATGAGATGAGCAGAACCAGAAGAACATTATAAACAGTATCATCAACATTATATGTTGATCAACCATGATAGACTGGATTCTTCTCACCAATACAATGGTACAAGAAAGTTCCAGGGGCCTCATGATGGAAAAGGCTCTCCAAATCCAGAAAAAAAAATAACTGTGGAATATGGATGCTGATAGAACTATACTATTTCTTTTGTTTTGGGGGATGTTGTTTTTCTCTTTTGAGTTTTTTCCTTATTGCTCTGTTTGTTCTTTTATAGCATGACTGATGCAGAAATATGTTTAATGTTGTTATGTAAATGTATATGTGTGTGTATATATATACATACATACATATATATATATCCTATATCAGATTGCCTGCTGTCTGGGGGAGGGGGGGAGGGAGAAAAATCTGAAATTGGAAATCTTATATAAACAAATGCTGAAGGCTGTCTCTACATGTAACTGGAAAATAATAAAATGCATTTATTTTTTAAAAAGATTATGCAGTTGTATCATTGAAAATTTTAGCTCTTTTGATCTGGTTCCTATGAAATTATTAATTATCTTAATGTTAAAACCTATTAAGTAACCACTCATATAGACCATGAGTCCCCCAAAAATAGCATCAGGAAAGGAGAGAAGGATTGCAAATACCTAGACTTGAAATCCAGAAAGAATTTTATGAGAATAATGTCCATTATTGCTCTATCTCAGGAATATTTCAGTTTTGCCTTGGTCCCTAAATTCCCCAAGAAATATAATTGCAAAAATCACAGGTGAAAAGTCCAAGAGAAGAGACTGGAAGGGATAAGGTATTTTGAGGCTTTGGCTTTAAGCTCTGCCCAACTGGAGATCCTGGGGCTGATGGTGATGGCCTGAAAGCCACTCAGGAGGCAAGTCATGCTGAGGGAAAGGACCCAAGCTATTTTGTGGAGGTAGAAAATAATTTTACAGCCAATTTCATCCAGGAAATTTATCAGACCCCAAACTGTCATTGTCTCAGGGATGCCCTTTGAGAGAAGCCCCAAGAAGTTAACCAAGGCCAGCTGGGTAACAATAGGGTCTATAGGTTTCATCCTTTGTCCACTGGGAAAAATAAATATGATGGGGAAAATAAGGAAGGAATTCCCTAGAAGTCCAATCCCTGTCTGGGAGAAGAAGGCAATACTCAGGATTATGTCTTTAGATTTCATGGTGGTGGTATCTTGGGGAAAGAACTGTCATCAAAGGCAGAGGGACCTAGAGGAAAGTAAAAGTTGGTGTTATTTGTGAGCACTGCTCCCTCATTCTCACCAAGCAGATCCTATTGAAGATGTTTCCTTCTGGTCTTGAATAGAAACATTCTCACACTTGCCTTTGGTTTACAGGGCAGGGAAGTTGATATTAGGAGTGGGATACTCTTCCTTTAATCTCTGTTAGTTTTAGTAAGTAGTTCATGAAATATTCAAATAATTTACCACAGAAAAATAGTCGTGTCACAGAATGAGGCTTTTACTGACTGACCAGGGACATGAGATGAGGGGGAAAAACCCCAAAGGACAGAATTTGGGGGTAATTATAATCAATTTATTATTTAGGCAAGCTGCCAATCAAATTGGTGGCCAATGGTTTCTCCCAGTAACCACAAGATGCCTCATGGAGAGCCTGATAGCTTTAAGTAACCCTTGCCTGTCAATTCCCTTGACAACTGAAAATCTTCCCTGATTGGGAGATATTTAGTGAGGAGGTTGGCAAAAGGTCTTCTGCTCCTCCTGCTGAGAAAGTGGCTTGATCATGAGATCAACTGCCTCCAGCAATGTGGACAGTGGAATCCATCTCCATCTCAACCACTCTAGTTGGTTTTCTCCTTCATGAGCTGGGTCCCCCTAATCTCCTTTGGAGGAATACAGGGGCAGAGACTCTTTTCCTCAAGATAAGAACTGGTCCAGACTGAATTCTATTTATACTCTCAACAGAAGTTAGATCTTCTACTTGGGTGAAATGCCATCCAAGATTGAAGAGCATGTTCCTTGAGGCTAAGGATAAGCGACTGACTTTAACAAGAGCTTGTCTTTAATGAGCAAATTAAGGAGAAGAGTCCATTTCCCAATTTAATAAATGGTTATTAATATAAGAGGAAAATAATTTCTCCCTGACAGTTGTGACATCTATGGTGTTACTATTATCAAATTCAACTCCCCAAAGTTGGTTTGAAACCACTTTTCTAAACCTGCATAGACAATCAATGAATATTAATGAACACACATTTATTAAGTACCTATTATGCCAGGGAGTGAGCAGGGCTAGGGATCCAAAGATGTAAGGGAAACTCTATTTGCCCTTAGGGGTTGTAATGAACTGAGAAACATGTCCCTATGTAAACATATGTAGAACAAACTCTGCCATGGTCCAGGCAGCTGAGTAAGCTCAAGGGGCTCCACTTGAGCCTGACTTACCTAGAGAATCACAGTCTTTGGGGCTTCCAGGCTTTGACAATGGCAGGGACTGTCTCATGTGTGTATTTTGGAGTGTATTTTATTTCACCAATGTTCCCCCTACAGCAGCTATCAGAAAACCTGACAAATGGATGGCACTCAATAGACACTAAATGTTTTAGGGATTGATGGAAGGATGAATGAATGTTATATGAGTTCCTGGGTATAGGAAGGGGAAGAGGGGAGAGGGAGAAAGAGATCTCCAGCTTTCACATCTGTGCCCTTCTCACCCAGCTACTGTTCTAGGTCAGCATGCCAGGATCTTTCACAGAAAATATTGATATTGCTTTTTTCCCCTCCAAAAATTTCTTTTAGAAGATGGTGGAAGAAAGACAGCGACCTCTCCAGCTCCCCACATGATCAAGCCCAAACCTCCACATAGTGCCGTAAGACAAAGGTTTCTTTTAATTTTTCCCTTCTCACTTTCACTTGCATTGAAAGGAGAAGACAAAACTTCATGTAAAATATGTCTGGTCAAGCAATGCAAATTCTGACATCAGCTACATCCCCAAGTGTTTATTTCATTCTGCATTGCTTGCCCCTTTATGAGAATGGAATCTTGTTGCAATAGCTTTATAGTAGAACTCCATGCCTCGAGGCTTTTCCCTCTCCCATCGATCCTCTATCAAAGCTGGTTAGTTTACATTTTTAATGTATTGATCTAACTGATAATTCCTTGGTAAAACATCTTCAATATCATTTTTTCGTTAGAGTAAAATTCATTCATCTCTGTTTGATCCTGTCATGTATGTTAAATCTTTCCTAACTTCTATTTATATCTTATTCCAAATTATTCCCATTCTTATACTCTCTATTCACATTAAAAGGGGTTGATGAATTTTCTTTTTAAAATTTATTTTCTTTTTAATTTATGGAATAAAACAAACCTTTCCATAACATATTATAACTATAAAAAGATGTTTGGAGATGAAAGTATAAATCTCGTTTGTACAATTTTCTTCCTTTAAATAGATAATAAAGTTATCAAACAAATTACTTTTTTTATTTCCTCTTTGTTCCTCCCTACCCCCACACTAGAAATGGCTCTTGTTAGATGTAAACAGCTATATATGTGTAAAATTATTTTTACATATTTCTATATGTCAGGTCTTTCCTTCATATGTCCTTTACATTGAATTTGAGTATTTATCATAGTAAAAATGATTTGTTTGCTGAAAGTCTTTCTTAAAATAATCTTGCTCTTACTGCTTACAATGTTCTCTTGGTTGTGTTCTCTCTTCATTCTTTCTTGCAAGTCTCACATTTTCTTGGAATATCTCCATTATATATAGACCATATATTCATTCTGACCTTATTTTGGTAAATGACATTGTTGTTGTTTGTCCTTTATTCTCAAAGCAACCATGACATTGGGAGGTGATGTCATGGCTTGAAGTGAATTGGATTTAAGAGAGGAAAGGCTGTGAAAAGTCATCAACCTCACTCTCTTCTGCAGAGTCAAATGGGTCCAGTGGAAAGATAGATAGCAGGACAGTTGCAGATGGCCCTGGGGGTTAGAGGCAATTAAAGTCAAGTGACTTGCCCAGGGTCACACAAACAGTAAGTGTCAAGTGTCTCAGGCTGGATTTGAACTCACTGCACCACCCAGCTGCCCCTACAGTTATTTTAAATGGGGTATCTTTTACTATCTCTTCTTGCAGGGTATTTTTTGTGATATATAGCAATACTGATGATTTATATGGATTTTCTTTATGTCCTGCTACTTTGCTAAAGTTACCAATTGTTACAATTAACATTTTAGTTAAGTCTTTGGGATCTTCCAAGTACATCATAGTTTTATTACCTCAATCCCTATTCTGATATCTTTAATTTCTCTTTCTTGTCTTATTGCTATTGCCAGGATTTCCATACAATATTAAATAATATTGGTTACAGAGGGAACCCTTGTTTCACACCTGATCTTATTGTAAAGGCTTCTGGTTTATTCTCAGTACAAATTATGTTTGTTGATGATTTCAGATAAATACTTTTGATTGATTTAAGGAAAACTTCATCATACCAATACTTTCAAATATTTTTATTAGAAATAAGTGTTGAACTTTATCAAATGCTTTTTCTGCATCTATTGATATAATCATATGATTTTTTAGCACTTTTATTGTTGATGTAATCAATTATGTTAATAGTTTTCCTTGTGTTAAACCATCCCTGCATTCCTGTTATAAATCACACTTGATCATAATGTATAACCTGTGTAATATATTATTGTGATATTTTACCAAGTATTTCATTTAGGATTTTTGCAACCATATTTTTGAAATTGGTCTATAATTCTATTTCTCTCTTTTTACTCCTCATTTTGTAAGTATCAGCATCATATTTTCCATAAAAGGAGTTTGGTAAAGTCCCTTCTTTGCTTATTATTCAAAATAATTTATTTAATATTGGAATTACTTGAATTTTAAGTCCTTGATGAAATTCACATATAAGTCCATCTGGTTGCTTTTTTTTTTCTGAGGAAGCTCATTTATGGCTTTTTCATTTTCTTTTTCTAAAATGGGTCTATTTTGATATTCTATTACCTCTTCTGGTAATTCAGGCAATTTATATTTTTCTAAATATTTTTCTGTTTCACTTAAATTATTAAACTTATTGGCATATAATTGACCACAACAACTCCTTATAATTCCTTCAATTTCTCCTTCATTAGTGGCATATTTACCACAGTCACTTTTGACACTAATGATTTGCTTTTCCTCTCTCATTTAAAAAAAAATCAAATTACCTAATTTTTTATCTGCTTTATTTGTTTTTTTTTCATAAAATCAACTCCTAGTTTTATTAATTCAATGGTTTTTTTACATTCAATTTTATTAATCTCACCTTTAATTTTTAGGATGTCCAATTTAGTGTTTAATTGGGGATTTTTAGTTTGTTCTTTTTCTAATTTTTTTTATTGCATACCCAATTCATTGTCTGTTTTTTATGTTATTTTATTGATGCAAGCACTTAGAAGTAAAAATTTTCCTCTGATCATTGCTTTTGCTGTATCTCATAGTTTTGATAGGCTGTCTCATTTTCATTCTCTTTAATGAAATTATTATTTCTATTATTTATTTTTAACCCATTTGTTGATTAAGATTAGGTTATTTTTTATTATATTTTAAACTATTTTTCTGTGGTTCCTTATTAAATATTATTGTTACTGCATTATGACCTGAAAAGGATACTTTTAATAGTTGTACTTTTCTGCTTTGCACTATAAATTTATGGATAATCTTTGTGAAGAAATGTGCCTTTTTCTCATTGGTTTCTGGTACTTTTATAAAGATTGTCCATGTATTATTCCATAAAAATTTTATAGTTAAAAGCAGAAGAATTGAAAGTATCCTTTTCAGAGAGCTTTTCTTTGATGTCTTTCCTGTTTCCAACCCTAGCACAGCCTTTTCCTACTGATGAGTTCCTCCGGAAAATGCCATTTTGAGTCAGGCCCAGGTCAGCCAATCTTCATGACTTTCCTGGCCCTGATTCTCAATCTGTGGCCTTCACTGCCATTCCCAAACTTCCTTCTCACACTGAGAGTGTCCTTCTCTTCCCTTGCTTTTCTCTCTGGCAGTTAACTATTCCTCTGAGGGTTCCTTCTCTGATGGGCTAATTCCTCTCAGAGCCTCTGTTTTCAGGAAATGCCTAGGCCAGCCATTCTTCATTGTTCTCCCAGCTCTGGTTCTTGCTTTACAAACCTTTCTACCATGCCCATGTGAGAACCTTCCCCTCCTCCCCCACAATAGGAAGGAAAGTGTTTCAAGATGTGACTTTTCCCATAAGGACATCACTGACCTCCTCCCCCAAATTTTAATATGCTGTTTCATTGTTTTCATTATCATTAATGAAATTGTCTAATATTTCTATAATTTTGTCTTTGACCTATCAGTGCTTTAGGATTAAAGCATTTATTCACCAATTAATTTTTAAACCTTTATTTAATGGCTCTATATTGAATTTGATTTTTATTAAATAGCAGTCATCTAAGGATATCCTTAATATTTCTTTCCTTCTGTATTTTTATAACTATTTAAGGTTCTAATCCATGGCCAATTATTGAAAAAATATAATACAAAGCTTAGAAATGTGGTGTTCAATTTCCATTCCCATGACAAATGTGAGCCTTATTGAGATGGCTTGTGAATATGTCAACTTCTGGCCAAGTTTGCTAGATGCAAACTGAGTTTCATAAAGCAGCTAACATTCTATTCCTTAGGAATCAGAGAGGGTATGTGAGTAGCCACAACTGAGAGTCATCCCACTGTCCCTTTCCTTTCTAAAGATGGGAAGAATCTTAGGACTCTTGGCCTAATATCCCCCTATGGAGATTTCTAGGGGAATTGCCAGTGCAGTCCAGTCAGGCCAACCAGAGAAAAGACACACCTTTGTATAAAAGATGCTCTTGGCTTTTCCTCTGGGTCTATTGCACATATGGAGGTGTGTCATTGACCTGTCCTTTATCAATGGATGGCAGGCCTTCTTCATAAAGATTATTATATGCAGAGAAATGGTTTCCTTTTATTTATTGGTTAAATTCTATGTGCTATAGCACATATCCTGAAGGAGCTGATAATAGGGAGATGTCATTAAATCCCTGAATGAAAGCTCCCTTTCCTGAAGCCTGTGGAGTTATTTAGGGAGCTCTCTGACTAGCTACTCACATTGGAACTTAAGTATAAGAGAGCTCAGTAGATATCCAGACAGGAGTCTTCTGTGTGTTATGGAGATGCTTTGTTTGATTTTATATGCTCATTCCTTCCCTTATTATGTCGTGTGGAGTGTATTCCATGTCTATGTGACAATGGCCAATTCACAGCACCTCTCTCTGCCAGTGAGGGTGTTAACTCAAATGCACCCTACAGCTTTTTCTGACTTTAAATCTCTGGTTCTTTAAGTCATTGGTTTTCCAAACAACAGCTTGTCAAGGCAGTGCCCAAGTGCTAGATAAGTGTCTGGCAAGGAAAAAAAGGGAGGAAGGGAAGGGAGGCAGAGGCTCCAGAGGGAGCTGAACAGAGAAGGAGGGAGGAGGCTCTGAGCTGGAGACTTTTTAAAAAAATCATACACCTTGGGGGCAGCTAGGTGGTACAGTGGATAAAGCACCGGCTCTGGATTCAGGAAGACCTGAGCTCAAATTCGGCCTCAGACACTTGACACTTACTAGCTGTGTGACCCTGGGCAAGTCACTTAACCCCAATTGCTTCACATGCACAAAAAATCATACACTTTGTACCAGATCCTTCCTTTAGGTTTACTTCCCAACCCACATAGTATAGAAAGTCTGTACGAGGTTCTGTCTCCCTTTCACATCCTAGAGAATAGTTTCTCCCTTCAAGCAGATACACTACATGACTGAGACTGAGTTATGGAAAGACACTTACCAGGCTGGTCTCAGCTGCTCATGTCAGGCACAGAAGTGGCCATCAGAGTGGGAGTGGGCAGGCTGTGTAAAGCCAGCCCCCTATTTAAAGAGTCTTGATTCCTGGAGAGGATCTGCCCCCTCCCATCCTCTTCCCAAAAGAGAATGACATTGACATGATTGGCAGAGGGAGCCAGGGGATGTTCCAAGAGCAGAGAGCTTTTACTCCCAATGCAAATTACCATCAGCAATTACTGTTCATTAATAAGAACTCTCCAGTGGAAACTAATTATGGAGAAGAGAAATGACAAATGAGTAGGCAGGAGCAGCAGGGAAGAAACTTTCCTGTGCCCTGAGGGAGGAGCATGAGAACATCAGCCCTGGTAACACAGACAGGGGAGGTGGTAGGGAATAAGCCTGAGCAGTGAAGGGCTCTATGCCTCTGTCCTGAACCAGACCTCAAGCAACTAGTTCCATCATGGCTAGAGTGCTGAACTTGGAGTCAGGAAGACCTTAGTGCAGATCCTGCCTCAGGCACTTCCTAGCTCTGTGAACCTCTCCCAACCTCAGTTTTCTCATTTTTTAAATTTGCAGCATAGCACCTCTTTCACTGGGTTGTTGTGAAGATGAAAGATATAGCAAATGGGAAACACTTTTAAAATAGTCAGATGCTATCAAAACGCTAGTTATTCAGCTTTTGAGATCCCACTCTATACTTCTGGGCTGAGATACCTCTCTCCCTTGGAGTCCGTTTTTAATCTTGTTCCCACTGCTCAAAAAATAAAATCTTGGCAACTGGTGGTTTTCACTGAGCTTCAGTGTTAGCCGCTTTCTCTTGCTGGGTTGCTAATGTTAGCAAAGTCTTTCTGGTGGCTGGCCCTAGAAGAGTGATCTTGGTATTGGTTTGCCCCAGAGGTGGTATCTTGCTGCTGTGTTACTCTCTTAGCAGGGCCTCTCTGTTAGCAGGTCCTGGATGAATAGTTTTGTTTCCATTCTGCCTGTGTGTGTGTGTGTGTGTGTGTGTGTGTGTGTGTGTGTGTGTGTGTAGTTGGGGGAGGAAGGCCCTACTGCTGTGTTGCTCTGCTAACCATTCACTCTGCTAGCAGGCCCTGGAAGGATAATTTTGTTGCTATCTGCTGAGGGTTGGAGTCCTCTGCTCTTGGTTTGCCCTGGAATCAGTATCTCTGCTGGGAGGTCACAGGGGCAGGAACTTGCTGTTGACCAGTCTTGGATTTAACTATTGGTCCACCATGGGGTCAAAGCCTCCCTGGTGGTCTGTGCTAGCTTTGGGGTACCTAGTGAGGGTCCCTGCTATGCTGCCTAGACTGCTCTCCTGCTCAGGGAGTTGCTTGTTTGTAGGTAGGTGGAGCATCACTGCTGGATTGCCCCAGGCTCAGAGTCCTGTGACCTGGAACTAAGTAGGGACAAAACAACAGAGACCTGCCTCAGTGCTAGCAAAGTGACCCTTACAATTTCCTCTGGCCAATTGTTCCATCCCCTTACCATTGCTGCTGCTGCTGATTCAGAGGCTCCTGAGGCCTGGTCCTGGTTTTCTGGGGCTGGGGTTGTTCTGGCCTGTGCTAGACTACACTCCATTCTTGCCCCAGCACAATAGACCTTTCCTTCTGACCTACTAAGTTGTCTTTGGCTGGAAAGGTATTTCACCCTGTCCTTTTGTGGGTTCTGTTGCTCAGGAATTGTCTTATGGCATTATTTGAAGGTATTTGGAGGGGTCTTGTGGAGAGCTTAGGCAAGTCACTGACTTTCCTCCACCATCTTGTATCTGCCCCCTGATGTAGGAGGCAAAAAAGGGTTAATAGGAAAACCTAAGATCCAAGCTCTAATTCAGATATTAGCTCCAAAAGGGAGTTAGACCCCAGTTAATGGATAACTTACAAGTCAAAACGCTAGGTTCTCCTACCCACAGAAATCAGTGTCTATAATGGGAACAGAGGGAGAGAGGCCATGATGACCTTAGACTAAATGACAAGGGTATAGAAATTCTAATGAAAAATGGAGATATTTTGAAACTAGCCATGGGAACCAGAAAGAGACATGTGCAGAAAAGGCCAAATTTGTCCCCAGATTCAACCTTATGACGTGTAAACCCCCAAAACACACCTCCACTGAAAAAGGTACCTGCTTAGGACCCCAGGAATGCCAAATTAGGATAATCCCTCCCTTGTAACACCCCTAGAGCAGTATGAAGGGTGGAGGTCCGGAAGCTAGCTCAGTCTGATCCGGTTCTGCTTATCTCTCTAGGCGTGTCTGTCCCCTGGTTTAGTTTCTCAAGGAGAAGATTCTTTGATGTGCCCCAGAGAACTTCTGGGGGTACTCTGGGCCCCATGACACCAGGAAGTCAGAGGTGTCTGCCTACCAGAGACATGGAGTAAATAAGAGGAATCAAAGGTGCTCACTAGCAGTAAGATAGTTTCAGTGGCTCCTCCAGGGGGAGCTCTTGGGGAGAGGTAACTCATGTGAATTTGCTGAATTTGCTTGTGATGTCTGTCTAAAAGAAAGCCCATGTAGCCACCGGCAAAGACCTGAGTCTTTCAGGGAAAATAGTTTCCAGGTGTGTGGGAGGGTGCGGAAAGTCTATTAATCTGTGGCATGGCAGAAGGCACAGTGAATAAGAGCTAGGCGGGGCTAGTCATGAAATATACCAGAATTCCATCAGGCTGGCTTGGTACCTCAGGTTTAAAAGTGGAATGAAGTGGGACGTGCACAATCTATCCGATAGTCAACAAAAGGAAGTTACTGTAGCTCTACTAGGGGCAGGACAATTAGAGCAGGGAAGGGCTGTTCATCAAGGATTCAGTGTGCATTCAGCTGAGCCCAGCTCTCATGTGCTATTGGTCTGCAGTCAGAGGGAGGAGCTCCAGCCCCTCACACCCTGGCTCTCTTTCTTCTCAGGTGACCAGGAAGCTATGCCAATTGTCTGAGTCTTAGATTTATACACCATTTACATGTAGGGGATAATCTTATTCCTTTAAAAAACTGACCTAAGCTAGCTGGAGTGGGGATATAGGATATCTCTTCTACTGAAGGTGGAATGAGAACAGGTCCACAGTGGCTCTCACCAAAGAAGTCAACGTGAGAACAACTGATTCACAACTTTCCCTGTAGCTTTCCATTCTCCATTAGTAGCGGTGCTTAGGTTGCACTCCACAGAGCACTGTATCTTACCCAGGGCTAAGCTGATCCCCTGGAACCTCTTCATCATCAGTTTTCCATACCAAACATCAGCTGTCTCAGATACCTCTTCTCTCTGACTGCAGGGCTGGCTCTGTAGAGGAGTGTGCTCCCTCTAGAGCCCGACAGTACAGAGAGTGCTGCACTCTCAGGACTGTCCAGGTATCTCTGTTCTCCATTAGCAGCTGTCTTTGACTTTGACTCCACTGAACACCAGGCCCCAGGGTCATGTGCCCTAGTGCCCTTCTCTTTCAGTTCCCTTTGTGTGTTGTCTTCCCTCATTAGATTGTAAACTCCTTGAGGACAAGGAATACATTTCCTTTTGTTATATGCCTAGCACTTAGCACAGAGACTGGTACATGGTAGGCACTTAAGAAATGATTATGAAATATTGACTTGGGGGGCAGCTAGATGGTGCAGTGGATAGAGCACTGGCTCTGGAGTCAGGAGTACCTGAGTTCAAATCCAGCCTCAGATACTTAACACTTACTAGCTGTGTGACCCTGGGCAAGTCACTTAACCCCAATTGCCTCACTAAAATATATATATACACTGACTTGGAATAGAAATCAGCAGAAGTGAAGGATAATCAGAAAGAAAAGAAGAAAAAAGCAAGAATGTAAAATAAAACATGATCTCTATAAAAGCAAAATATTGATCAGGAAGAAAGGATTCAGAAACAAATTTTACTGATTAAATATCTTTCAGAAGAACATGGCAAGGGAAAAAGCCTGAAAACCACAATGTAAGAAATGATACATGAAAAATGGCAACACTTTCTGAACAACCTTTTGGGTAAAAAAGCAAAACAAACCAATGACAGGAAGACTATTAATTTTTTTCTTTCTAAAAAAATGGTGCAAATGGTCTAAAACAGTATGGACTAAATAAACCTCACAGCACTCAGTAAATAAGCATTTATGAAGTACCTACTGTGTGCTATGTTAGGCACTGTGCTAAGTGATGGTATACAAGGGAAAAGACAGTTCTTGCTTTCATGAAGCTCATGACATAATGAGGAACATAACCTGAAAACAACTATCAATGCCATACCTCTAGGTTATTTTGAGGATCTAAAGTTCAGAATGGGACAGCACTTAAAAAGAGATTAACCATAAAAGCCTTGAGTTTGTCTCTTTGAGTGATTTCCTCTTCAGATTTACTCACTGTGAATCCTCTGTAGATCTTTTTACTGCCTCAGGGGCAGTTAGGTGGCATAGCAGATAGAGCACTGGCCTTGAAGTTGGGAGGACTTGAGTTCAAATCTCACCTCAGACACTTACTAGCTATGTGACCCTGGGTAAATCACTTAACCCCAGTTGACTGAAACATACGAGGCCACTCCAATGGTCCTGATGTATATTTTGCCACTAGACCTAGATGGCTCTGGAGGAGAGAGTAAGGTTGGTGACCTTGCATAGCCTTCCCTTACTTTAATCCAATTCAGTGCAAATCATGACATCACCCTGCTACCATGGTCCTCTGAAGAAGGAAGGACAAATAAGAACAACAACAGTTACTGGCTCAATCTAGATTATCCTCTTACCCCTACTCTTTCTACTCATCTTAGTATCAATATCCTGCCATGAGAACTATGTCCTTATACATCTTGGGCTGTTTATTGCTGAATAAATTAAATTGATTCTCTGTCTTTTTATAATTGATTCTATTCTGTATTATTGCCCCTTTTGTATGATTGCTAAAGTCACATATTTTTGTCTCTTTGTGAGCTAGGTTTAGAATTTTAATTCTCATGCAGTGGATAGAGCACCAGCCCTGGAGTCAGGAGCACCTGAGTTCAAATCCAGATTCAGACACTTAACACTTACCAGCTGTGTGACCCTAGGCCAGTCACTTAATCCCAATTGCCTCATGAAAAAAAAAAAGAAGTTTAATTCTCCTGTTAATCACTGTTCTAGTCTTGCCTCAAGGAAATCTGTTACCTTTGAGGGTTGCAGGTGTACACCAAAGAGTCTGGTCCTTTATCTGTAATCTTTCAGATGGACTCAAACAATGAATAGTTCTTAGTCATAGGGGTTCAGCTTCCCCTCTGAGTGGGTTCAAAGAAAACATGTTATCCCTCATAATTTCAGCTCCTAGAAAAGTTCCTAATATCTGTGTGGTATCTTTCTGGACCTAGAACTTGACTTGGTACATTTCCACCAAATATGCTCTCCATCCTTGCCTATTCTTGTACAATTAAGGAGAGTCTTGTCTCCCTCAAAGGTGCCAAGGAGTCTGCTGTCCCTGGTCCATTTTTCAGTAGCCTCAGGATGCAGATGGGTCCCATAAATTAATTTCTCACTACCATTTAGAAGGAACTTCTGAGGAATATCCTTCAGTTCTTTACATAAATATTCCCATACTCAGCCTTGCCCTCAGAGGTGTAGGGGGATCAGTTTGGTAGTAGGACTGAGAGGCTAATTCCTAACTTTTTTTGAGGCTCAGTTATGCTTTCATGAAATATTCAAATCCTAACTACCTGTTGCCTATAAATACAGTCCCAAAATAGAGGAGGGATCTCAATGAGTGGGCATGAAGGTGTGGAGATCCATTGTAGGTACTTCTAAAACCTGAGAGTATGTTTTTTAGTTTCCAAAGGAGAGCTTCTTAGTCTAAGTAGGGGAAGGGATAAGCCCTTAGTTTTTAATGCCTTGAAGAATTTAGGGCCTTGTGTTAAAACTTTGGAGAGGGGTGGCTAGGTGGTATAGTGGATAAAGCACTGGCCCTGGAATCCGGCCTCAGACACTTGAGAGAGAGAAGAAAGACTGAAAGGCTTGGGAGTCTTTTTTAGAGCATATTAAGGTCCAAAAAGAATCCCATTCATCAGATCCCAGTTCTGCCCCGCCAAAAGGGCAGACAGAAGACGAAGTGAGTGATAGAGAAAACTTTGAAGACTACGGGCCCCAGTCTACAGACACAAGCCTTGGAGGCAGTGATAATGAATGTACAATGCACCTTTAACTCCTTACATGTATCTGTTGTGTGCCTGAGCTGGTCTTCTGTGTCAAATTCACCAGTGTGTGCTTATTTTAGTAGCTTGAAATTTCTGGTCTTAAGGTGCAATGGTGGGAGGATAAGGTATGAGGTTATTGGAGGAAAATGATCGACCTACTGGCTGTCAATTTCAATGCCAGGATCCCTGACTCTGTACTATTCCTTCATGTTATTGCAAGAGTGTCGTGATATTTTGTTGAGATGTTTTACGGAGATCAATTTATGAACAAGGAGAGGCCTGTGGAAGCCCTGACGCCCCTGGTTCTGTGTTTTTGGTCAGGTGATGCCTTCACCTTTGGAATAAACAAGTGGCATGAAAATGAAAAAAAAAAGGGTAACAGACTACTTTCTTTCTCTAATTTCTTCAAAAATCATAGTAGATAACATCTTCCGACAAACTAAATATTCGAATTGTTCCCAATTTTCCTGCTTTTCTAAAAAGTTTTCTGTCTTGTCTAGAATATAAAGATCAAAAGTTACACATTTGGGCCAGAAGTTCCTAAGGTTTTTATACCAATCAAAACAGCATTTAAGGGCAGCTAGGTGGCACAGTGGATAGAGCACTGGCCCTGGAGTCAGGAGTACCTGAGTTTAAGTTTGGCCTCAGACACTTAACACTTACTAGCTGTGTGACCCTGGGCAAGTCACTTAACCCCGATTGCCTCACTAAAAAAAACAAAACAAAACAACAAAAAAACCCACAGCATTTAATAGTAGTTTCTCTATTCATTTCTTTGCCTACAACTGGCTCTCCTTTGTCCCATCTCTCTAAAACTGTATCTAATGGAGAATCTTGAGGAATTGATATTCTATTTAGCCCAGTTCTCATGTCACTCAGAGTGTGGAGAAACAATCTGGCTTGTACTAGACAAACAGAACCACATACTATATCTTCAATAAGGGGGGCTTCTCTGGCTGAGCAAATACAATGCCACTCTACCCTTACACACTCTGGTGGTGCCAGCCACACAGACTAGCTACATAGCTTAGACCTCTACACACCTTCCCCTTTTACTCAAAGTTTAGAACGAATTTCACAATTTTAGCTACTCTAGTTATTCAGATTCTAATTTCAAAATGTTATAAATTATTATCTCTTTATAATCTTTAATCCCTAATTGTCCTAATTTATTCCTATATATTCTCTTTTTACAAGATAAAATCATAAATAATTCTCCTTCTAACAGAAAGTCAATGATTGTATAGTTTTAAAAAAAGAGAACTTTTGGGGCAGCTAGGTGGTACAGTGGATAGAGCACCGGCCCTGGAGTCAGGAGTACCTGAGTTCAAATCCGGCCTCAGACACTTAACACTTACTAGCTGTGTGACTCTGGGCAAGTCACTTAACCCCAATTGCCTCACTATAAAAAACAAAAACAAACCCCTACTCAGTGTCAGAAGGCTTAGACAAAGACAGAAGAAAATTAGTATCTCCATCTGCAGCTTGAGAATACTCACCTGACTTGGAGAGTAGATCCCTTGTATCATTGCTTTGGTGGGAGCAAATGCAAATGCAAAAGCTATATTGTCACCTTGTCTGCTGTACAACTTTCCTAGAATCTATCTATCTGACTTCCATTTGTAATTAGTTATAGCTACCAATCAAGCTTAAATGTCAGATACCTAAAATAGTAACTCCTGAGCTGAAAGGAACCAATCGGGGCTGCCAAGAAGTTGGAGTGTCACACTTAAAGCAACATGGCGGGAAGCCTTTACAGTAGAAAACGACTTAGAGTGATGGAGCAAGAGAAGATTCATCTGAGATGGCAAAGACACATTCCAGCAGATGATTTCCTGTGTTATGAGTCTGTTATTTAGTAATTGGGCTATTTAAAGTCAAGCATATAGAATGGCAAGTGCCTATGCTGATATCAGACTGGTGGTTTCTTTCTTCCTATGCCATACTCATTGAATATGTACCACTCGGATTGTGTTAAATTATGGGAGGAGTCATGTATAAATATCTCTGGAGCCTGAGGTTTGGGTCTTTGGGTCCTAGATTGAGAGCAGCTTTGTTGTGAGACAGGATCCCTCTCTCAATAAACCTATTTTCTTTTGGCTTAGAGACTTTGGTTCTTGCTTCTTCTAACACTGCAACTTAGAAATTGTCACAATAGTATTGATCTAGTAGTAGGAAGCTCCGATAGTGATATTTCAGAATGCTATGGATGACATAAGGAATAAAAGTCCTTAGAATCATCAGTTTGAGATCACTCTCTGATCCTACTATCTATATTTTCAAGCCACTGCATGCTTCTAAGAAATGGGAGTTTAGTCTCATATTTAGGAACAGATCCAGGTCTCATTCAATGTGTGGCTTACTTTACTCTAACTGGAGTTTTCAGGAGGTCGTCCTGGGCAGAGAATATTTATGTGTCACCAGGGTAAAAATGTGGGGTTTCCTCCCACAAAGAGCATAGAGGTACCTGGTAACTTGTGAGTCACTGCTGATCAGCACATAGGGGCTAATAGCTGGGAAACATGAAGCCAGGAAAGCAGAGGAGTGCATCAACCAGGGTGGGGACTTTATAAAAGACATATATGCTGTTAAGATGCAATTGAAAGCATAAGAGGAAACAAAGGTGCTTACTAGCAGTAGAATAGTGTTGGTGGCCCTGGTCTCAGGGGAGGCTCTGGGGGAGAGGCAGGTAAGGTGAACTTGCTGGACTTGCTGGTGATGCCTGTACAGAAGAAACATCATGTAGCCACTGGCAGAGACCATGAGTCCCAAAAATATAGCATCAGGAAAGGAGATAATGGTTGCAAATATGGAAACTTGAAACCCAGCAAGAATTTGATAAGAGCAGTATCCAGTAAGTTGTATCTCAGTAATGTTTCTGGTGTATTTTGGTCCCTTAATTCCCCAAGGGATATAGCTACAAAAAAGCAGGTGAAAAGTCCAAAAGAAGAGACTGGAAGGCATAAGGTATCTTGGGGCTCTGGCTTTAAGCTCTGCCCAATTGGAGTTGCTGGGGCTGATGGTGATGGCCTGAAAGCCACTCAGGAGGCAAGTCATGCTGAGGGAAAGGTCCCGAGCTACTTTGTGAAGGTAGAAAATAATTTTACAGCCAGTTTCATCCAGGAAATTCATCAGTCCCAAAGCTGTCATTGTCTCAGGGATGCCCTTTGAGAGAAGCACCAAGCAGTTGACCAAGGCCAGCTGAGTGATAATAGTGTCTACAGGTCTCATCCTATGTCCACTGAGAAATGAAAACATGAAGAGACAAATAAGGAAGGAATTCCCTAGAAGCCCAATTCCCATTTGGGGAAAGAAAGCAAACCTCAAGATTATGTCTTTCGATTTCATATTAGTTGTGTCTTGATGAGAAGATCTGTCTTCAAAGGTAGAAAAACCTAGAGAAAAGGAAAAGTTGATTTTATTTGTGAGGACTTCCTCCTCAGTCCCCCCTTGCACATCCTATTTAAGGTCTTTCCTTCTGGTCTTTACAGAAACATTCTCATACTTGGCTTTGGTCTATAGAGCAGGGGGGTTGGGATTAGTGGGGGGATGCTATTCCTTTACCCTCTTTTAGTTTAATATTAGGAAACCCCATGTTTTCACCTGGCAAAATCCCATAATTCACCAGGTGTTCTCTTAGCTGGACAAGCACTGGACAAACTCAGAAAGTCCAGAAATAGTTCAAACTTGTCACATTCTTGCTGTTAGCCATCATTGTCAGTGCTATAGCTCATTGTGCAGCCACTAGTATAAGTACTGAGATGGTTATGGGGATACAGTGAGACTCTAATGAGAAGGGGGGTCAAGAAACAAGTCAATTATGGAAAGGTGAGGGAGATAACACAGGGGTCTGATGAAAATCCTGCTGTCTTCATGAGCCGCTTAGCGGACTCTCTGAAGAAATATACCAACCTAGACCCCCAAAGAGATGTAGGAATAACTGTCCTCAATATTCATTTTATCAGCTAGTCTGCTCCTGACATTAGGAGAGAGCTCCAGAAGTTAGACTGGGGTCCCCAGATCCCATCCTCACAGCTACTTGACATTGCTTTTAAGATTTTTAATAACAGGGACCTTGCAGTAGCCAAAGAGAGAGCAAAAGATGGCTCGTGCCCGCTCCATAGACCAAGATTCTATAATAGCAGCAGCCATCACCACATCTGCTGCCAGCAGAACTCCGGCTGGCCGAGATTCTGGCAGCTGCAGTAAACCGGGACACAGAAGGTGAGGCCAGCTCTCCTACCTCTTTGTCCCCAGGTCAGCACCCAAGAGATCGGCTTAGTGAAAATCCAGCGCTCTGCAGCTTGCTCTCCTGACCAGCACCTTGTCAGGCCCATGGCCAAGCTGGACATAGGAGGCAAGCCTAGGAATGGTTTGGGGGCGACCTCTGTCTTACTCTCTGGTTCAGGTCCTAACATTCAATCAAGACACAAAGTGGGGATGGGATAAAAGGACCCTAAATGTAGACAGACACTGCCCCTCACAGAACTAGCCTTTGATCTGATTACTTAACTTTGGTAAAGCAGGCCACACCCTGCCCTGCATTCAGCCTTTCCAGCTTCCACTGGGAAAAAAAAAGCGGTCACACTTTACTCCTGATCTGATAAAGTCCCTTTTCGGTTTTGCTCTGGTCAGTTTTAATTTTTTTGTTTAAGTCTGTTCCATCTAGGCTCAAGGATTCATGACACTGTGCCTATGCATTGCCTCTGGACTCTCTGGGCCCCTCACAGCTCTGCACATTCCAGGCCTTCTCCACTTCTCTCCCCTTCCCCTCCCTTGCGCCGTGATTTCTTCCACCCCGGTCAGCATGAAGCAGTTTCAGAAGAATCTTCGTCCCCTTTCCTTATATATAGAGAAGTGGGGAAATGTTATGGAGTGCAGAGCACCCCAGAAGTTCTCTGGGGCACACCAAGGAAGCTTTTCCTTGAGAAACTAAACCAGAGGACAGATAATGCCTAGAGAGATAAGCAGAACCAAATTGGACTGAGCTAGCTTCAGATTCCTACCCTTCATTCTGGTCTCCCTTACCCTGGGGAGATAAATTTGGGTGTGGCTGTGGCCTTTGTGTCCTGAAGAGAGGTCTGTAGCCACCCCTCACCCAATTCTTCCAGTCACTACCAGTGGGGGATGGTCCTCCCTCACTAAAGGAACTTTGCACAGGCAGATGGTCCACCCCCATCAGTCCTCTATAAAAGTACCTTCCAGTCTCCTGCTCGTGGAGATTGGTACCTCTGAGCCATGTGCTTTGTGCCTATCTCCCCATGAGAAGTCTAAGGATTTCTTATTTGCATTCCAATACCTCTGCAATTGGGATAGCATTCTACAGCTCCTTTCTTACCACCCTGTCCTTCACACTTATCACAAATTACATTCTTTTGCAAAGCTAGTTTTCTTGTTGCACCATTATATAAACCTTCCAAGGTCACCAACAACTGATGAACAACATTTTTACCTCTCCGTTCCCTTTGCATTCTTCCACCTCCTCCAAAAAACATATCGAAGATAACCATTGGAGAACCAAAGCCACCACCAGAACCATCCTGTTTGATGGCTTGTTCTCCACCTTTGTCATATAAGTCTCTTTTCTTTGCATCAGAAAGTACTTCATAAGCTTGAGAAATCTGTTTGAACTTTTCTCCTTCATTTCGATTCATGTCTGGGTGATATTTCAAGGCTAGTTTTCTATATGCCTTTTTTAGTTCTTCCTGGGAGGCATTGGGTTTTACCCCCAAAACATCATAATAAGTCATTTCCTTCATCATTTTTTTATAACCAGGAGTGCCGCTCGTGGTACACCGGGTGTTGAAATGCCCACGTCCGGGGTGGGGTGAGAGGGGACCGCCCAGGAGCCAGTTGGGATGTTAGGGGATCGAGTGGAAGAGAGAGAAGATTGGGGGAGTGGGCACGAGGTCTTGTGCGTGGAGCTCAGGCAACGGCAGGAAATTCTGGGGTGCTCTGCACCCCATGACACTAAGAAACCCAAAGATCCCAACCCCAAAGACCAAGGGAAAAGCAGCTCCCTCTCCCACCTCAGGTATGAGGTGTGGCAGGACGTGACCCCAGTATGCTGATAAGCAATACTAGGGTCTGCAAGAGCATATGCAGCATATGGATGGATGCTGCCTAGCCTACTGATACTTCAATACCAAAGATCCCCTCTTAGGTATCTGGCCCCAGTTTTTGCATTTCCCCTTGTATAGCTCCCTTCTCTTTGTTTTGTAAACAAGACCAGTCTTCTCTTAGTCCAGTTGGACCATCATCAAGGAAATCACTGTTCCCTTTCCATATATCCCTGTCTCCTAATAAATCTCTTTTATTTTACAAGATTCAAGATGATCTTCCAATTCTTTGGGTGACTAGCCACCCCCCCCCAAACATTTCTGGTATCAAAATCAGGGAAAAGTCATCAGACAAGTAAAAAGAGTGCTGCTCATTTGGCTCTTGGATTCCCTGGGTGGGGTATGCACTGTGTTTCTCTCCTCGGGCAGGAGCCTCAGTCACTTTGGGTGGGCCCCCAAGGTCTGAGGTTGGAATAGGAAGGGACAGGGAGAGAGCATTCTGTATGATTCCCACCCCTCAGGTGTAACCTTAAAAACCAGGAAGAAATTGGACATAGACAAAAGGAAGTGAATGATTTTCTATTGTAACACCAAATGGCTATTATTTGTAGGAGAGAGGAGAATTGAGGTAAACAGGCCTCCTGATTAGCCCCTACCACACCTCAGACTGAGCTAGCCCGGAAGAAGTAACATCTCACAGCTGTTTCTTTGTTTGTTGTCTTATGTGCATTTATATGTCTGTCAAATGTTATAATCGTGTGTATAATCTATGGAAATTTTCGGTTGAGACTCATAAAGCTGATTCTAAACCCGTTGCCTTCCTGAGCTGTGGCCAGACTCTGAAGGTGTGGAAAAGGCTGTCTGACTTCAGGATACCTTTACATTGTGAACGACTCAGAGTCTTAATTTGGCATTGGAATGTAAATTCTCTGTTAGGCATTCATAGCCTTAGATGAACATTGTAAAAGCTGGTTTAAAAAAAATACTGCCACCTTTGAAATCTTTTGTAGTGGAAAAGTTTAAAATCAGGAATCATTTGTAATGTCTAAAAGTTGCAGCTTACACCATATATTAAAATAAGGTCAAAATGGGTACATGATTTATTATGTACATAAAGGATGATACCATAGGTAAATTAGGAGAGGAAGGAATAGTTTACCTCTCAGATCTATGGAAAGGAGAACAATTTATGACCAAACAGGAGATAAAGAATATTATGGGGGCAGCTAGGTGGTACAGTGGATAGAGCACTGGCCCTGGATTCTGGAGGACCTGAGTTCAAATCTGGCCTCAGACACTTAACACTTACTACCTGTGTGACCCTGGGCAAGTCACTTAACCCCCATTGCCTCACCAAAAAAGAAGAATTTTATAAAATGTGTTATGGGAATATTATGGGCCCCAGTTACCCCAGAAGTTGTCTGGGGAGGTCAAGGAACCTACTCCTTGAAGCCCCAGGAGCTTTCCCTAGAGATCAAGGAACCTTGTCCTTGAAACTAAACCAAAGGACAGACACACCCAGAGAGATAAGCCACACTTGGGACTGAGTTAGCTCCAGGACCACCACCTTTCATTCTAGTCTCCCTCACCCCCTCAATGAGGTAATCCTGTTAGAGTTGGCTGCACCAGGAGGGGACAGAGCAACTGCCCACTACCAGACTGCTTCCAGCCCAACACCCAATAAGGGACATTTCACCCTTCCTTGGGTGGTCACGCCATCTTGGCCCTATAAAAGGGTGCTCCCCAGTCTAGTCGGGGAGAAAAGAGTTTTAAACTTTCCTCCCGGCCAGTTTCTCTTGTATCCAATAAACCTTTTATTTTATGCCTAACTAGGATGTGTTTGAGAATGTAATTCTTTACAGAGGAATCCTAAGGACCCACGTGTTTTCCCCATACAAATGCAAAATGGATAATTTTGATTACATTAAATTAAAAAGGTTTTGTTCAAACAGAAGCAATGCAGCCAAAATTAGAAGAGGGGCAGCTAGGTGGCTCAGTGGATAGAGCACTCGCCTTGGATTTGGAGGACCTGAGTTCAAATCCAGAGTCAGACACTTGACAATTACTGTGTGATTACCAGCTTACTGTGTGACCCTGGGAAAGTCACTTAACCCCCATTGCCCCGCCAAAAAAAAAAAAAAGAAGGGAAGCAGAAAGATGGGAAACAATTTTTTACAGCTAGTGTTTCTGATAAAGGCTTCATTTCTAAAATATATATAGAATTAAATTAAATTTATAAGAACACAAGTCATTCCCCAATTGAGAAATGGTCAAAGGATATGAACAGGCAGTTTTCAGAAGAAGAAATAAAATTTATCTATTGTCAAATGAAAAAATGTTCTAAATCACTATTGGTTAGAGAAATACAAATTAAAATATCTCTGAGGTACCACCTCATGCCTATAAGATTGGCTAATATGACAAAAAATAAAAATAATATATATTGGAGAAGCTGTGGAAAAATTGGAACACTACTGCATTGTTGGTGGAGCTGTGAACTGATCCAACCATTCTGGAGAGCAATTTGGAACAATGCCCAAAGGGCTATGGTACTGTACATACCCTTTGACCCAGTAAAACCACTACTAGGTCGTATCCCAAAGAGATCATAGAAAAGGGAAAAGGACCCACATGTACAAAAATATTTATAGCTGCTCTCTTAGTGGTGGCAAAACATTGGAAATCAAGGGAATGCCCGTCAATTGCTTATCAGACACTTAACATTTACTAGCTGTGTGACCCTGGGCAAGTCACTTAACCACAATTGCCTCACTAAAAAAAAAAAAAAAGCATTGGTTCTATGACTATTGTTGGCAAAGAATGGAGCTGATAAATTAAAACTCACCAGGAGGAGGCAGTACCATGAAAGCTAATGGCAGAGTAGATCCAATGTCAAATGCTGAAAGGTGCTATTGTATTACTTCTGTATCCTATGCTACACAGGCCCAATTTCTGTGTTTACACAGATTGGATTCAATTTTTGCAACATCAGCAGACATACCAAATACTATGTGTGTGTGTGTGTGTGTGTGTGTGTGTGTGTGTGTGTGTGTGTGTGTAAAATGAGGTAGATATGAGGTACAGAACTTGCAATCAGAGAGATGAGTTCAAATCCAGCTTCAGGCAATTACTGACTATGTGATCCTTGGCTGGTCATTTATACTTTGCTTCAGTTTCTTCAACTGAACAGAGAGGGAGGGAGGAGGCTCTGAGGAGGTTAAAGAAATTCACTCTCTCTGTTGGATGCTTTGCAAAATCATATGCCTGCTTCAAGATCCTTCCTTTAAGTTTACCTCCCTGACTCCATACTGTAGAAAATTTGTACTAGGTTCTGTCTCCCCTTCATGTCCCAGAGAATACTTTCTCCTTTGAATAGATATACCACATATCTGAGTCTGAGATATAAGAAGACACTCACCAGGCTGGTCTCAGCAGCTGGTCTGTCAGGCATGGTAGTGGCAATCAGCATGTCAGTGGGCAGGCTGTGTAAAAGCAGGGCCCTAGTTAAAGGGTCTTAATTCCCAAAGAGGATCTTCCCCCTCCCATCCTCTTCCCACCAGGGACCTACATTCATCTTGTCAATGACATTGACATTGTTGGCAGAAGGAGCCAGGGGATGTTCCAAGAGGAGAGAGCTTTTAGCCCCAGTGCAAATTACCATCAGCAATTACTGTTCATTAATAAGCACTCCTCAATGGAAACTCATTATAGATAAAGTGGACAGAGGCAGCTGGGTAAAAAACTTTCCTGTGCCCTGAAGGAAGGGCTAAGAATGTCAGCCCTGGTCACACAGAGCGGGGAGGTGGCAGTGAAGTCTGAGCAGAGAAGGCCTCTATACATCTATCCTGAATCAGACTCGAAGCAGCTATTTCTATAATGGCTAGAGTGCTGGACTTGAAATCAGGAAGACCTTAGTTCAGATCCTGCCTCATACAGTTACTAGCTGTGTGACCCTGGGCAAGATGCTGAACTTCAGGTGACCAGGAAGTGTAAGGGGTTAAAATTCTAGCTATACTGTCTAAAATATCTAATGAGTGGTCACCAATAAATTATAAGCTTTAGCAAGAGTTAGACTTTTAAGCATTTGTGCAGGTCTGACCATGTCACAACCCTCCCAAGCTCAATGAACTGCAATAGCTTCCTATTGCTTCCAGGAGCAAATACAAAAAGCTCTGTTTGGCATTCAAAGCCCTGCATAACTTAGCCCTCTCCTACCCTGCCAGTCTTCCACCTTTCTCCCTACCTGTACTCTTGGATCCAGGGACACTGGGCTGGCTCCTGGATGCTTCACTAACTAGACCCTCCATCTCTCAGCTCCCAGCATTTTCTCTGGCTGTCTCCCATGCCTGGAATAGTCCTCATCCTCTGCTCTGACCACTGACCTTCCTGGCTTTAAGTCCTAACTAAAATGCCCCCTTCTGTGGGAAGCCTTCTCCAACAGTTCTGAGAGTTTACTGCCTTTCCTCACTATCTTAGCTCTGCCCCAGAAATCCAGGGCTTAAAATTCTTTAAAGAAAATGGTAAAAAAAAAAAATTAAAGGATGCTAAGTTAAAAAATATTTACAGAATATAAAACAAAATATAAAGAAAGAAATAAAGCAAAAATACTGCAGACATTCTGGTTTTGGGTTTTTTTGTGAGGCAATTGGGGTTAAGTGACTTGCTCAGGGTCACACAGCTAGTAAGTGTCAAGGGTATGAGGCCTGATTAGAACTCAGGTCCTCCTGAATCCAGGACTGGTACTATCTCCACTGCACCACCTAACTGCCCCTGCCCAGACATTCTGAACACAGTAGACACAGTCCATCTCAGAATATACATATTTCCTCTAAGAAAAAAAAAAAGGCCATATACTTGAAACATCAGATTAAATGCTAATTTATGGAATGATTCCATTGGGAAAAAAAGAAAAAAAACTTCTGCAAGTGACCAGCACAAATACCATCCAGTATAAAGGAAAGGAAACTTAAATAACACAAGCTTATTCTATAACTATTAGAATCCACAAGGGGGGGGGCTGTTATAATGTGTAATAAAGGGGATAAAAAGGATCCCAAGATGATCCCCAAGATTGATATAGGAGGCAAAAAGGGGTTAATAGAAAAACCCAAGACCCAAGCTCTAATTCAGATATTAGCTCTAAAAGGGAGTCAGACCCCAGTTAATGGATAACTTATACTAGGTTCTTGTACCCATAGAAATCAGTGCCCAGAATGGGAACAGAGGGAGCTAGGCCATAGAGACCTGACAAGACTATAGAAATTCTAAAGAAAAATCATTCTATTTTGAAACTAGCCATGGGAATCAGAAAGAGACATGCGCGGAAAAGGCCAAATTGTCCCCAGATTCACCTTATGAACTGTAACCCCCCAAAACACACCTCCACTGAAAAAGGGACCCACCTCGGGGCTTGGCTTAGGACCCCAGGAACTCCAAATTAGGATAAACCCTCCCCTGTAACAACTCTAGGTGGAGTATATTTTAATGAAAGGACAGGCCCTCCCCTGTACCTCCCCAAGGTGGAGATTATTATAATGAGACTGATAATCAATTTATCTATACTATAAACATAACTGTCTTTTCTTTCACTATTCTAGAGATACCTTTCCACTTTTCTGGTTCTCTCCCTGTGGTCACCCACAGCATTGCAATAAAACTTGGCAAACTGAGTCACTGAGTCTTGTGATTGTTTTGGGACGAGACACAATCAATTTGACCCTAAATTCTATCCCAAATGATGTGGCCCAGGACAATATTTGCCAGAGTTAAAGCACTCTGTAACTCTAACTCTTTCTCACTTCTTGTGAGAAGGAGGCACCCTAGTGTGCAGCTAGTGGGTGCAAAGAAAGGGGGCTTGCAGGCCCTGTTTTAAACCCTAGTCTCTAACTCAAATGGACCCTCCCCTTTTTCATCATTGGTCCAATTGCTACCCCTACCCCTACCCCATCCCAAACTCCCTAACCTTTTTTCTCCATGACACTTAGTAAGACTGGAACTCTCTGTGAAAGTCTTTCCAAACTGATTACGTTCATAAGGTTTCTCTCCAGTGTGCATTTTCTGATGTCTACCAAGAACAGAGCTGTGTATGAAAGTCATTCCACATTGATTAAATTCATAAGGTTTTGTTATGGGGGAAGTATGGTAGGGGGTTTGGGATAGAGGATGGGGTTCTTAGGAATTCCTCTTTAAAGAATTACACCCTCTTGCACACAAATCCAATAGAATAAGATAATAGTTTATTTAGGGGCTGGGGAAAGGAAACCAAGAGAGATATCCTTGGACTTCTCATGGGGAGAAGGCATAGCACAGAGGCATGACTCTGAGATACCTTTCTCCTCCAGCAAGAGAAAAGCAGATACTTTTATAGAGGTCTGATGGTGGTCTGATGAAGTGATCATCTTGTTAACCTGGAAATTAAAGAAACAATCAATATAGGAGAAATAAGGTCTTTAAGCAGGGCAGAGGAACTATAGCTCATAGTATCCCAAAGTTCAGAAGTTAGGAATACCCAAAGATGGGAACAGAGGACAGGGTTTTTATGGGGCAACAGAACAAAAAGGGAACCAAAAGATTGCTCCAGAGTCAGGTGCAACTACTTAATGTAAATGAACCTTTAACAAAAGAAATAATAGAACTACTCCTAAGTTAAGTATAGATGCTACTAACTCTGAATAGAAACTAATTAATGTAGGTTGACACTTTTTACATAATAACATAAAGTCCAGGGAGTAAGGTGGGGAAACATTGGGTGGGGAAAGTTGGTTGCTTTGGGAAAGGTCTATAAGTCCATCAAGAGTCTGGAAATGGGAGACTTCTGGGGCGGAGCCAAGATGGTGGAGGAAAGGCAGTGAGCTCCCGAACTCATGACATGATCGCTACAAAAAACATCCAAATAAGGTCATAGGAAAATGCCCAGAGCAGCAAAACTCACAGAAGAATGTGCTGAAACCATCTTCTAACCAAGAACGGCTTGGAAGGTCAGAAGGAGGGAGCTGCTGTGATGATACAGGAGTCGGGCCCAACCCCACAGTCACCCTGACACAGATCCAGTCTCAGAAAGTCCTCACCAGAGAAGGAGACCCCCAGAGCCTCTGAATCAGCTGAAGCACCAGTGTCGTCTGGAACTAAGCTCACAGTCTGGTAAGAGGGCTGAGCCCTGGGCAGGGGAGAGACTACAGGGGTCTATGCTGGTGCTAAGGCAGAACTTGGATTTTACACCCCTACTGAGAACCAGGTGGTAGGCTCGAATGGAAGTGGCCCAGGTGGGGAAGGGGCACAGGCTCGTCGGAGCTAACAACCACAACACACAAAACTGGTTGATTAGCAAGTTGGTCTGGTGTCATCTAGGACTAGGAAACAGGCCTGGCAAGTGAAGAACCTGATTCTCCTTAAATCATACCACCTGGGACTTCTTAAGCTTGGGATACTGCAGCCTGGAAACAGTGTCCCACTTTAAGGAGCAAAAAGTCTAGTAAGAGAAAGGCAAGATGAGAAGACAGAGAAAGGTGAGGACCATAGAAAGTTTCTTCAGTAACAAGGAAGACCAAGGGGCACCCTCAGAGGAAGATGTCAACATCAGGGCCCCTAAAGCTAAAGCTTCCAAGAAAAATATGAATTGGTCTCAGGCCATAGAGGTTCTCAAAAAGAACTTTGAAGATAAAATTAGAGAGGTAGAGGAAAAAATGGAAAGAGAAATGAGGGTGATGCAGGAAAGACATGAGAAAAAAGTCAGCAGCTTGAAAAGTCAAATGGAAAAGGAGGTACAAAAGCTCTCTGATGAAAATAATTGCCTAAGAATGAGGATTGAACAAATGGAAGCCAGTGACTTTATGAGAAACCAAGACACAATAAAGCAAATCCAAATGAATAAAAAAATAGAGGGCAATGTGAAATATCTTCTTGGAAAAACTGCTGACCTGGAAAATAGATCCAGGAGAGATAATTTGGAAATTATTGGTCTACCTGAAAACCATGATCAAGGAAAGAGCTTAGACACCATTTTCCAAGATATTCTCAGGGAAAATTGCCCTGAAATTCTAGAAGAAGAAGTTAAAATAGAAATTGAAAGAATCCACTGATCACCTCCAGAAAGAGATCCCAAAAAGAAAACTCCTAGGAATATTATAGCCAAATTCCAGAGCTCTCAAGTCAAGGAGAAAATATTGCAAGCTGCCAAAAAGAAAGAATTCAAGTACTGTGGAGCCCCAGTCAGGATAGCACAAGATCTAGCAGCTTCTACATTAAAGGACTGGAGGGCATGGAATATGATATTCCAAAGGGCAAAGAAAATGGGATTACAACCAAGAATCACCTACCCAGCAAAACTCAGCATTATCTTTCAGCGGAAAAAATGGGACTTTAATGAAAAAGAAGACTTTCAGATATTTGTGATGAAAAAACCTGAACTGAATGGCAAATTTGACTTTCAAATACAAGACCCTAGAGAACCATAAAAAAAAAAAATTGGAGCTGGGGGACATACCTGGGGTCATACAGTGGGCGACTGTCTTGTGTCTGAGGCCGGGTTTTGGCTGGGATCCCCCTGGGTCCAGGGGTGATGATTTGTCCACTGTGTCAATTAGCTAGATGATAACACCTTTAGGATTAAATTGAGGGGTGAAGGGAATTCATTGGGGGAGGGGGAAGGGCAGAAGCGAAATCCTACATGAAAGTAACAGGAAAAGGCTTATGGAGTGGAGGAAGAGATGGAAGAGGAGCAGGGCAGTAAATGAATTTTACACTCATCAGAAAAGGCTCAAAGATCTTAAACTCATCAGAGCTGCTTCAAGGAGGGACTAATAGACACACCCAACTGGGTGGAGTAATCTATTTAATCTGGGCAGTAAATGAGCCTAACACTCATTAAAATTGGCTCAAAGACCTCAATCTCATTAGAATTGGCTCAAGGAAGGAATAATGTACACACTCAATTGGGTGGAGGAATCTCTCTAACCCTGTAGGAAAATAGGAAGGGAAGGGGATAAAGAGAGGGGCATAAGAAGAAAGGGCAGAGTCGGGGAGGGGACAGACAGAAGCAAATCCCTTTTGAAGAGTGATAGGATGAAAGAAGTTGGATAATAGAATAAATATCATGGAGAAGAGAATAGGATGGAAGGGAAACAGTTAACCATAGTAATCATGAAAAAATGAAAAGGGGGGGAAATTGTACAAAAATATTTATAGCAACTCTTGGGGAGGCTAAGAATTGAGAATCAAGGGAATGTCCATCAATTGAGGAATGATGGAAAAAGCTGTGCTATATGATTGTGGTGGAATGGTCTTGTGCTACAGGAAATGACAAAAAGGATGATCCCAGAAAAACCTGGAAAGACTAATGAACATCGATATATAGTGAAGTGAGCAGAGCTGGGAGGACATTGTGCATAGTGACAGCAGTACTGTACAATGAGCAATTGTGAATGACTTAACTACTCTCAGCAGTGCAACGATCCAAGACAATCCCAAGGAACCAATGAGGAAGCATACTATGCACTGCTATAGAAAGAACTGATAAAAAGAACACTTGTGGATTGTACATATATAACCTGATTGCGATCTTGTGGAGGGGGGAGGAAAAGGAGGGAGGAAGGGAGAAAAATTTGGAACTCTAAATCTTATGAAAATGAATGTTGAAAACTACCCTTACATGTAAATGAAAAAAAAAAGAGTTTGGAAATTATAAAGATTGGTCAGCCCCTGGCAATTCGTTTGTCTGGGAAAAGCGGGACTGGGTAGGGAATCAGTTCTCAGTAAATTTTGTAGTTCTCATTCCCTCCTCTTGGTCAAGAGTAATTCTGGAATTCATCAATGACCAAAAATAGTGTTGGGGCATGAAACAGGATTCTCAGGCCACGTCCGGACATTTTGGGACTAAGTAGTCTACACTGATGTCGTCTGCTTCTTTTTCCTGGCCAGACAAAGCTTGTTGTCATTGGTAGCATGTATGGCCATCAATTCAGGGGTTAGAGTCTTCTTCAGATGTGATAAGTGGATCCAGCTGTCAATTCCTTTCAGCAACCTGGTTAGTCAGCAGCACCTGGTAGGGAATCTTTTTCCATTAGACCCAGTCTCCGGGGTCCAACTGTAGGTTAGACTGATTTAAGATTGAGCCACTAGAAAATGACTGAGAGACAAGATGATTAAGGTGATGAAGAGTTTGGGTGAGTCCTTTACAATAGGACAGAAGGGAGGCTTTAATGGAGAGGGAGTGACTTGAGGGAGAAAAGAGAGGCATAGGACACCCAGAGATGATTTCAAAAGGTGAAAGAGAACGTTTACCAAAAGGGTTGCCCTAAGCTTCAGAAGAACTAAAGGGCCTTTGGCCATGGTAGATTCAAATCAACTATAAATTTTCCAAGGTGAATCTTAATGATCCCATTTATACTTTCTATTAAACCTGGGGATTGGGGGTGGTAAACATAGTGTAAATGTTGAAGTACTGGCCAGGAAGTGAACAATTGGGAGACAATTGAACCACTAAAAGAAGTACCTCAATCAGTGTGAACTCCATTAGGAATTCCCCAGGTGGGAAAAATCTTTTCTGATGAGTACTTGGCTACAGCTCTTGCAGTAGCTTTCCTGCAAAGAAAACTTCTACCCAATGGGAGAGCATGCAAACCATAATATAAGCTGCCAGATTTGAAAAGGGGTAAAGGAATTTCCTAGGGGTAAGTTTTATTGGCTTGCTTACATTATATTTAGTACAGATCTTACATTGTAGGTAAGTGTCATATGCAGCTCATCTCAATTTTACCACCAATATTTGCAAACTAAACTAAGCAGTTTGTCAGGACTCCAGTAACTTAAAGAGTGCAGGTGTTCCATCATAGGTCAATGGAAAGAGTTGGGGAGGATTGGGCATCCATTGGACCCAGAGTTTTTATCCTTTTTACACACTTCTGGTCTTAGCTGGTCTTGGATGGGACTGTACAGGGTCCTTGGGACTACAGCAAGTTTTGGTGGGGTCAATGTTAACTTGGGGCTAGGTCCAGGGGATGTAATAGAAGATAGACTAAGAGGGAGTAGGGTTTTTTGAGCAGCCTGCTTGGCATGCAGGGCATCAATCCAGGCATGGGGAGAATCTTCATGGGGGTGTCCTGGCATTTTAACAATCACTGCTGCTAGCGACAAAAGGGAGTCAAGCAATCTCTAGATGTGTAGGACTGTCAGAGGACATCAGAAACCCTTTCCATAAGATCCCCAAATCCCCAGCACATATCTGCTATCTGTGTAAAATATTCACTAGTTTTCCTTTTGCTAATTTACAAACTCAAGTCAGGGCTTCAAATTCAGCCTGTTGTGCTGAAGAGCCAAAAGAAGGGGTCAATGACCTTTTCTGTGGTAGTGACAGCATACCCAGCATTATTTGAGACAGGAACCATCAGTGTACCAGGGATAATCGGGGTTTTCTATCTTAGTTTTGCATAGTAGAGAGATCTCTATTCCTTCAAGACAAGAGACTATTGGCTAATATCAGATGTCCTAAAAACTTCAAACCTGAGAACAGGAGCATTCAGTGCTCAGGTCTTGGACAAGTAGTCACATGAGCTCAACAAAGAGGAAGCATCAGAACCTAGTGCGGGAACTAAAAGAACAAAGGATTGGCAGTCCTTAAAAAGCCTAATGCCCTCAGTTACCTCTGGAAAGGAAATACTGTGAGACTCAAGGAAGTTTAGAGGGATCCAACTGAATCTGGATTGGAGAGACACTAAGAACCTTTCCAATGTCAGAAGAGTTAACTGCCTATGGGGAGGATGGGAGGATGGGACTTCTTCCAGGGGTGGGGAAGAGCAGATTGACATGAGCTGTCAGGGTATGGGGGAAAGTAGAGAGCTTTTCAGAAAGAGTGAGAGCTGGATATCATTATGGGGAGTTCTGTATATGCATTGAAAGTCATGGCCTAGAAGTGGAGAGGTACATCTTTTTACATTTTCATCACAAATTAATTGTAACAGTAATCATATCTTTCAGCAAAAAAAAAAAAAAAAGATGAATGCTATGGAAGTTTAGAATCCTGGCAATGAAATAGAGTATTAAGAGAAAGAGAAAGGTTAAAATGGCATGAATGTCTTAAGAAAAATTCCAGATAGTAAAACAAATTCCAGTTGAAATTTTTTTCAGGGCAACGAGGGTTAAGTGACTTGCCCAGGGTCACACAGCTAGTGATGTGTCTGAGGCCAGATTTGAACTCAGGTCCTTCTGAATCCAGGGCCAGTATTTTATTCACTGTGCCACCTAGATGCCCCTCTTGAATTTATTTTGAAATAAAACTTACTCAAACATCTATCAATTAAAAGTTATTAAACATAAAAGCCATCATAACAATTGAATTGCTAGGGGTATGAAAACTTGAAAATACCTGTGAAGCTTGAAGAAAACAGTAAAAAGTTTAACAAAGTTAAAACAAAATTATTAACTATCATACCATTATTAATGTGTGTAATTATTTCAACAGTAACTGCTTAACAGAATTATTGAGAAAAGCTGTAAAATAGCACCATTGCTAAATAGAACAAGATTCTCTGGCATTATTAGGGAAACCTCCAGTTTTCAGAATTTTAAAATTTGTTCTTGGTATTGACACCTAGAAGCCAAGATATTTTTCCTAGAGTCAAACATTCATTATACCTAGATGTTCCTGACTTTGAGATCACTTCTTTGTGAATTCACAGTAATACTGCATTTCTGAACAAAGAGTTTCAAGTATTTGACATTCTTTTAACAGTAGCATCTATAACAATTTATAGCCCAAAAGAATACTCTATAATGATCAAATATCCACATTACAGATCGGTAAACTAAAGTAACTTGATTTAGGATCATGCAATTAACAAAAATCCAGATCCAAACTTTTAAACACTTTGTCTTAATGTCAATCTCAAAATAAACTGTGCCTTTAAAACCCACACATCTTATTAGAAGACAAACTTCAATTAAAATAAGACATATAAATTCAATTACAACTGGAACTATTCCCACACGGTAAAATCCTCAATTTCTCTGAAGCCTAATATTATTAATTATCAATAAACTCATTTTTACATGGTGATAAACACTGAAGGCTGAGAAGCCAGATAGTTCCCCAAATTTAAAAAGAACCTGATTAACCTTGATTTGGGGGTTCATAAAACCTGGATTTAAACTATCAAATATTGGAGATCAATTCTCAACTAAAGTTTGAACAAAGTTCTTAAAAACAGGTAAAAATAAAATCAAGATATAGTCTGTCTAACTGCCTCTCTGTAAATTACCTTTCTGACAATTCTACTTTGAGTGGTAAAGAGGATTGCTAACCAAGTGCAAGATAAAGGACTCAGCTTGAATAGCAAGGGACACGGACATGGACACACACACACACACATATAGAGCCTTTTAACACAAATAGCATTGTACAAGGACACACACAAAATCAATAATGGTAAAGATTCTTATAATTTAGCATGCCCAAATTAAGTCCTCTTCTATCCTCAAAGACCTATTTAATTTGAGCCAAATTAATTGGTCTTTTTCCTTAAAAAAATTTGACCTTTTTCTGAGGGACAACATGTTGAATGGGATTTGGTGGTCTTGTGTCATTTCAGATTCTGAGGATGGGGTCTGGAAAGTGCCCAGCCCTCAGTCCCTGTTAGTGTCAGATTACTTTGTTCATGTTTTATTCCATTGCTAATAACAGAAATCGTGTATTTTGTTTTACTGAACTTGATGTACCCTGGTATCATCCACCCCTGCCAACATTCCAAAGCCCCCAGTCCTTGTTATGGTTAGCCATGCAGTTGCTACAACACACCTCTTACTCCCCCCTTGTTCTATGACCAAGCAGGAAAGCTGTCTCCTGCTAGCACAGACTCACCCAAATGCAACCTCACACTTCTTGCATTCCTAAGCCCTAGCTGAGCTGGTACCATCTCTCTCCTCTTCCCCCTTGGCCCTTCCTTACACAGGTGGAGTGGTTTCACCCTTTCCCCCTCCCAAGGTTTGACTTTTTCCCCCTCCCCTTCCCCCTCACTCTTGGAACATGTATCCATACCCTGATCACGAGCTGAACACGCATACAGGGTGAGACAGGATCAGATATTAGATTGTGAACTCATCCTGTGCATGAGGGGACCCCCCCCCCTTAAAACTTCCATAAAAACCCAACTCATGAGCCCATTAGTGCACTCCTCATCCCTTGCATGAGGTCACCCATTCTCATGAGAATGTAATAAATCTGCTCTGCTTGACTTGGTGGTCTCCTTGAATTATTTGGATAAACTGAGGCAATTTCTCCCAAACAATGTCCTATCAAAAATCCTATTTTCCCCCCCACCCCTTTTTTTTTAAGGGAGGAAGGTTCAGATTCAGATTCTCCTTTAATTGAATCAAAATGTCATTGAAAAAGGAGAAAGAAAAAAGCAGTCCCACTCAGGGCCTTCAACTTTTAGACTGACTGAATCAAGAGTAAACTCAAAAAATGAGACCCCAACTGTGGCCATCAGTGTTGTGGGTCAGACTTGAATTCTGCTAGCACTTGCAATCATGTGGTACATGATCTGAAAACAAAACCTGGCAGCTATCCTTTCCAGGAACTGTTGGAGTGGCCATATATGGTCCATCAAAATCTGCAGCCATCCCCTTTTGGGGGACCTGTCAGAACGGACCCATTACAAAGTCATCCATGGACATAACCAGACCTCCGACCAAATAGCTTTTAGGAACTCAAGCGAAAAGGATGCAAGTTCTGAATTCAAGAGACCCTTGCCCAGGCCAGGCCTCAGAATTTGAGTCCAGACTGGAACACAAAAGATTCCTGCTGGCGCTGAGTGTACAAGAATCAAAAACAGTGGCTGACTGGACACTGAGTCTTCAAATCACAGAAAGAGCCCCCATATGTTAACCTGGAAATTAAGGAAACAATCAATATAGGAGAAATAAGGTCTTTAATCAGGGCAGAGGAACTATAGCTCGTAGTATCACAAAGCTCAGAAGCTAGAAATACCCAAAGATGGGAACAGAGGACAGGGTTTTTATGGGGTAACAGAACAAAAAGGGAACCAAAAGATTGCTCCAGGGTGACATATAGCTACTTAATGTAAATAAACTTTTGACAAAAGAAATAAGAGAACTGCTCCTAAGTTAAGTATAGGTGCTACTAACTCTAAATAGAAACTACCAAATGTAGGTTGACCCTTTTTACATAATAACATAAAGTCCAGGGAGTAAGGTGGGGAACGTTGGGAGGGGATAAGTTGCTTGGGGGAAGGTCCATAAGTCCATCAAGAGTCTGGAAATGACAAAGATTGCTCAGCCCCAGGCAATTCATTTGTCTGGGAAAGGGGGGCTGGGTGGGGAGTCAGTTCTCAGTAAATTTTGTAATTCTCAGTCTGTGGAAAGTTCCCCTATTGGGGGAGGACCATCCCCCACTGGTGGTAGCTGGGGGAAGTTGGGTGAGGGGCAGCTCTGGATCTCTCAAGCAATCTCTCTGCTCCTCACACCACAAAGGCAGCAGCCACACCCAATCCCATCTCCCTGAGGGGTGGGGGAGACTGGTTAGGTGTGTCTGTCCTTTGTTTTGGTTTCTCAAGGAGGTTCTTTGATGTATCCCAGAGAACTTCTGGGGTGCTAGGTCCATAACATTTTCTCCCCAGTGTGGATTCTTTTTTGTTTGTTTGTTTTTGCAGGGCAATGAGGGTTAAGTGACTTGCCCAGGGTCACATATCTAGTTAAGTGTCAAGTGTCTGAGGCTGGATTTGAACTCAGGTCCTCCTGAATCCAAAGCCTGTGCTTTATCCACTGCTACACCTAGCTGCACCCAGTGTGGAATCTTTGATGTTCAGCAAGTTTAGAGCTCCTTGTGAAAGCTTTTTCACACTGATAACATTCATAAGGTTTCTCTCCAGTGTGGCTTCTATCATGTGCAACAAGACTACAACTCTGTGAAAAAGTCTTTCCACACTGATTACATTCATAAGCTTTCTCTCCACCGTGCATTCTCTGATGGCCAATAAGGCATGACCTGTAGCCAAAGGCCTTCCCACATTCATTACATTTATAAGGCTTCTCTCCAGTATGAATCTTCTGATGTCTAACTAGATCTGAGTGTGAATGAAAGGCCTTCTTACACTGATCATATGAACATGTTTTCTCTCCAGTATGAACTCTAGGATGGTAAGGAAGAGATGAATGAAGGGATAAGGTTGCTCCACCTTCATTGCATTCATCAGGCTCCTTTCTAATGTCAGTCTTCTGGTGAGTAATGAGCTTAGAGTTCTGGCTGAAGGCCTTTCTTCCTTCATTACATACATGAAGCTTTTTGTCAATATCACATTTCTGATGTCCAGTGAGGTCTGAATTCAAGCTGAAAGTCATTTTCTGTTGATTACCTTGATGCAGTTGTATTTCAGGAGGCTTCTCATGGGACTGAATAATGTGTAATTTAAATTTCTAAATGTAGGTTCTAATCTGTCCCCCCAGTTGTGGGGGGAAACTGACTAAAATCACTGATAAACAAGTTTAGGTTTTTAAGGGTTTATTGAAAGAGAAAGATTGAGAACAGAATTCCTACAACCTGGCAATCCTATCTTTCCTCCACTTCCCTGTGAAGTCCTCTGGAGTCTCGCCTCCACCACAGCCAGGTCAGGAACCAAAAGGGCACGAATTCCTCTGCCAGCATCTGCTTCCTACTTCGTGTGTTCTTCCCAGCAATGGGAGGCGCCTCAAACTGATTGGCTGGTAGCTCTGATAGACAGTCCCCATGAGAACTTCCTGACACCAAAGAAAAACCACATGGCCTTGCCCTCAGAGGCCTTCTCCTCGTGGTGGAGCTTTCCTACAGTAAGTCTCCAGCAGGTGGCATCATTCCAATCATTGCAATAAGTTCTACCTGTTCAGTAAAGCTTTTCCTATATTTACTGTTCTCAAAACAGTCATTCCTTGGCGACACTGTCTTGAATATTAGCTGGCCAGATTCTCCCTCAGAAATGCTCAAGGTTGTGATCATCTCTTTCATTTTAAGCCTGGCTACTGCATCTGAAGAAACAAACATATATAACACATATAAATATATATAATTTCCCCTCTAATGGCAGAAAGGAAACCAAATGTTATTCTACTTCCCCAGGCAAAAAGAAGTTTCAAACTTAAGCAGGCAGAATCAATCACTGGAATATGACATTAGCTCAAATTCACATTAACAAACATCCTCCTTCCCCAGGACTAGATGGCCTTTTTCCTTGCACTATCAACACCTATTTTTTTTTGAAAGGGCTATGGGGGTTAAGTGACTTGCCCAGGGTCACACAGCTAGTAAGTGTGAAGTGTCTGAGGCCGGATTTGAACTCAGGTACTCCTGAATCCAGGGCCGGTACTCTATCCACTGCGCCACCTAGCTGCCCCTGTCAACACATTTTTTAAATCCCTTTTTAAATTTTTACTTTTTATGTTGTCAGTCTCAGGTAATTTTCCTGCTTTTTGTAATGCTGATTTGATGCACAGTCACATGATGATTCATCAATTTCATAGAATGTTGGGAAATATGTTTCTTCTTTTTAATTCTCATGTAATAGCATTCAGTGTTCCAACTGACTTCCCTTATATGCTCTTTTTTTTTTAAATTTATTATTTTTTTTTAGCAAGGCAATTGGGGTTAAGTGACTTGCCCAGGGTCACACAGCTAGTAAGTGTTAAGTGTCTGAGGCTGGATTTGAACTCAGGTATTCCTGACTCCAGGGCCGGTGCTCTATCCACTGCGCCACCTAGCTGCTCCCTTATATTCTCTTAAAACTGATAGATATTTTGCTATTTCTGAGCATATATTAAAATTTTCACATTATTTCATTATTCATTAAATCACTAAGTATAATAACTATGTTGGTGTACCCTTTCAAATCTATTTGTTTTTATTTCCAGGTCTCAGACACCACATGACTTCCAGCCATTTTTAAGTAATTTTCCCAAGGTGTAATAGAATCTGTTTTGGGCTATCATTTCTTCAGGATAGCCATTATCCATATATTTACGCCCCCCACCTTTTTTTTTTTTTTTTTTTTTTTTTTTTGTGGAGCAATGAGGGTAATTCAGTGCCCTGCTTAGGGTCACAGAGCTAGTAAGTGTCAAGTGTCTGAGGCCAGATTTCAACACAGGTCCTCCTGAATCCAGGGCCACTGTGCCACCTAGCTGCACCTATCCATGTATTTTCTGTGACATTTCTTTTCTTTCTTTCTTTCTTTTTGTGCAGGCAATGGGGGGTAAGTGACTTGCCCAGGGTCACACAGCTAGTATCAACAGTCTGAGGCTGGATTTGAACTCAGGTACTCCCGAATCCAAAGCCAGTGCTTTATCCACTGTGCCACCTAGTGGCACCCATTGTGGATTTTTTGATGTTCAGCAAGTTACGAGCGCCTTGTGAAAGCCTTTCCAAACTGATTACATACATAAGGTTTCTCTCCATTGTGTATTCTCTTATGTGCAGCAAGACTGGAAGTCTTTGTGAAAGCCTTTCCACACTGATTACATTCATAAGGTTTCTCTCCAGTGTGGACTCTCTGATGGGTAGCAAGATTGGATTTTGTTTGGAAAGTCTTTCCACATTGATTACATTCATAATGTTTCTCTCTAGTGTGAATTCTCTTATGTGCATTAAGACTGGAAGTCTTTGTGAAAGCCTTTCCACACTGATAACATAAATAAGGTTTTTCTCCAGTGTGGATTCTCTGATGTGCAGCAAGATCAGAACTGCATCTGAATTTCTTTCCACACTGATTACATTCATAAGGTCTCTCTCCAGTGTGGACTCTCTGATGCCTAGTAAGACTGGAATTCTCTGTGAAAGTCTTTCCACACTGATTACATTCATAAGGTTTCTCTCCAGTGTGGATTCTCTGATGGGTTGCAAGATTGGATTTTGTTTGGAAAGTCTTTCCACATTGATTACATTCATAAGGTTTCTCTCCACTGTGCATTCTATGATGTCTAACAAGAACATAGCTGCGTGTGAAAGTCTTTCCACACTGATTACATTCATAAGGTTTCTCTCCAGTGTGGATTCTCTGATGTGCAAGAAGATGGGAGCTGCGTGTGAAAGCCTTTCCACATTGATTACATTCATACGGTTTCACTCCAGTGTGGGTTTTCTGATGTGCAATAAGAACATAGCTGTGTGTGAAAGTCTTTCCACACTGATTACATTCATAAGGTTTCTCTCCAGTGTGGAACCTCTGATGCTTAGAAAGACTGGAACTATGTACAAAAGTCTTTCCGCACTGTTTGCATTCATAAGGTTTCTCTCCAGTGTGGAATCTCTGATGTACAGAAAGATTGGAGTGCTGTGTGAAAGCCTTTCCACACTGATTACATTCATAAGGTTTCTCTCCAGTGTGGATTCTCTGATGTTTAGCAAGACTGGAATTCTCTCTGAAAGCCTTTCCACACTGATTACATTCATAAGGTTTCTCTCCAGTGTGGGTTCTCTGATGTGCAACAAGAACATATCTGTGTGTGAAAGTCTTTCCACACTGATTACATTTATAAGGTTTCTCCCCATTGTGGATTCTCTGACGCTTAGCAATACTTGCAGTCTCTGTGAAAGTATTTCCATACTGATTAAATTCATAAGGTTCCTCCCCATTGTGGATTCTCTGATGCTTTGCAAGACTGGAATTATAGGCAAAAGTCTTTCCACACTGTTTACATTTATAAGATTCCTCTCCAGTGTGGATTTTCTGATGGATGGCAAGATTGGACTTTGTTCGGAAAGTCTTTTCACATTGATTACATTTATATTTCTCTCTAGTGTGGATTCTCTGATGTCTAACAAGAACATAGCTGCGTGTGAAAGTCTTTCCACACTGACTACATTCATAAGGTTTCTCTCCAGTATGGCTTCTATCATGTACAACAAGACTAGAACCCTGTAAAAAAGTCTTTCCACACTGATTACATTTATAAGGTTTCTTTCCAGTGTGGATTTTTTGATGTACAGCAAGATTCCAACTCTGGTGGAAAGTCTTTCCACATTTTTGACATTCATAAGGTTTCTCTTCTGTGTGAATTCTCTGATGGCCAATAAGGACTGATTTGTAGCAGAAGGCCTTCCCACATTCATTACATTTATAACGTTTTTCTCCAGTGTGAATTCTTTGATGGCCAATAAGGCGTGACCTGTAGCCAAAGGCCTTCCCACATTCATCACATTTATAAGGCTTCTCTCCAGTATGAATCTTCTGATGTCTAACTAGATCTGAGTTGGAATGAAAGGTCTTCTCACACTGATCACATGAACATGTTTTCTGTCCAGTATGAACTCTAGGATGATAAGGAAGAGATGAGTGAAGGGATAAGGTTGCTCCACCTTCATTACATTCATCAAGCTCCTTTCTAATGTGAGTCTTCTGGTGAGTAATGAGCTTAGAGTTCTGGCTGAAGGCCTTCCTTCCTTCATTACATAGATGAAGCCTTTTGCCAATATCACTTTTCTGAAGTCCAGTGAGGTCTGAATTCAAGCTGAAAGTCATTTTCTGTTGATTACCTTGATGCAGTTGTATTTCAGGAGGCTTCCCATGGGACTGAATAAGTTCTACCTGTTCAGTAAAGCTTTTCCTATATTTACTGTACTCAAAACCGTCATTCCTTGGCGACACTGTCTTGAATATTAGCTGGCCAGATTCTCCCTCAGAAATGCTCAAGTTTGTGGTCATCTCTTTCATTTTAAGCCTGGCCACTGCATCTGAAGAAACAAATAAACATATATAACACATATAAATCTATAATTTCCCCTCCAATGGCAGAAAGGAAACCAAATGTTATTCTACTTCCCCAGGCAAAAAGAAGTTTCACACTTAAGCAGACAGAATCAATCACTGGAATGACATTAGCTCAAATTCACAGTAAGCCATTAACAAACATCCTCCAGCCCCTGTGACTAGATGTGCTCCTTCCCCAGGACTAGATGGCCTTCCTCCTTGCACTGTCAACACCTTTTCTAAATCCCTTTTAAACATTTTTACTTTTTATGTTGTCAGTCTCGGGTAATTTTCCTGCTTTTTGTAATGCTCAGATTTGATGCACAGTCACATGGTCATCATCAATTTCATAGATGGTTGGGAAATATGGTTCTTCTTTTTAATTCTCATGTAATAGCATTCAGTGTTCCAACCGACTTCTCTTATATTCTATTAATTTGGAGACCAGGCCAGCAGGCTGGCTACTATCTGGGTGTGGTCCCAAGGGGTCAGTGAGTCTGGCCGACAGCAAGTAACAAAAAGGGGGAGCTGAGTTTCCCCATATACTGGTTAATAATTATTTTCTCACTCTTTCTTTGTATCCCTGGTGCCAAGCACAGGTCCTGGAATGAAGCAGGTGCTTAATAAAGGTTTCTTGGCTTGAAGAAAATCTAGGACAGTGTTCATTCTCATTGGAGACCTGCAGCCCTTTTTGAATGATTTCAGGAGAGTTCTGTGCCCCAAAGTTCCAAGGAGTGACCTATACATGATCATAGACTTATCACTGGAAGGAAATTGAAAGGCCATGGAGGTTAAACACCTTGTTTTACAGATGGGGAAACTGAGGCTCAGAAGGTCAGTGACTTGCCCTGGAACATGTTGCTAAACAGGAATTTCCAGGTCAGGTCTGCCTGTCCCCAAGGCTAGCACTCCCTTCACTACAACACAAACATCTCTCATACAGCTGCTTACACCTCACTCACCTGGACAAAGGTGCCTTGGGCCTTTTGGCTCCAGAAGCCATGGTGCTCCCCCTTCCTGAGAAGAGGTCAGGTCTTCTCTGGAAACTGGAAGCCCTAGGCATGGGGAATGAGGAAAGGATGAGGATGGAGAGAAATGTGGAATGTGGGCCTCTTCAGGCAATGGGGAGGGGCAAGCAAGGACCACAGGATTCTTCAAGGAGGGTTTCCATGGTAATGATTGTCAGGATCTTTGGAGGGGAATCATGGGATCATGCAGCCAGTTGACAATCAGAAAATCCCATCTCTGGCCACCTCTTTCACAGGTGCTCCATAGCTTCCAATTATGTAGCAATTAGAAGCAGCTGGAAATGCAGTGGTAAGAGCCCCAGGCCTGGAATCAGGAAGGCTTGATTCAAGTCCAGGGTCAGACACTTAGGAGCTGCCTGCCTCTAGGCAAATGACTTCACTTTTGTTTCCCTCAGTTTCCTCAGCTATAGAATGGGGATGAAAGTACTAAAATCAGAAATATTGTGAGGATCAAATGAGAAAATACTTACAAATGACTTAGTACAGTGCCTGGCACATAGTAGGTCTATACAAATGCTTATAGCTCCCCCTGTTTTACAAAGCAAATGTGCTGCAATTAAGGGAACGGTGAAGGAGAATAAAGTAACTGGTAATACTAGTGAGGAGAATAGATTGGTTTACCATCATTTATTTATTAAGCCTGTTGACAACGAATTGATTTTTTCCAGCAAAAGCTTTTGCCCTCTAATTGCTTGGGTCATGGGTCTTTCTCTGTGAACTTAGTTCAGAATTCAGCTGGTCTTTAATGGGTTATCTTTCAAAATCCAGCTCTCCTGCCAATCACTGAAACATTGTTGACTCAAGGAAGTTAACCATCCCTGAGGGATGCATATGAATACTAAGGTGTTGAGTTTAATATCTAGAACACCAAGCCATCCTTCAAGCATGTCTGGTTTGCTGTCCAAAAGACTAGTCTGTTGCCTCTAAGCCCTAAGCAGGTGTTCCAAACAATGACCATTTCTTAGTCACAAGGAAGAAGGGGGGGATTGCTGCTAGCCCCTCATCACCAACCAATCATATTGCTTCCTGTGCCTCAGCTCTACAAACAATGATGCTCTCTTCAATCCCATGATGTGATCTCCCTGTTCTGTTCCTTGCTCTGTATTCCCCAAAACCTACAAAAGGGGATCTGTCTGTTTGGGATCTTTGACCAGAGGTAGAACAATGGCCCATTTTACTGGCAGGCAGCATTCCCTTGCTAACAAAGGTGATCTTGCCCAGAAGTGCTTCAGTTTATCTCATTGTTGAATCTCACACACAACACTAGGCAGGATTAGGAACAATGAGCTACAAAGTGATGCTTGTTAACAAGAAGACCTTTCTAAATTCTATACCCTTCTTTTTTTTTTTTTTTTTTTGCAGGCAATGGGGGTTAAGTGACTTGCCCAAGGTCACAACAGCTAGTAAGTGTCAAGTGTCTGAGGCCGGATTTGAACTCAGGAACTCCTGAATCCAGGGCCCGTGCTTTATCCACTGCGCCACCTAGCCACCCCCTTTGGGTTTTTTTTTGGGGGGGGGTTGTTTTTTTTAAATTCTATACCCTTCTTAAGGAGAAAGGGAGGCCTTGACTGGTAGGGTTTCCCTTCACTGCCCTTCTTCAGGGAAAAACTGTATAAACAGTTGTGAGAGATTTTGCAGACAAAATTCACCTCCAGTTGGAGGTTACACTGCACATCACCTCTATAAGGAGCTCTGAATCAGAGATTCTCTAATACTGGCAACTTTGTGTGGAACAAAGGAAATGCCAGCTTCCCCTCACATAATTCAAAGACCTGTCAGAGGAAAGCCAGGCAGCAGAAGGGCCCTGTGGAGACACCAGCACTTCTGCCTTTCAAATAACTGACAGAGGCTCAAACCCTGCCCAGCAGGTAGGGAATGAAGACGCTGCTTTGATGGCAGATTCAGAGTTACCAGAGGCAAAGGTCCTTACCCAGGGAGAGAAAGGTCTGGACATTCTCCAGCGTGACCTCCTTGTACAGTTCTTTCTGAGAATGGTCCAACAGGCACCACTCCTCCAGGGTGAAGTGCACAACTACATCCTTGAAGGTCACCGACTCCTAAAACATCAAAAATCACAAAATTGAGCAGAGAGACTCCAGAATTCATCTAGTCCAACCTTCATCCACTTCAAGCAGGAAGCAGAGAAGAGGTTTGCCCCAAATGCCTATCACCTTTAAGAGTGTCAGAGCCAATACTTGGAACCATAGTCATTAAGGGCCCAATGGCATGTTGAGAAAAGCATTTTATTTTTGAATTGACAATGATGGGGCAGCTAGGTGGCACAGTGGATAGAGCACCGACCCTGGAGTCAGGAGGACCTGAGTTCAAATCAGGCCTCAGACACTTGACACTTACTAGCTGTGTGACCCTGGGCAAGTCACTTAATCCCAATTGCCTCACAAAAAACAAAAAAGAAAAAAAGATAGGAGCTGAAGTGACAATGATGTAGGAATAATAAAAGCTGGAGAAATATCTTACTACTGAATGTTCCTCCCTATGAAATCACAGAGAAAGCATGTGCTCTACCAATGAGGGATGAGAGTCTGTGGAGAAAGAGAGAAGGTGAGGTGAAATTCCTCCTCATGAGAAGTGTCATAAGGGAAATCTTAAGGAAAAAAAAATTCTATGAAGGGCTTGTGAGAAGCCGGCAAGTCCTGGGTATTCCAGGGGGGGAAAGGTTACCTGTGGTCACTGAAGAGAGCAAAGAAAAGGCACTTTCTACTTAATTTCCTGAAAGGCTGAAATAAAGTCTCAGTGACTTGAAAGCATGAAGGAGTCTTGAGAAATAGTGCTCACAATCGGGGCTGAACTGAGTGGTACAGAACTGTTGCCAGTCAAGTGAAGAAGAGGTATGTATTCTTCTATTGAGGGCACGAGGTGACATAAGGTATGATGTGTCAAACACGAAACAGCTTCTGTCTTTGCTTTATGATTGCTTTCCCTTGGCACCTGTTCCTTAATTTTCATGTTTAGTTACATAGAACTGAGTAACAATGATGGGCTAACTATGAGCTAATTCCCAAGAAAGATACTGACAGAGTTTTTATGAGGAATGAGCTACTGAAATAAATCCCTGGAACTCTAGAATGATGGGTGTTGAGAGTCAAGAGAATGAGTTGAGGCAAACAGATGGCTACAAGAGATGGGCCTCATCTGTCAATCCTTTGATTCCTGTGAGGGGCCATCTATTTTTCCAATCTGCTGCCTGTAGACCCCATGATTAGCCATTGCACATGGTCTTTGATGTTCTTCCATTTCTAGTAGAATGATTCGATCCACTTTGTCAGAGCTTCTATTATTTTCAAGTGACACAAACTTATAACTTGGGTGTCATCTTTGATACCTCCCCTTATCCAATAATTCTGTTATTTGGTTCTATTAGTAATATTCTCTATGTTTAATGTTATTATGTCTATATAGATATAACCTATATCAGATTACCTGCTGTCTAGGGGAGGGGGGAGGGAGGGGAGGGAGGGAGAAAAATCTGAAATTGTAAAGCTTGTATAAACAAAAGTTGAGAACTATCTTTACATGTAACAGAAAAAAATAAAATAACTTTATTAATTAAAAAACAAAAAAACAAAAAAAAGTAATATTCTCCACTATATGGATAAAATTGTATTTTCATGTTTTCATCTCTTGGATTTCTTCTTTAAGACATTAATTTCAACTCTTATTCTACTCCTTATTTCACCTTTTGCTTCCTGTATTACTATTGCAAAATTTCTGGAAAAAAAAATCAGAATTTGTTCTTTCCCTGTCACTTTTTGAGATTCCCAAGAATTTACAAATTTTTCCTTTTCTTTAGGGTTTTTTGAGTCATGATTCTTCACTGTGTAGTATTTATTCTTAGTGTGGGCAATTACTGTAGGAAGGCAGTCCTTTTATTGATTAACAATTGATCTCTAATTGATTCTCTAACCTACTCTCAACAGAGCTATTCCCAACTTGTTTCTTTCTCCATCCTCCCACATCCATCCTCCACCACCATGGGATGATGCCATGACCTCCAAACCTCCATGTAAGCCAAGAGCTCAGCTCACCCATCTCCTCACTTCTCACCTGGCTCCTCTACCTTGGAACTTCTCTGTTAGACTTCTCCATTGTTCCCCAAGAAGCTGATGACCACGATGAGCTCTTCATGCTGTAACATCTCATCACCCTGGGTATTTACCTCATCTCTACCCTCTCACTCTCTGATGAGAACACTATTTGGGGACTTTGGAATTCTCCACCATGAGCCAAGGTCTGGTGTTCTCTCACCCTGTCCCCACCTTTTTGAACTTTTGAACATGAGGAGTGCACTAATGGGCTCATGAGTTGGGTTTTTTGGGAAGTTTTGAAGGGGGGGGGGTCTCCTCATGCACAGGGTGAGTTCACAATCCAACATCCAATCCTGTCTCATCCAGGGTGTGTGTTCAGCTCATGATCAGGGTGTGGATACATGTTCCAAGAGCGAGGGGGAAAGGGGAGGGGGAAAAGGTCATGGGAAAGGGGGTGAAACCACTCTACCTGTGCAAGGAGGGCCAAGGGGGAAGAGGGGAGTGATGGTACCAGGATCTGGTACTCGGAGGAATGCAAGAAGGGAGAGGTAGTGTCTGGGTGGGGTCTGAACTAGCAAGAGATATCTTCTCCTGCCTGGTCATAGAACAAGGGGCGGGGGGAGGGGGGGTTGTAGCAAAAGCATAAATAGCAATAACAAGGACTGGGGGTTTGGAATATAGGTGGGGGTGGGGGTGGGGAAAGGGGTGGTATCAGGGTACATCAGGTTCAGTAAGGCAAGATACATGATTTCTGTTATAATCTATGGAATAAAACATGAACACGATAATCTGACCATAATAGAAACTTGTTTAGGGCTAAAATTCTAGCTAGTCTGTCTAAAATATCCAATGAGTGGTTGCCAACAAATTATAAGCTTTAGCAAGGGTTAGACTTTTAAGCATTTATTAAGGAGAATAAGAATTTGGTAAAGAGAGAGAGAAAGGCCTACATTCATCTATCTATTAAAGGGAGAGCGCATTTCTAGCTCCCTTCTCCACCAGAGTCCTCAGGAAAAGAGCCAGAGTCAGAGCGCCAGGCTCCCCCTTCTTCCTCCCACATGCAAACTGTCACTTCCTGACGCCAAAGAAAAGACGCATGATCTTGCCCTCAGAGACCTTCACCTCATGGCGGAGCTTTTCTACAGTAAGTTTCCAGCAGGTGGTGTCATTCCAATCATTACAGACTGGGGGCTGGGTACTTTCCAGACCCCATCCTCAGAATCTGAAGTGACTCAAGTCCACCTATCCCACACAGGTATTAAACATTTATTAAGGGGCAGCTAGGTAGCCCAGTGGATAAAGTACCAGCCCTCAATTCAGGAGTACCTGAGTTCAAATCCAGCCTCAGACACTTGACACTTACTAGCTATGTGACCCTGGGCAAGGCACTTAACCCCCATTGCCCCGCAAAAAAAAAAAAAAAAATTATTAAAATATATTAGAGGTTGGGGTGGCTAGGTGGCGCAGTGGATAAAACACCGGCCCTGGATTCAGGAGTACCTGAGTTCAAATCCGGCCTCAGACACTTGACACTTACTAGCTGTGTGACCCTGGGCAAGTCACTTAACCCCCATTGCCTCACTAAAAAAAAAAAAATCTATAAAAAATATATTAGAGGTTAACAAAGAGAGAGGAACTTTCTCTGAGAGAATAGGAAAACCTAAACCCCTCAACCACACCTGGTTCAGCTGCCAACCCCAGGAGGTTCCAACCACCAACTAACAAAACAAACTTCCTTACACACTGCTTCAAGCTGATTGGTTGAGGGTGGTCTCATGCTCACTCAGCAGGGAGTCCCTGATAACAATATTCTCACAAGCTATCATTCTGTTTCAAAACTTTTTCCAAGTCAAAGTCCTTGAAAAATCTGTCTGAACTCCTTTTTCCTCTGTCTCTCCCTCCTCACTCCCTTACAGACTGGCTTTCCTCTTTAGTCTCCTGAAAGTGTTCTCTCTAAATTTACCATGGATCTATTCACTGCCAAATTTGATGGTATTTTCTAGTCCTAACTAACCTCTTTTCTTCAGATGACACAGTTGACCCTGCTCTCCTCCAGGATCCTCTCTCCTATGGGGGTTCTCTCTCTTGCATTACCTCCCACATGACTGACCACACTTTTCAAGTCTCCTTTGATGGCCCAGGAACCACATCACAACCTAGACTAGTGAATATTCTTCCCCAAGGCTCCCTCCATACTCTCCCTCTTGGATTGATTGAATTATTATATCTGCAGGTCACTGGCAGATTTCTACAACCAGCCTCAGCTCTTTGAAGCCTCCATCAGACTCCATCACACCAACCAAGCATCTGGGCACATCTCAACTCCAAGAGAAAGCAGAGAGATCTTATCTCAAAAAGCAGTGAGCAGAGTTCTGAAGTGGAGCCAAGATGGTGGAGAGAAGGCAGGAAGCTGCCTGAGCTTTCCCATGTTTACTTCAAAAACATCGTTAAATCAAGCCTCTAAACACATTCTGGAACTACAGAACCTACAAAAAGACAGAAGGACACAACCCTCCTACTTGAGATAATTTAGAAGACTTCAGGAAAGGTCTGTCTCACCTGGGTGAAAAGGGGAGGGGGGATCAGCACTGCTCGGCTCAGCTGGGGTTGGCTCAGTGGGCAGCTGGACACTGCTGCAACAAAATGCAGCTGAGAGTGCAGCAGCTGAGAGCAGTAAGAAGCTTGCAACAGTGATCCCTGTGCCTCAGGAGCAGACTTCAACTTTATAAGTTAAAAAGTAGGCTACAAGCTGAGCAAGAAACAAAAAAGGACCTTTACCACTGACAGCTTCTATGGTGAAAGGGAAGACCAAAACTCAAACTCAGATGAGTTTGTCAAAATGCCTACAAGGGACAAAAATTGGAAGATAAACTTGTCTCAAGACCAAAAACTCTTCTTTGAAGAGCTCAAAAAGGCTTTAAAAACCATTCTGGAGAGCAATCTGGAATTATGCCCAAAGGGCTATAAAGCTGTGCATTCCCTTTGACCCAGCAATACCACTTTTGGGGCTTTTTCCTAAAGAGATCATAAAAAAGGGAAAAGGACCCACAGTTAGAAAAATATTTATAGCTGCTCTTTTTGTGGTGGCAAGGAATTGGAAATTGAGGGGTTGCCCATCAATTGGGGAATGGCTGAACAAGTTGTGGTATATGAATATAATGGAATTCTATTGTGCTGTAAAAAACAATGAGCAGGAGGAGTTCAGGGAAACCTAGAAGGACTTGCATGAACTGAAGAAGAGTGAAATGAGCAGAACCAGAAGAACATTGTACACAGTATCATCAACATTGTGTGTTGATCTACTGTGATGGACTAGATTCTTCTCACCAATGCAAAGGTACAGAAGAGTTCCAGGGAACTCATGATGGAAGGGGATCTCCAAATCCAGGAAAAAAAAAAAAGAACTGTGCAGTATAGATGCTGATTGAACCAGACTATTTCTTTTGTTTTTGGTGCTGATGTTTTTCTATTTTGAGGTTTTTCCTCATTGCTCTGATTCTTCTCTTATAACATGACTAATGCAGAAATATGTTTAATGTTATTTTATGTATACATGTATGTATGTATGTGTGTATATATATATATATATATATATATATATATATATATATATATATATATATATATATATATAAACACCTATATTAGATTACCTGCTGTCTAGGGGAAGGGGGTAGGGGAGGGAGGGAGAAAAATCTGAAATTGGAAAGCTTGTATAAACAAATGTTGAGAACTATCTTTTCATGTAACTGGGAAAAAATAAAATACTTTTATCAGAAAAAAACAAATGAGAGGGGTAGAAGAAAAAAATGGAAAAATAAATGAGAGAAATGAGAGTTACACTGGGAAAAGAAGCATAAAAATTGACTAAGAGAAATAATTCCTTAAAAAATTACAATTCAGAGCTGCTGCCGTCACCATGACCTGCAGTAATCAGTGTGAGCTTGCCCTCCAGAAGAACATGAAAAAGCAAAGTGACTCAGGCAAGGGAAAACACTGGGATGACGGGCTCTCTGCTGCTGCCCGAAAGCAGAGGGACTTGGAGATCATGCAACAGAAGCAGAAAAAGGCCAATGAGAAGAAGGAAGAGCCCAAGTAACTCTATGGCTCATACCCATCTCTCTTGCCAGTCGACCAGTCCTGTCATGTGCCTGGAGCCAGTCCCGTCATGCTCTCACCTCCTCCTGTAGCACTCACAGGTCCCAGAACTGATGGCATTCCCTTTGCCCTGTGTCTGCAGTGGGTTCCCTCTGTGCATCCTTCACCCCAGGCAGACTTGCTCTCTTCCAGGGCATTCCTGGGGGTGAGGGGGGCTACCCTCTCCCAGTGTTTTTTATTCCCATTGGGCTTATCCCAGAGTATTAAAAGTAGCTTTGTAAAAAAAAAATACAATTGGCCAAATAAGAGACAAAAATTGCCAAATGGGAGAAAAAATTGGCCAGATGGAAAAAGAGGTGCAAAAGCTTACTGAGGAAAATAATGCCTTAAAAATTAAAATTGGGCAGATGGAAGGTAGTAACTCCACGAGACACAAAGAATCTGTCAAGCAGAATCCAAAGATTGAAAAAATAGAAGAAAATGTGAAATACCTCATTGGAAAAACAACTGACCTGGAAAATAGGTCCAGGAGAGATAATCTGAGAATTATTGGACTACCTGAAAGCCATGATCAAGAAGAGTCTAGACACCATATTCCAGGAAATCATCAAGGAGACCTGCCCTGAAATTGTAGAACCAGAGGATAAAATCATCATTGAAAGGATCCACCCATCACCTCCTGAAAGAGACCCCAAAAGGAAAACTTCAAGGAACATTACAGCCAAACTCCAGAATTAGCAGGTGAAGGAGAAAATATTCCAAGCAGCCAAAAAGAAACCACTTAAATATCATGGAGCCATGGTCAGGATTGCACAGGACCTGGTATCTTCAACATTAAAAGATCAGGGCAGCTAGGTGGCACAGTGGATAGAGCACCAGCCCTGGATTCAGGAGTACCTGAGTTCAAATCTGGCCTCAGACACTTAACACTTACTAGCTGTGTGACCCTGGGCAAGTCACTTAACCCCAATTGCCTCACTAAAAAAAAAAAAAAGAATTGACATTAAAGGATCACAGGGGTTGGAATATGACATTCAGGAAAGGAACTTGGATTACAATCCATAATCAACTCCCCAGCAAAACTGAGGATTCTCTTTCAAGGGAAAAGATGGACATTCAATGAAATAGGGGACTTTCAAGACTTCCTGAGAAAAAGAACAGAACAAAACATTTTATGTCCAAATACAAGACTCAAGAGAAATATAAAGAGGTAAAATTGGGGGGTGGGGGGTTGTTTAATGAATTAATGAATTTAAACTGCTTACATCTCTATGAGGGAGGAAAATACTTTTAACTCTTGGGATCTATATCTCTGTTAAGGGATTGTTATTAAATTGACTTTGATGTAATGATATGAAGAAACTTAAGGGGCAGAATTAAAGAAGACTGGGGAAGGAGAGGAAGGGAGAGGTGCAATGGGGTTAATTACATCATAGGAAGAGGCACAAAAAGAAGCCATTACAATAAGAAGGGAGGGGTGAGCATTGTTTAAATGTTACTCTCATCAGATTTGGTTCAGGGAGGGATTAAAATATACTCCCTTTTGTATAAAGGAACTTAACTTACTCCTTAAGGAAACAAAAAGGGAAGGGGGAAAGGGTGGTATTAATAGAAGGGAGGGCAGAAGTGAGGGAGAAAAGGGTAAAGAAAAGGGAGGGGGGATGGTAAAAAGGAGGACAGATTGGGGGAGGCAGTGGTCGGAAGCAAACTGCTGGTGAAGAGGAATAGAGTGAAAGAAGGGGAAAAAGAGTACAAAGAGGATGGAGGGAAATAAACAGTTAATCTTAACTGTGAAGGGGAATACTATGAACTCTCCCATAAAATGGAAGCCAACAGCAAAGTGGATTAAAAATCAGAATCCTACAATATATTGTTTCCAAGAAACACATTTGAAGTAGAGAGATACAGAGTAAAGGTAAAAGGCTGGAGCAGAATATATTATGCTTTAACTGACTTCAAAAAAACAGGGGTAGCAATTCTTATCTCAGACAAAGCAAAAGCAAAGATAGATCTAATTAAAAAAGAAAAGGAAGGAAACTAAATCTTGCTAAATGGAATGATAGATAATGAAGTAATATGAATACTAAACATGTATGCACCAAGTGGTATAGCATCCAAATTCTTAGGGGAGAAGTGAAATGAGTTATAAGAGGAAATACACAGCACAACTATACTAATGGGGGACCTGAACCTTCCTCTCTCAGAATTAGATAAATCCAACCACAAAGTAAATAAGAAAGAAATTAAAGAGGTGAATAGAATATTAGAAAAGTTAGATATGATGAGATATCTGGAGAAAACTGAATGGGGATAGAAAGAAATATAGCTTTTTCTCAGCAGTGCATGGCACTGACCATGTATTAGGGCACATTATTAGGTGGAAATAGTAAATGCATCCTTCTCAGGTCATGATGCAATAAAAATTACATGTAGACTGAAAATTAATTGGAAACTAAACAATCTCATCCTAAAGAATGAGTGGGTCAAACAACAAATCATAGAAACAATCAATAACTTCATCCAAGAGAATGACAATAATGAGAAAACATGCTAAAACCTATGGGATGCAGCCAAGGCAGTGCTTAGGGGAAAATCTATATCTCTAAATGCTTACCTGAATACAAAAGAAAAAGAAGAGATCAATGAATTTGGCATGCAACTAAAAAAGCTAGAAAAAGAACAAATTGAAAATCCCCAATTAAATACTAAATTAGAAATCCTGAAAATCAAAGGAGAAATTAATAAAATTGAAAGCAAGAAGACGATAGAATTAATCAATAAAACTAAGAGCTAGTTTTATGAAGAAAACCAATAAAATGGATAAACCTTTGGTTCATTTGATTAAAAAAAAAAGAAAGAAGAAAACCAAAATACAGTATCCAAAATGAAAGGGGTGATTTCCCCACCAATGAAGTAGAAATTAAAGCAATAATTAGGAGCTATTTTGCCCAACTGTATGCCAATACATTTGGCAATCTAAATGGAGTAGATGAATATTTACAAAAATACAAATTGCCCAGGTTAACTGAAGAACAAATCAAATTCTTAAATATGCCCATTTATATTCATGGCAGAGGAGCATGTAGCCTAGCTAGAGAAAACCCATGCTGTACCAATTGTCACGAACTCTTATAGGAAGAATGATAAGATTGACCCATTCAAAAAGCCTTATTATTGGTGATATATGTTCCATGCATGCCAACTGCCATGAGCCTTTACAATTGTTATTATTGTTCTTACAAATTTAAAGAAGGTATTCAGGTTGGGGTGTAGTTAGGATTTTCTACATAAACGAATCATCAAGTTGATGTTGAGGAAATATGTATTTATCTTTGCTATGTTTCTAATTCTATAACTGTGTCCTAATATGGTAGAAGTTATTGTGACTGTATTTTATAAGTTGCACCCATTCACATTATTTTGAATGTAATCTTGTACCTCAGTAGGGGAGTGCCACCTCTGGATTTTGAGAACTTCCCTCTATGTGTTAATGATCCAAGAGACAAATTTAGTATTTGTCTTTGGATCAAAGGAGGGATAATGTAAATGAGATTTTCCTCACCCCTTAGTTATAAGAGATTTAATTATGGTAATAATCAGTATATTGACTACAATTTTTGATTTACTATATTTTATTCTATTTTATTAGTAGATTAAGTTAATAATAATGGATTGTTTTAAAGTAATACCAGTAGAGCTAAAACTGATCTGATTTCTTAGCAATGCTACTATGATTAACAATACTCTTCTGATCAGAAGTGCCAGATGATCTGTAAGTTCCCCTACTAACAGCAAGCACCTCTATGTATCATATCACAGCAGTTTGTACATCATTGTATTCCCTGCTAACAGCAACCATCTCCAGTCATCATCTGTAGCTAAAGCTATCATTCATTACATCACAGTACTAAGTGTTTAGCAACTACAGTTTGCAGATTGTGATATTCTCTGTTAACAACAAACAAGTAGCTAATAACAAGTCCTTATGATCAACTTATGATAGCCCATTAAGAGGAGTTTGTCTAAAACTAGTAAAGCCCTGCAGGGGTATAAAAACCCCTGGATTCTAAGGCTCAGGGTCTTTCAGCTCTACTCCTATCTGAGACCGGCTTTATGGTGAGACTGACCTTCTCTCAATAAACCTATTTTCTTTGGCTTGGAGACTTTGTTGTTTCTTTCCTTCGTCAGACTTAGAAATTTTCATAACATCTGTGAGATCACAGGAACCAAGTGTCCATCACTCTTGAGTGGATCAACAACCTGCCATGTACCTGTCTGGCTTCAACCTGTGTTCCCTTATTCTGCATGTCCCTGGCAAGGACCCTGACAATTCTCCCCACAGGATCAAATGATTTACTATTTCTAAGGCTCCCGGCATAGAACAGACACCACAGCACCAGCCCCAAGCCCCTTTCCACTTTTCTTGCACCTCCCTCCCTCCACCTCCTCTCTGGTCCAAGGACACTGGCCTCCTGGCTGATCCTTGACCAAGACCCTCCATTCCTGATGCTGTGCCCCTCCAGTGACTGTCTCTCATGCCTGGAGTGTCCTTCCTCCTCCCCTGCCCCTCCTGGCTTCCTTCCCATCTCAGCTCACATCTCCCCTTCTGAACACAAGCTTTTCCTGGTCCCTGACCCTGCTCGAGCCTTCCCTCTGAGGCTGCCTCCCATCCATACTGTAGAGACCTTCTGTGGACCCAGCTGCTGACACACTGTCTCCCCCATTAGACTGTGAGCCCCTTGAGGGGAAGGCTTGTTATTGTTTGAACCTTCCTTTGCATCCCCAGTTGAGGATGCACAGTGCTTGGCACAGAGGAGCCCCTGTCTAAATGCTCATTGACTGGACCTAAGAATGACAAGTGAGAAGGATTCAGAGAGAGCAGGGAAGACTGCGTGGTCTGAGGCAGAAGGAAATGAGCAGAACCAGGGGGACCATGTCTGCTCTGCTGACAGCCCTGCAGAGGACAATGTACATGTAACAGGATAAAGCTTCCTTGGCTCTGCTGGATTCTTCCTTAGCTGACGATGGTCAGCTCTGTGAATGGGTTGCACTCACCTGGGATGGGGGTCTCTGGGTCCCCGGGGTCATTCTCTCTGGCTCCAGGCTCTCTCCTTGGAATAGCCTTTGGTTGTCTGCAGGCTCACCTGGGGAGGGAGAAGGATCTTGGTGTTGGGGAGACATTGACTTTGTTTTCTCTTCCTAGGCTGGATGCTGACCTGCCCAGGATTATAAAGCTTAGAGCCTCAGAGCACTTCCAAAGAGGGGAGCAGGGAGGGTCCGGCTTGGAAGTAAACTTGGTCTGAGCAGGAGGAGACTCCTTGTCTTTGGCCTCATGCCCCTCCCCCATCCTCCCACTGAGACCCCAGAAGTAGGAAGAGCTTGGGGTCCCAAATGGGAGGAGACCAGGCAGAGTCTCAATGACTCCTTACTCAGAGCTCTCCCTCCACCTGATACTATGGGTGACATGGGAAGGTGGGTCAGCTGCCCAATGGTAACAGTGGGAATGGCACCCCAGGATCTTGGGGATGTGAGGGGAGCCTCAACATGAAGCAGAGGCAAGGGGCAGACCAGAGAGCCAGGCCTAAGAAGGAGGCCTGCTCCTGGCCAGCCTGGCTGACCCTCACCAAGGGGTCAGATAGGGAAGATGAAGCCCAGTGGAGATGGCAGCCAGCAGAAGTGAGGTTTGGGGGGTTCAGACTTACCTGGGACTAGCAGGTGCAGAGATGGTTTTCAGAAGACAGAGACCTCAGCCCAGGGGAGGAGGCAGAGAGATGTCAGTCTCAAATTCTTATCTTCGGCCAGCCAACACTGGGCGGGTCCTCCTAGTCCCCAGAGTCCCCCCCCCCCCTCCCCGCCCCCGAGGCCCCGGCTGGACCCTTTCCTCCAATCACACCCAGGGTCAGGATCTCCGGACCCGGGCTGCCTCTCCTCCCCAAGCCCTGCCCTCCGTCACGTGGAACGCCTCGGCCAATGGGATGGCCCCTTTCTTCCCCTCTCACCTCCTCCCGGGCTCCCAGACTCCACCCCAGGCTGGTCCTCTCTGAGAGCTCCTCCTTCCCCAGGCCTCCAGCACTTGTCCCCCTCCATCCCCTTCCACCCTCAGCAGAACCCCCTGGCCTTCTTCCAGCTCCGCCTGCTCCACGCCTCTTCTTCCTCACCAGGATGTGCCACCCTACGGCCCCCCGGCCCTCCCAGGCATCCCCTTCCCCCATGTCCTCACCCCGCCCCCGTTCTCCCTGCAGCCTGGAGCCCAGACTCGTGCACCCCCACTTAACTTGCCCAGAACCTGACAGCCTTTACTGCCCTGGCCGGTCTCCATTCGTGACCCGCCACAGCCCATTCTGAACACTGAGGGGTCTTTTCCCTCTATCTCGTTATCTTCCCTAAGGGCCAGTCTGTCCCTGGAAAACAGCTGGAGCCTATGGGGGCACCCAGGCCAGGCAGTCAGGACTCCGGGCTTATAAACCTCTCCTCTACTCCCTTAGTCACACCTCCACCCCTCCCTCTAAGAGCAGGGGCTTGGCTGCCGCCGGAAATCCATCCCCAAGGGTCCCACTGTTTCCCTCTCTGCCCCTCAAAGCTGGGTCCTAATGGGAAGGGGAGAGGAGCAGAAAGCAGGGCATCTTGGTCCTCGGGCACCCTCAAGACTGATCAGGGCATGGAAGCCAGAGAAGGCCTGAATGTGGGATTGCTGTTGGGGGTGGGGGAGCTAGCTAGAAACCCATGGACAGGGGCCACTAGGTGGCACAGTGGATCAAACACTGGCCCTAGATTCAGGAGGACCTGAGTTCAAATTCGACCTGAAAGAGCTTTCTGGCATTTCTTTTTTTTTTTTTAGCAAAGGTCCACCCTCCTGGCCCTTTTCTCCCACTGGGGAGTGGTTGACAGGGCCCTGCAATGTGGAGGAAAAAGTGACTGGGCTGGGGAGTGGGGCCTTGGGGCATAGACTGAAACTCCTCATCCGGGCACAGGAGCAGTGGGCTTTGATCTGGTTCTTGTTCCCTCACCTGGAGAGGAAAGGGAAAGTCTGGGGGTGAAAATGAAGCTAAGAGAAGGAGTAACAATATCTAGGTGCATATGCACCCACGTGGGTATGTTTGAGCCTATGTTTACATGCACACCTATGTATCTAAATTGTTTCTATGTCTAGGATACAGACAACCCTTCACAGAGAAATTTTGTTACCAAGAGGTTTCCCCATTTGACCTCTTCCCTTTTTCTCTTAGATCCCTCAATGTTTTCTGTTCAGAAGTTTTCAGTTTCAAGTAATCACAGTTATCTTTTTATCCTTTGGAATTGCCTCTGTCTCCTGTTTGGTGAAAATCACATCTCCTCCATAGCTGGGACAGGCTGAGGAGCTGTTTCTCTTCTAATTTTTGTATAGTATGACCTGTAATGTTAAGGCTGCATAGGCATTTGGGCTGGGTGGTGGGGTGTGCTGAAAGGTCTTGGTCTGAGCCTTCTTTGGAAGAGACTCCTTGCCTGCTTTCCCAGCAGATTGGATCAAATCAGGAGTTTTTCCTAGAAAATGCAAACACTGAACCCCTCCTGGGAATCTCCTTGGTTTAGTCTTTTCTGTTTATCTTTTTGTGTTGTAACCAATTCTAGATGGTTCTGATGAATGTAGCGTTACACTATAGTTTAAGGTCTGGAAGCTCTATTCCCTCATCATCCTTCTTTTCATCTGGTTAGGAGTACCTAGGTGGCTGAGCCTGGAGTCAGTCAGCAACATCTAAGCTCAAATCTGGCCTCAGATATTTACTAGCTATGTGACCCTGGGCAAGTCACTTCAACTGTTTGCCTCAGTATCATCATGTGTAATATGGGGATAATCATAGCCCCCACCTGCTGGGGTTCTTTGGTACAACAAACATTTATTTTATTTTTTCCAGTTACATGTAAGGGTAGTTTTCAACATTTATTTTCATAAGATTTAGAGTTCCAAATTTTTCACCTTCCCTCCCTTTCCTCCCCCTCCACAAAACAGTAACCAATCTGAAATAGGTTATATATGTACATCCCACAAGTGTTCTTTTTATTTTTATTTATTTATTTGTTTGTTTGTTTGTTTGTTTGTTTATTTATTTTAGTGAGGCAATTGGGGTTAAGTGACTTGCCCAGGGTCACACAGCTAGTAAATGTTAAGTGTCTGAGGCTGGATTTGAACTCAGGTACTCCTGACTCCAGGACCGGTGCTCTATCCACTGCACCACCTAGCCACCCCACAAGTGCTCTTTTTAGCAGTTCTTTCTAGGGGGGTGGATAGTAAGCTTCTTCATTAGTCCCTTGGGATTGTCTTGGATCACTGTATTGCTGAGAGTAGGTACGTCATTCACAATTGCTCATCTAACATTATTGCTGTCACCATGCACAAAAGATCAAAAAGATAATAATTGCGAAGCTCTTAGCACTTGCCTAGCACAAAGTAGCCACTACCTAAATGCTAGTTATTATTATCATTTTGGGGATTTTAAAATATCCTCTTATTCCCCCTTGCAACTTTTGGTTAATATTAACCTCACCTAGGAGGCAGCTAGGTAGCACAGTGGATAAAGCACCAGCCCTGGATTCAGCCTCAGTCACTTGATACTTACTAGCTGTGTGACCCTGGGCAAGTCACTTAACCCTCATTGCCCTGCAAAAAAATATTTCTATTAACCTCACCTGACTAAAACCTGTCCCATAGAATGTGAACATTTACTGTGACCCTTAAATGTTCCTTAGAGAAGAAACCAGAGGAAGGATCTCAGCCATCCCTGCCTCCTTGGCTACATCTATGTCCTCCTCAATCAGCTTATTGGGGAACCCTCTAACTATAGTTTAATCTGTAACCGGACTTAGTTTGTCTATAGAGTTTGTTTGAGCAGGTTTGCTTCCTATGGGGATGTAGGAGATTATGAATCTGTTTAACTAAGTTTAATTTTTCTGACATTGAAGGAAGAATGGGATTATGGACTTATCCATTTTATGTTCTTGTTTGTCCTTGATTTTTGAAGAGGACCATGACATTGGGGTGATGTCATGACTTTCACTGAATTGGATTTAAGTGAGGGGAGCCTCTGCAAAGTCACCCACCTCACTCTCCTCCAGAGCCATCTGGGTCCAGTGACAAGATACATAAAATGAGATGGCCCCTGATGGTTTTTATTATTATTTTTTTGTGTGTGAGGCAATTGGGGTTAAGTGACTTGCCCAGGGTCACACAACTGGTAAGTGTCAAGTGTCTGAGGTCAGATTTGAACTAAGGTCCTATTGACTCCATGGCCAGTACTCTATCCACTGTGCCACCTAGCTGCCTCAGGCCCCTGATGTTTAAGGCAATTGAGGTTGACTTGCCCAGGACCACACAGCTAGTAAATGTTTGAGGTGAGATCTGAACTCAGGTCCTCCTGACTTCAGGGCCAGTGCTCTATCCACTGTACCACCTAGCTGCCTATCAATTTTCATCAATTTTATGGCCTAAGAGGAATATACAAGATTGTACTATTTAAATAAAGGATTTTCCTGTCACTCTGGTGGAATTTGCCTGTAAAAAGCCTTGTCAGGGTCCTCATGACAGTTCAGGTTTTCTGAGGCCTGAACCTATGCTTGAGCATATTCATAAGACCTAGGTTTTTACTTTTATAATTTCTGCATTGTGGCAAATCGATATTTCGCAGGAGTTGCTCACCAACACCTGGCCCCAGTTCCCAGCACATTCCAATCCCCTAACTCTCCTCCCTAGACTTCTCTTTGCACCATACCCCAGACTTCTTGATCCACTTTCCCCATCAGCCTTCTCAGCCAGGTCACACTCCCCCTTGGCAGTGCTCCCATGGGCCCCTTGCTCCCAGAACATCCATTTTAAGGAAAGGCTCTGGCCAGACACGTTCCCTCTCCTTCCTCACTCTTTGGGCAGCTGTATCCACCATGCTCCAGCATGGACACTTTCTCTCCCTCCATCTTCCCCCTCACCTAAAGTCCAAGCACCTTTCTCTGTTTTGTAGGTATAACCCTTCACTGATGGACTCCAGCCAGGCCTTCCAGACTGGCTACTGTCCTCTACGGTCCAGCCAAACTGGTCTTTCCCCACCCCTACACAGGACATGCCAGCCCCCTGTGTGCCCTGCTTTTGCATGAGCTGTCAGTCCTGACTAAATGCATTCCTCCCTCACCTCCCCTGCTCAGAACCCCAAGGTCCATCAAAGCTCAGCTCTGCTGTCCTTTCCTGGTTTCCCCATGGTTAGTGTTTTACCACCAGGACTGTGATTACTGATCCTCTACATGCTACACTTAGTTGTGTAAGGGGTAGAGCTGAAGTCCCCCTTCTCTCCCCAGCTCTGTATAAAGTCATAGGCTATAATCAGGTATGAGAAGGTGGTGATGCTCCCTTTACAAAGTATGAACACTTTCCTGGAATTAGAATGAGGCTGACCATTGGCTGGGCTAAACATTGGACACAACCCTGGAGGCTCTGAACTAGTCAGAGGTGTGGAGACACGGAGAGAATGCCCAGCCATCCAGCTGCTGGGACCAGAGGTGCAGAAAGATGCAGATCCCTGCCAATAAACAGCTCTTACCAGGGGAGATGGGGTCCCTCTGTCCTCTCCCATCCTGGGCCATGTAGACTCAGTGATGTGAAGCACAGTCAGAAGCACCACAGTCAGGAAAAGGCTCCACACACCTACTCCATCCAGAGCCAGAGCCAGAGCCAGCCCAGAGAGGCACTTCAGCAGCCCCAAGGAGAAGGACCTCTGGCAGCAGAGAAGAGAGCCCACGGTGGACTCAGAGGACAAGCCCCAGCAGCCAGGATTCAAGGCCTGGAGAGCTGAGGCCCCTGGGACATTGCACCTGGTACGGGGAGGGAGCCGGCTGGGGCTCGCTTTCAGAACGGACTGGATGGAGTTTGGGCTGTCACCGGGCAGAGCCTGGAGGCAGGCAGCTGTTGCCATGGTGACGGTGACGTGGTGATGTGGTCCACCAGGAGAGAGCACACGCATGGGTTCGGCCTGGGTGTACAGGAGGAGGAGGAGGGGGGCGTGCCTCGGGCGTATCAGGTGAGGCCAGCACAGGCTGGAGCAGGGTTGATCGATCGCAAGTGTAGGAGGCCATGGGGCGCCAGTGCCAGTGCCAGGACAGCTGGCATTTATGCGGCAGGAGGGGCAGCTCCCCTGGGCCCTTGTGGGAGCCCTTAGCGCTTTCTTAAAGGACTAAGCTAAAAGAACAGACGCCCTCCTGGGCCTTCTGGCCAGGTCCAGGCAGCGGCGCCACACGTGTGGACTACATTTCCCAGAATGACTGTACCATGACATCATCCATGTGGGGGGGCTTTTCCTGTGGTTTCTGCAGAGCCTAAGGCATGCTGGGAAATTGGGCGACACAGGAAAAATTTCGACTGGGCACTTTGCTTTTGGGCCAGTTTGGGCGAATGCAGGTTGGGGAGGGAGATGCTGAGGGAGGAGGTTGCCAAGCCAGACACTGGCTTCCAGCGGGCTGGGGGTGCCCCTCTTTCTCCTTACCCCTCCTCGGTACCCCAAAACCCTTGGCCCCTGCCTGGGTTCATGAGGATAAATGATGAAATGGGCCACCCACTTCCAGATATATTGGACGGGGATACCCCAGGAATGTTGTCCTCGATGGTACCACTTATCAACTTGGGCTTCCTTGTCTCAGTTTGTGACAGGAGCAGGGGAAGGGGAAGGAGGGCATGTGGAGTTCTCTTTATTAGGAAAAAGCAGAAGAAAGCTCACTCAGATACTTTTCTTGATCTAAGATCACTTTCTTTATATCTAAACACAATTTAAACGTTTGAATGAAAGAAATGGGCAGCAAGGTGGCCCGATGGGATTGGCTTCAGGAAGACGAATCTTGGGAGTTCAAATCCAGCCTCAGACACTTACTGGTTGCCTCAGTTTAATCATCTGTAAAATGAGCAGGAGAAGGAAAAAGGCAAACCACTCTAGTATCTTAAAAAAAAAAAGTATTTTATTATTTTCCAGTTACATGTAGAGATAGTTTTCAACATTTGTTTATATAAGATTTGCAATTTCAAATTTTTCTCCCTCCCTCCCCTGGGAGGGCCTCTGCAGAGAGTACACGCTACAAATGGTGTATATAATAACAGAAGGAAAAAAGAAAAACAACAAAACCAAACTGTTCATTTAAAGTCTTTGAAAGTCTTTTCTCAGATGTCCTCTGGGTGTAGTCTTGGAATGGTCTTTTCAGGGGTTGATGTGTGGATGCTGGTAATCAGCCAGGAAAATTTCCTACAAAATTGAGCTTAACACAACTTTAAAATAGCTTTGTCAATAATCAAATCAAACAATGAGAGTTCTCAAAAACATGTCTAAGGGAATTCAGAATCTTAGTTGTTACACATGAAACATATAATAAAACAAAAATTGAAACATTCTCTAAAACTTAATATTACTATAGTCCCCCCTTGTGGAGGGTAAATTGAGAAGATAATTGATGCAATATTAATTTTTAAAAATAATTTTTATCTTTGTTTCATCACTTTTTGCATCATCTGCCTAATTATCCTCATGCCATTATGAGAAATTTAAAAATCTAATATAATTGGTAACAGATGTCAAGGCCAAATTCAACACTGTATTTATCATGACACCTAAGATAATTATGGGGGTTACCATAAAAGAACAGAGAAATGATGGGATATGAGCATTCCCAAATTTCAGCAATATATATTGCCCATGCGGTATGCCAAGATTAAAATAGGTGGATGGAATATATGTCCATGCCACTGAACATATTGGAGGAAACTGAGTCAGACTTAATCAGATGTATGGGATTAAAACGTCCATGGCATCAGGCAAATAGGAGGGGGCATAGAAGCCATGTGTAGAATGAGATGGGTGGGATCAAAACTTCCAGCCACCTGTATAATATTATGGAGGAAAAAGAAAAAAAAATAATTAAACCAAGAGAATCCAACCTCAACATTTGTCAAAAGCTGTTCCCTTGGCCATACCTTGAATTCATGCATGTCTCCCCTCATGTGACAGTTCAATGTCTGCTCTTGCATGTATTCCTCTTGTGATTGGATGGCATCTTGGCCAACTGGCATCTGATATCTCAGAATAAAGGCAATAAATGTCTTAAATGATAAGTTCTCATAATCCAAGTCTCATGTGGATTTAAAAATTGAGGATAATAAATGATCGCAAAAAATGTGAATGTATCTTGACTCAGAATATAATATACAATTATGCAACAATTCCAAATACTACCTTTTTTTTTACTTAGTATACAATTACTTTTGTGAAAAATAAGAACATATTTAAATACAAGTTAAAGCACAACACAATCTCAAAGAAAACTTTTTTTGAAAAAAGAAAACTTTTACAAATGTTCCCCTCTTTTTTTTTATGCTTATCAAAAATAATACTTCTAGAATCAATTTACACTTTCCATGGCAACCAATTTGCCAGGGAAATGTTTTAAAGAGTTTGATCAAATAATCAGTTGAGAAAAAATAACAACAAAAAAACCCTCAGAATATGGGAGCACAATACTCCCAGAATTAACATTGTATTATGAAATCAAAACCATCTTGCATTGTTTCAAAATTAGATAGATGAATGAATAGAAGAAAATACACATGGAAAAATAAAAGACAATGAAATTCAAACTAGGGAAATCTAAATGAATATGAACTTAATGTTAACAAGAGTGTTATAAAATATAAACTTGATCACATGACTATAAAAAGCTTTTACAAATATTCTTTTTTTTTAAAGCTAAGTATAAAACACAATCTCAAAAGTATGAAAATCTCTGAAAATAAAGCCATATCATTAATTTCAAATGTAGATGTAATAGCATAGAAATCCTATGTGACCTCTGAACTGATACTGTTCCTCTGAGTGAATTTAGAACACTTCTGATTCTGGCATCTAAAATCCCCAACACTCATATCAATACCTTGCCACTTACTTCTACATTTCTGTACAATATGTACCCTCTCATGGCAAAAGAAGCAGAGTCTTGAACTATGATGATGATTGTCATTTTTATTCAGCTTAAGTTTGTCTTCTTTAACCCCTCTACTTTGTCTGTCAGTCCTTTCACCATACAAATGCTTTAAAAGGTTACCAATTAAAGACAAAAGCAGATTAGCAAAATTATGAACAAAAGGAGCATATGTGGAATTTAAAGGGCTTTCTAAGGTTGAGTCAGAAGCACAGCCAGGCTGGGAAAGGGCTGAGACTGAAGCTTCAAATGTAAAACTGCAAATGCAGGTAGAGAAAGCTGCACATGCGCATTAGATCTCTGGACTTCCCTGGCAGAGGAATCAAGGGGCTTGGCCAAGGGAGGGGTAGAAGGTGGGCTCTGGAGAGGAGGAGAGGGACTAGGGCAATTTGAATCAGACTCGATTTTGAACTCAGGCCTGGTTTCCCCTTCCCCCACTGCTAGGGGATTAAAAGCTTCTAAGGTTGGGTCATTGCCTCCAGGCATGCAAAATTAGAGCAACAATTAGTGTTAGAACTTTGGAAAAGTTGCAGGAATCAGAGGTTTCTTTGAAAAGGCATGTTTGGGAGAGAGGGGGATATTTATATTCCCTTGTGTGAGCACCTTGCTGGCTCTTCTAACAAAAATAAAAATAAAAATAGAAAATCCACAAAAACAAACTATTAACATGATCTTATCTCCCATTTGTCTGGTTAAACAGACTAAAATCAAAAATAGGGTAATGAGGGAGTTTAAAAAGTCCATTTGAAAAAAATTAAAGGGAAAACAGCCAGTACTTAGCAGTTTAAAAGGACAGGGTAGGGGGCGGCTAGGTGGCACAGTGGATAAAGCACCGGCCCTGGATTCAGGAGTTCCTGAGTTCAAATCCGGCCTCAGACACTTGACACTTACTAGCTGTGTGACCTTGGGCAAGTCACCTAACCCCCACTGCCCCGCCCAAAAAAAAAAAAAAAAGGACAGGGTAGGGGAAATTTCTTACCCAACTGGAAGATGAGAAGATGGAGGTTTCAGCTTTCCTCTTCATGGTCAGCCATCTGTAAAGGCTAAAATGCTAGCTAAATTATCTGAAATCTCTAATGAGTGGTCACCAATAAATTATAAGCTTTAGCAAGAGTTAGACTTTTAAACATTTATTAAGGAGAATAAGAATTTGGTAAAGAGAGAGAGAAAAGCCTAGATTCCTCTATCTATTAAAGGGAGAGAGCATTCCTAGCTCTGCTCTCTGCCAGAGTCCACACGAAAAGACTGAGTCAGAGCGCCAGGCTCCCCCTTCTTCCTCCCACAAGCCAATGTCATTTCTTGATGGCAAAGAAAATGCCCTCAGAGACCTCCTCATGGTGGAGCTTTCCTACAGTAAGTCTCCAGCAGGTGGCATCATTCCAATCATTACATCATGTTATAAGAGAAGAATCAGAGCAAAAAGGAAAAACCTCAAAAAAGAAAAACAACAGCGTCAAAAACAAAAGAAATAGTATGGTCCAATCAGCATCCATATTCCACAGTTCCTTTTTTTTTTTTTCTGGATTTGGAGATTGTTTGGGACAAACTGCCTCAGTTTACCCAAATAACTCGAGGAGACCACCAAGTCAAACAGAGACAGATTTATTTCATTCTCATGAGAACAGGCAAACTCAATGACAGATTTGAGTCTGCAATGATAGGCCCAAACTTTTAAGGTTTTTATAGTAATTTTGAAGGGGGGGGGGGAACCTTCATATGCACAGAGTGAGCTCACAATCTAACATCCAATCCTGTCTCACCCAAGGTGCATGCTTAGCTCATGATCAATGTATGGAGACATACCTATGTGTTCCAGGAACAAGGGGGAAAAGGGGAGGGGGTGATGAGTCTGAGGAATGTCAAAGAAAAGGGGAGGCAGAAATCACTCCCTTATCTGACTATAATTAATCCATGACAGGGACTGGGGATCTGACATGTGAGAGGGGGTAGGCAGACTGGTCGGAGACATGATTTTTATTACAGGCCATAAACTAAGGTGTAGCTGACGTGTGGAAACTAAGCAGAAGTAAAGTAAATAGTGCTAATTTGTAGAACTGACAAGCAATAAAATTTATGGGGGGGGGGGGGTCTGGGTATCTTCCAGATCCCATCCTCAGAGTTTACAGAACTGACTCAAGTCCATTATCTCATCAATAAAACAAAGGAGACAGTGAGAATTTAACAAGCAATTAACTTTTAGGCAAAGTGAGAGACTAACTATACTGGGGTGGGGTGGGGCTGGGTATCTTTCAGACTCCATCCTCAGAGTTTAATCTTACTCAAATCCATAATTATCCCATACAGAGATCCTTTTCCATCATGACCACTCTAGTATCTTTGCAACACCCAGTTGGGGGCAGAGAGTGAACAACAACAACAAATAAATGAAAATCAAATTAGAAATTAGAGAAAGGAGAATATATCCAATATTACCTGGAAAATGATTAAGAAAAGTTATTCATATCCAAGACATAGAGAGAACCAGCACTCACATGGACGAGGAACCATTGTCAATAGATGAGAACTAATAGGTCAGGAAGTTTTCCAAAGTCCTGACATGTGAAAACATGTTCCTGTTGAATATTTTAAAATATAGCTTTTGTATCTGCCTGTGTCTTACAAACTGTTCAGAGAAATAATGTTTAATCTCTCCTACAAATTAATAAACAGATCAGAGAAATTACAACATCTTATATCTCCTACAATAAACCAGATCAGAGAACATGATATATCTACCTGTCTCCTACAAACAGACCAGAGAAACAATGTTTAATCTCTCCTACAAGTCAGAGACAGACAAAAAAAAAACCTGTCCTCCTACAAAAACGGTTCAGAGACAGACAGAAAAAAAAATATCAATTTAATATTTTATTTTCCCAAGAAGAAAGTCAACAAAACATGATCATGTGGAGATTTCCCTCCTAAGAGAGAAGAAGCTCAGAGACTCCCCATTCCCGAGGGTATATATGGCTTTAGTGCACTGATTACAGGGCATTGTCAGTTTCAATAGCATGATATAGAAATCAACTCAGAAGCAAAAAGAAGTTTAACAATTTCAGTTATTACAAGTATGGAGGAAATACAGAAGCATCAGGATAACACTACAGGATTCTAAAAAAGGATTTGGCAAGGATGAGGATGACCAGATGTTACCATAAGATAGGGACTTACTATCCTGACAGAAAAGAAGTCACTAGATAGGGCCTTTTATTTGCTAGCTATCTGGGTTCAGGTTTGGAGTTCAGTTGAAGGACATTATGCTCCTATTAATCCTATTAATCCAGGGTTTTATAAAACTCCCCTTGGATAATAAGGTACCTCCATCAAATCCAGGTGATCCATATATTCATATTAACATTCCCAAGTAGTGATAAAAAGGTAAATCTTCCTAATTTTCCATAATAATCCTGATAGAAGAGCAAACATTCAGAGCATGTTATTTCTTTTAGGCAGATTTTGGTTTAAATCAAATCAGTTGGGGATTTATAATAACTAATGGTAATATTTTAGTTCTATGGCCTAGTACTCTGCAATTATAAAATTCACATAATACCTTTGTGAAAGGTTTTCAACTCAGGATTTTGTCTGAGCTCAACCCTGGGGATATTTCCCCTTGGTCCCTTCTTGAGGGAGAGGTACCTGAAGGGTATTCTATTTCTGGAAAGAAATTGGGAACTTTTGATTCTGAGAGTCTAGACAAGTTAGAAAAACAAGAAAACTGGAAAGAGAATATTTGCTTTGTTGAAAATTGTTATCTACTATGATTATTGAAGAAATTGGACAAAGAAATGAGTCTATTATTGAAGTACCATCAAATCTTCCTTCTCATTGTCCTTGGACTTCTTCTCATGGTTAGAAGGCATGGCACAGAACGTGGCTCTGAGATACCTATCTCCTGGAGCAGGAGACAGGCATATACATTTATATAGGACTGATGGGGGTGATCATCTGACTGTGGAAAGTTCCCCTATTGGAAGAGGACCATCCCCCACTGCTAGTGGCTGGGGGAGTTGGGTGAAGGGTGGCTGATGTCATGGGGGCATGGGGGATGGGGTTGGGGTTAGGGGTAGGGGTTCTTAGGAATTCCTCTTTAAAGAATTACACCCTCTTGCACACAAAAGCAATTAGAATAAGATGGTAGTTTATTTAGGGGCAAGGGAAGGGAAGGGCAGGGAAGGAAACCATGAAAGAAATCCTTGGACTTCTCATGGGGAGATAGGCACAAAGCACGTGGCTCTGAGGTACCAATTTCCTCGAGCAGGAGACTGGCAGGTACTTTTATAGGGGGCCGATGGGGGTGGACCATCTGCCTGTGGAAAGTTCCTTTAGTGAAGGAGGACCATCCCCCACTGGTGGTGACTAGAGGAATTGGGTGAGGGGTGGCTATGGATCATTCAGGACACAAAGGCTGCAGCCACACCTAAATTTATCTCCCGGGGGTAAGGGAGATAGATCAGAATGAAGGGTGGAGATTCTGAAGCTAGCTAGCTCAGTCAGATTTGGTTCTGATTATCTCTCTAGGCATATCTGTCCTCAGGTTTAGTTTCTCTAGGAGTAGATTCCTTGATGTGCCCCAGAGAACTTCTGGAGTGCTCTGCACCTCTTGACACTGTGGATCTCTCAAGCCATCTCTCTCCTCCTCCTGCCACAAAGGCAGCAGCTACACCTAATCTTATCTCCCTAGGGGTAGGAGAGCCTGGAATGAAGGGTGATGATCCTGGAGCTATCTCAGTCCAGAATCCAGTGCCACTTATCTCTTTCCTTTGATTTAGTTTCTCAAGGAGAAGGTTCTATGATTTACCCCCAGAGAACTTCTGGGGTGGCCTGGGCCCATAATATTCCCATAACAATTTATAATCAGAATAAGTTCAGGACAAGATGAGGAATGAAACAAGGATGCCCACGTAGCGCTTGTGAGAAATAGAGCTCCAATATTCAGTGTTGGTGATATGTCAAAGGCTAATTTATTTTCATTCTCACAAGAACTGGCAGCCCTCTAGCAGAGCTAGCAAGCATACAGGCTCCCAGGCCTGTTTTTATAACAGCAGATTGGCCCTGCCCCTAGGGGTACAATCTAAGCAGGAACTAGCTAATCAATCAAACTCAGCATTCCTGCCCCTCTGCATTGATTTTTCTTCTGTGGGAACCTCCCTGGGGAAGTTCTCCCTTTGAATTAACCCCCATCTGTGGATATCAACATTTAAGTACCTGCTTCTATTCTCCTAGCTGAATCTGAATCCACTCCCCAAGCACCTGTAGGTGTTTGCCCAGACAGATCTAATCAATCAGCTGAGAGGAGTCAACATTTTCCCACAGTGCTATACTCAAGTTTAAATGGGGAAAAATTATCTGAAGATTGTGATAATCAAAGTTCAGCTACAAGCCCTCATTGTAGTATTCATTTTCTCACTGTTAACCAATCAGAGTTGATTGCCACCCTCAGGAATACCACTTCCAAAGGGTCTTATAAGCCATGAACTACAGCTAATTCTCTTTTGTCTAAGAGACAATACTGAAATAGAAATGCTGGCATTACTAATAAAATTATTTACCCTTTGACCCAGTAATACCACTACTAGGTCTGGATCCCCAAGAGATCATAGAAAAGAGAAGAAGACCCGTATGTACAGAAAATATTTATAGCATCTCTGTGTTGGCAAAAAATTGGAAATTGAGGGAATGCCCATCAATTGGGGAATGGCTGGACAAGTTGTGGTATGTGAATGTAATGGAATACTATTGTGTTGTAAGAAATGATGAGAAGGCAGATTTCAGAAAAACTTGGAAAAATTTAAGTGGACTGATGTTGATTGTTTGGGACAAACTGCCTCAGTTTACCCAAATAACTCGAGGAGACCACCAAGTCAAGCAGAGACAGATTTATTACATTCTCGCAAGAACGGGCAACCTCAATCCTGAGATTAAGTCACAATAATTTTTTGTTTGTTTGTTTTGTTTTGTTTTGTTTTTGCGGGGCAATGGGGGTTAAGTGACTTGCCCAGGGTCACACAGCTAGTAAGTGTCTGAGGCTGGATTTGAACTCAGGTACTCCTGAATCCAGGGCCAGTGCTTTAACCACCATGCCATCTAGCTGCCCCCTAAGTCACAATAATTAATACATGACTTGAGTTTTTATAATAATTTTAAGGAGGGAAGTCCCCACGTGCACTAGGGTGAGCTCACAATCTAACATCCAATCCTGTCTCTCCCAGGGTGCATGCTTAGCTCATGATCAATGTATGGAGACATGCATGTGTGTTCCAGGAACAAGGGGGAAAAGGAGAGGGGGTAATGAGTCTGAGGAATGCCAAAGAAAAGGGGAGGCAGAAATCACTCCCTTATCTGACTACAATTAATCCATGACAGGAACTGGGGTTCTGACATGTGAGAGGGGGTAGGCAGACTGGTCGGAGACATGATTTTTATTACAGGCCATAAACTAAGGTATAGCTGCCGTGTGGAAACTAAGCAGAAGTAAAGTAAATAGTGCTAATTGGTAGAACTGAAAAGCAATAAAATTTATTGGGGGAGGCTGGATATCTTCCAGACCCCATCCTCAGAGTTTAATCTGTCTCAAATCCATAATTATCCCATAAACTGAGTGAAGTGAGCAGAACCAAGAGAACATTGTACACAGTAACAGCAATATTGTGTGATGATCAACTGTGATAGACTTGTGTCATGGGGTGCAGAGCACCCCAGAAGTTCTCTGGGGCATATCAAGGAACCTTCTTGAGAAACTAAACCAGAGGACAGATAATGCCTAGAGAGATAAGCTGAGCTAGCTTGGGATTCCTACCCTTCATTCTGGTCTCCCTTACTCTGGGGAGATAAATTTGGGTGTGGCTGTGGCCTTTGTGTTCTGAAGAGGGATCCCTAGCCACCCCTCACCTAATTCCTCTAGTCACTACCAGTGGGGGATGGTCCTCCACTCCTCACCCAATTCCCCCAGCTACCACCAGTGGGGGATGGTCCACCCTCACTAAAGGAACTTTCCACAGGCAGATGGTCCACCCCCATCAGTCCTCTATAAAAGTACCTTCCAGTCTCCTGTTTGAGGAGATTTGGTACCTCTGAGCCATGTGCTTTATGCCAGTCTCCCCATGAAAAGTCCAAGGATTTCTTTCATGGTTTCCTTCCCCCCACCCTTCCCTTCCCTTGCTCCTAAATAAACTATCACCTTATTCTAACTATGTTTTGTGTGCAAGAGGGTGTAATTCTTTAAAGAGGAATTCCCAAGAACCCCAACCCTAATCCAACCTGTACCCCATTTCCCACCATATCACTTGGCTATTGAAAATTCCAAAGAACTCATGATGGAAAATATTCTCCACATTCAGAAAAAAGAACTATGGATTCTGAATGCAGATTGCACCATTCTTTCTACTTTTTGGCTGTATCTTTTTGGAGGTTTTTCTCTTGTGTTCCAATTCTTCTTTCACAACATGACTAACGGAGAAATGTGTTTAATGTGACTGTACATATATAATCTATTTTAGCTTGTTTTCTGTCTTGGGGAGGGGGAAGGGAAGGGAAGGAAGAAAAATGTGGAACTAAAAATCTTTTGAATACCAATGTTGAAAACTATCTTTACATGGAACTGGAAAATAATAAAATAATTTTATGACTAATAAAATGATTAAATTACCCAGCATTCATGTCTCTCAAAGCTTTCTTTCTTTCTTTCTTTTTTTTTTGGTGAGGCAATTGGGGTTAAGTGACTTGCCCAGGTTCACATAGCTAGTAAGTGGTAAGTGTCAGGTCCTCCTGACTCCAGGGCTGGTGCTCTATCTACTGTGCCACCTAGCTGCTCTCAAAGCTTTCTAAATGTCACAGAAGAAAGATGCATCCACCTCCAGAAAAAGAACTGAAAATTAGAAGTGTCCATTGAACAGAAAGGAAATTAATTCAGCCAATACATAAAGAATTTAATTCAGGCTTCTCACTGGAAGATGAAATACTGAAGCTGAGGCTTCAATACTTTGGCCATCTACTGAGAAAACAGAACTCATCCCCAAAGACCCTAATGTTGGGAAAAACTGAAGGCAAAAGGAAAAGGGACTGCAGGGGATAAGACTGATAGATAGTGTCATGGAAGCAATGGACAAGACCCTGGAAAGACACTGGGAGATTGTGGAGATAGAAGATTCTGGAGTGCTTTGGTTGAGGGGTCACAAAAGGACTGATGTGACTAAACAGCAAACACAACAATGTATTCACCATCCCACTCAGCACAGCCCCTTGTGCAAATCTTTCCATCCCTCCTGAAATCTTCTGTAGCTTTCCTCCAGCCACCTTCTTCACGGAGCACTTCTTTTTTTTTTTTTTTATTATGAGATATTTTATTTTTTCCGTTACATGTAAAGATAGTTCTCAACTTTTGTTTATACATGCTTTACAATTTCAGATTTTTCTCCCTCCCTCCCCTCCCTCCTCCCTCCCCTAGACAGCAGGTAATCTGATATAGGTTATATCTATATATCTCTATACATATACATATAGATATATATACACACATATATATATACACATAATAACATTAATCCTATTTCTGCATTAATCCTGTTACAAGAGAAAGAATCAGAGCAGTGATGCAAAACCTCAAAATAGAAAAAAAAACCAACAGCACCCAAAACAAAAGAAATAATATGGTTCAATCAGCATCTATACTCCACAGTTCTTTCTTTTTTTTTTCTTGGATTTGGAGATCCTCTTCTATCATGAGTTCCCTGGAACTCTTCTGTACCATTGCATTGGTGAGAAGAATATAGTCCATCACAGTAGGTCAACACTCAATGTTGATGATACTGTGTACAATGTTCTGGTTCTGCTCATCTCACTCATCATCAGCTCACGTAAGACCCTCCAGGTTTCTCTGAACTCTTCCTGCTCATCATTTCTTACAGCACAATAGTACTCCATTGTATTCATATACCACAACTTGTCCAGCCATTCCCCAATTGATGGGCACCCCCTCAACTTCCAATTCCTTGCTACCACGTAAAGAGCAGCTATAAATATTTTTGTACATGTGGGTCCCTTTCCCCCTTCCATGATTTCTTTGGGCAAAAGACCTAAAAGTGGGATTGCTGGGTCAAAGGGTAAGCACAGCTTTATCGCCCTTTGGGCATAATTCCAAATTGCTCTCCAGAATGGTTGGATCAGCTCACAGCTCCACCAACAATGCATTAGTGTTCCAATTTTCCCACAGCCTCCACGGAGCACTTCTAAAGGCAAAATTGACTGAGAACTGATTCCCCACCCAGTCCCCTCTTTCCCAGGCAAATGAATTGCCTGGGGCTGACTGTCTTTGTCATTTCCAGTCTTATGGACCTTCCCCCAAACAACTTATCCCCCCTCCCAATGTTCCCCACCTTACTCCCTGGACTTTATGTTATTATGTAAAAAGGGTCCACCTACATTAAGTAGTTTCTATTCAGAGTTAGTAGCACCTATACTTAACTTAGGAGCAGTTCTCTTATTTCTTTTGTCAAAGGTTTATTTACATTAATTAGCTATATGTCTCTCTGAAGCAATCTTTTGGTTCCCTTTTTGTTCTGTTACCACATTAAAAACCCTGTTCTCTGTTCCCATCTTTGGGTATTTCTAGCTTCTGAGCTTTGTGATACTGTGAGCTATAGTTCCTCTGCCCCCATTAAAGACCTTATTTCTCCTATATTGATTGTTTCCTTAATTTCCAGGTTAACAGCACCTTGCCATTGGCTACAAAGCTCCCTCTTCTCCACACTTCATCTCCCATCAGTTTTATTCTCACCTTTCTCCTCTTTTATGTCTGCCTCATGCCAAATAATGGCCCATTTTCTTGCCAAAGCAAACCCTATTATATGCACTAGTGACCCCAGTCTATTCTGCCTACTCCAGCAGACTCATCCCCAACCCCCATTCATCCCACCCTCTTACCAGGAATTTTTGTAGCAGCAAAAACCAGAAAACACAGTGATTACCAATTAATTGGAGAATGGCTGATGACATGTTAAGTATATAAATGTCATAAAATGTAATGATAGTCGGATTTCAGAAAATTCATTACATTTATAGGGTTTTATAAATAGGATGAAATTTGGGATGTTAAATGAGGTCTCTTAGTGGAAGGTCTCATGAAGTCTGTGTTGCAACAAGAGACCTTCCCTTGTTATTTAGATATCTAAGATTTCTCTCCAGCATGAATGCCCCAAATGACAGAAAAGTATGAGCCCTAGGTGAAGCCCTTCAGACAACCACTGCTGTTATACATACACCTTCATTCCACTATCAATGTTGTTGTCTACTCATCACCCTCCTTGAGACAAATGCCCTTGAGCATTAAGTCCTTCTGACTGAAATCCTTCCCACAATGAGTTGATATAGAGTTGTTCATAACAATGAATTCTCTAATTTTGAACAAGCTCTAAATGACAAGTGGATGCCTTTCCTCATTTATGACATGGATGAGATTTCCATATAATAGGAATTCTCAGATGGGAAATAAGAGGTAATTATAGCCTGAAGGTTTTTACCACATTGATTATATTCCTAAGATTTCTCTCCAGTGTGAATTCTCTGATGCTTGGGAAGACAGGAACACTCTCTGTGAAAGTCTTTTCACACTGATTACATTCATAAGCTTTCTCTCCAGTGTGGATTTTCTGATATCTACCAAGAACAGAGCTGTGTATGAAAGTCATTCCACACTGATTAAATTCATAAGGTTTTGTTATGGGGGAAATATGGTAGAGGGTTTGGGATAGAGGTAGGGGTTCTTAGGAATAGCTCTTTAAAGAATGACACCCTCTTGCACACAAATCCAATAAAATAAGAGAATAGTTTATATTTAGGGGCTGGGGAAAGGAAACCAAGAGAGAAATCCTTGTACTTCTTCTCATAGGGAGAAGGCATAGAACAGAGGCTTGACTTGGAGATACCTATCTCCTCGAGCAGGAGACAGGCTGATACTTTTTTTTTTTTTAGTGAGGCAATTGGGGTTAAGTGACTTGCCCAGGGTCACACAGCCAGCAAGTGTCAAGTGTCTGAGGGCGGACCCGAACTCAGGTACTCCTGACTCCAGGGCTGGTGCTCCATCCACTGCGCCACCTAGCTGCCCCCAGGAAGATACTTTTATAGAGGTCTGATGGTGGTCAGATGAGGTGATCGTCTGACTGTGGAAAGTTCCCCTATTGGGGGAGAATCATCCCCCACTGGTGGTAGCTGGGGGAACTTGGATGAGGGGCAGCTCTAGATCTCTCAAGCTATCTCTCTGCTTCTCACAAAATAAAGGCAGCAGCCAAACACAATGCTATCTCCCTGAGGGATGGGGGAGACTGGTTAGGTGTGTCTATCCTTTGGTTTGGTTTCTTTTTTTTTTTTTTTTTAGTGAGGCAATTGGGGTTAGGTGACTTGCCCAGGGTCACACAGCTAGTAAGTGTTAAGTATCTGAGGCCAGATTTGAACTCAGGTACTACTGACTCCAGGGCTGGTGCTCTATCCACTGTATCATCTAGCTGCCCCTGGTTTGGTTTCTTAAGGAGAAGGTTCTTTGATGTACCCCAGAGAACTTCTGGCATGCTAGGCCCATAATATTTTCTCTACAGTGTGGCTTCTTTTGGTTTTGTGTTTTTGTGTTTGTTTGTTTTTGCAGGGCAATGAGGTTAAGTGACTTGCCCAGGGTCACACAGCTAGTTAAGTGTCAAGTGTCTGAGGCTGGATTTGAACAAGGCGAGTACTTTCTCCATTGTGCCACCTAGCTGACCACATTGTGGATTCTTTGATGTTCAGCAAGTTTAGAGCTCCTTGTGAAAGCCTTTCCACACTGATTACATTCATAAGGTTTCATGCCAGTGTGGATTCTCTGATGCTTAGCAAGACTGGAACTATGTGCAAAAGTCTTTCCACACTGTTTACATTTATAAGGTTTCTCTCTCCAGTGTGGATTCTCTGATGCCTAACAAGACTGGAATTCTCTGTGAAAGTCTTTCCACACTGATTACATTCATAAGGTTTCATGCCAGTGTGGATTCTCTGATGCTTAGCAAGACTAGAACTATGTGCAAAAGCAATTCCATACTGAATACATTCATAAGGTTTCTTTCCAGTGTGGATTCTCCAATGTGCAATAAGATTGGAACTCTCTGTGAAAGTCTTTCCACACTGAATACATTCATAAGGTTTCTCTCCATTGTGCCTTCTCTGATGTGCAAGAAGATGGGAGCTCTGGGAGAAAGTATTCCCACACTGTTTGCATTTGTAAGGTTTCTCTCCAGTGTGGGTTCTCTGATGTCTAGCAAGACTGGAATTATCTGTGAAAGTCTTTCCACACTTAGTATATTCATAAGGTTTCTCTCCAGTGTGGATTCTCTGATGGGTGGCAAGATAGGATTTTGTTTGGAAAGTCTTTCCACACTGAATACATTCATAAGGTTTCCCTCTAGTGTGAATTCTTCGATGATGCAAAAAGCTTGATGTGGAGCAGAAGGTCTTTCCACCTTGATTATATTCATAAGGTTTCTTTCCAGTGTGGATTCTTTGATGTACAGCAAGATTCCAACTCTGCTGGAAAGTCTTTCCACATTTTTGAAATTCATAAGGTTTCTCTCCTGTGTGAATTTTCTGATGGTCAATAAGGACTGATTTGTAACAGAAGGTCTTTCCACATTCATTACATTTATAACGTTTTTCTCCAGTGTGAATTCTTTGATGGCCAATAAGGCATGACCTGTAGCCAAAGGCCTTCCCACATTCATTATATTTTTAAGGCTTCTCTCCAGGATGAATCTTCTGATGTCTAACTAGACCTGAGTTCGAATGAAAGGTCTTCTCACACTGATCACATGCACATGTTTTCTCTCCAGTATGAAATCTAGGATGGTAAGGTAGAGATGAATGAAGGGATAAGGTTGCTCCACCTTCATTACATTCATCAGGCTCCTTTCTAATGTGAGTCTTCTGGTGAGTAATGAGCTTAGAGTTCTGGCTGAAGGCCTTCCTTCTTTCATTACATAGATGAAGCTTTTTGCCAATATCGCTTTTCTGATGTCCAGTGAGGTCTGAATTCAAGATGAAAGTCATTTTCTGTTGATTACCTTGATGCAGTTGTATTTCAGGAGACTTTTCATGGGACTGAATAACTTCTATCTGTTCAGTAAAGCATTCCCTATATTTACTGTACTCAAAACCATCATTCCTTGGGGACACTGTCTCACAGTGATTTAGAACTGAATACTGTATGAAGCTCTTTCCAACTTCATCAAATTCACATGAATTCTTTGGATTTTTATCCACCTTGATATCAGAGTCATAGACTTCTCTCACATTGAAGTCACAAGGACTATCACTCATGAATCTTAGCTGGCCAGATTCTCCCACAGAAATACTGAAGTTTGTAGTCATCTCTTTCATTTTAAGCCTGGCCACTGCATCTGAAGAAACAAATAAACAAACATATATATGTATATATATATATATGTGTGTATGTATGTATAAACACATATAAATATATGATTTCCCCTCTAATGGCAGAAAGGAAACCAAATGTTATTCTACTTCCCCAGGCAAAAAGAAGTTTCAAACTTAAGCAGACAGAATCCATCACTGGAATATGACATTAGCTAAATTCACAGTAAGTCATTAATAAACATCTTCCGGCCCCTGTGACTAGATGTGCTCCTTCCCCAGGACTAGATGGCCTTTCTCCATTGTATTATCATAATCTTTTTAAAATCCCATTAAAAAATTTTTATTTTTTTTGTTGTCAGTCTCAGGTAATTTTCCTGCTTTTTTGTAATGCTCAGATTTGATGCACAATCACATGGTCATCATCAATTTCTTAAACTGTTGGGAAATATGTTTCTTCTTTTTCATTCTCATGTAATAGCATTCAGTGTTCCAACTAACTTCTTATATTCTATTAAAACTGATAGATAGTTTGCTATTTGCTGAGCATATATTAAATTTTCGCATTGTTTCATCATTTATTAAATCACTAAGTATAATAACTACCCTGGTGTACCCTTTGAAATCTCTTTTTTTTTTTAATTTCCAGGCCTCAGACCCCAACATGACTTCTAGAAATTTTAGGAAATTTTCGCAAGGTATAATAGAATCTGTTTTGGTCTATCATTTCTTTGGGATAGCCTTTATTCATGTATTTTCCTTTTTTTCCCCCATTTTTTTTGTGGGGCAATGAGGGTTAAGTGACTTGCTTAGGGTCACACAGCTAGTAAGTGTCAAGTGTCTGAGGTGGGATTTGAATGCAGGTCATCCTGAATCCAGAGCCACTGTGCCACCTAGCTGCCCCTATCCATGTATTTTTTTTCTTTTTTCTTTTTTGGTGAGGCAATGGGGGTTAAGTGACTTGCCCAGGGTCATACAGCTAGGAAGTATCAAGTGTCTGAGGCTGGATTTGAACTCAGGTCCTCCTGAGTCCAGGGCTGGTGCTCTATCCACTGCACCACCTAGTTGCCCCTATCCATGTATTTTCTAAAATTTATCTTCATTGATTCTAAAATGTCGTGATCAGGCAGACCTGCAATGGTTTTGGTGTTCATGCCATGATTATATCCAACTCTGTCCACTTCTAAGGGCAACAAATTCCTTCTCAATCTGACATCAGATTGCTTCCAAGCAGTCAGGTAATATATCCCCTTCCCTCCCAATATTGCAACTTTCTTAGTTCAGGCCTCAATCAGCTCATATCTGAGATATTTTTGTAAGAGTGTCCTTGTTAGCCTCACCATAGCATAGCAAATCTCTCTCCCATCCACTCAATCTCCCCTCCAGCTGTCAAACTCATCTTCCTAAATAAAATGTTCCTCTCTTCATGTCACTGCCTACTCCATAAACTCCCTTGGCTCCCTATCACAAGGACCAAATATAGAGTCCTCTGCTTGGGTGTTCAGTCCTTCATCATCTGCCTCTCTCCTCCCTTTCCAGTCTTCTTTCACTGACTCCCCTCCACATGTTCAATAATCAGTGGTACAGGCCTCCTCTCTATCTGGACCAGGACATTCCATCTCCTGACTCCATGTTCTCTCTGGCTGCCCCTCCTGCTTGCTCTGGCTTCCCTCAAGCCTCACCTACAACCCCTCATTCTACAATAAGTCTTCTCCAGGCCTCCTTAGCCAAGGGGGCTTCCCTCTCTTGATGGGCTCCAATTCATCCTGTGCATAATGGGTTATTCATAGTTGTTTGCATGTTGTCTTCCCTACTAGACTGTGAAGTCCTTGAGAGCAGGGCTTGTCCCGTTTGTTACAGGTAAAATAATTGTAAGAGACACCAGTTTTGGGCAAACATTTTATGATTTTATCAATTTCTACTAGTAAGCGTGTGAACAAGCCGCTCCCTAGCTTCTTGTGGTCCTGAGAGAGAGAGAGTGAGAGAGAGAGAGAGAGAAAGACAGAGTGAGAAAGAGACACTCTGAATGAGCCTGCAGGGCTACTTGTCCAATTTTTTATCCCTTTTCAGTAAGAGGCAGGTCATTTTCCATCAATCAGAGCTAACTGGTTCAGGTATTTGAAGGTGGATTATATCAAGTCTGAAGGACAGAACTGTTGGCTGGATTAGAATCCAAAGAATTTTGACCCCAGCCAGACCAGGCCAGCAGGCTGGCTACTATCTGGGTGTGGTCCCAAGGGGGACAGTGAGTCTGCCTGACAGCAAGTAACAAAAAGGGGAAGCTGAGTTTCCCCATATACAGGTTAATAATTATTTTCTCACTCTTTCTTTCTATCCCTGGTACCAAGCACAGGTCCTGGAAGGAAGCAGGTCCTTAATAAAGGTTTCTTGACTTGAAGAAAATCTAGGACAGTGTTCATTCCCATTGGAGACCTGCAGCCCTTTTTCAATGATTTCAGGAGAGTTCTGTGCCCCAAAGTTCCAAGGAATGACCTATACATGATCATAGACTTATCACTGGAAGGAAATTGAAAGGCCATGGAGGTTAAACACCTTGTTTTACGGATGGGGAAATTGAGGCTCAGAAGGTCAGTGACTTGCCCTGGAACATGTTGCTAAAAAGGAATTTCCAGGACAGGTCTGCCTGTCCCCAAGGCTAGCACTCCCTTCACTACAACACAAACATCTCTCATACAGCTGCTTACACCTCACTCACCTGGACAAAGGTGCCTTGGGCCTTTTGGCTCCAGAAGCCATGGTGCTCCCCCTTCCTGAGAAGAGGTCAGGTCTTCTCTGGAAACTGGAAGCCCTAGGCATGGGGAATGAGGAAAGGATGAGGATGGGGAGAAATGTGGAATGTGGGCCTCTTCAGGCAATGGGGAGGGGCAAGCAAGGACCACAGGATGGTTCCCAGGATTCTTCAAGGAGAGTTTCCATGGTAATGGTTGTTGAGATCTTTGGAGGGGGATCATGGGATCATGCAGCCAGTTGGCAATCAGAAAATCCCATCTCTGGCCACCTCTTTCACAGGTGCTCCATAGCTTCCAATTATGTAGAAATTAGAAGCAGTTGGAAATGCAGTAGTAAGAGCCCCAGGCCTGGAATCAGGAAGGCTTGATGCAAGTCCAGGGTCAGACACTTAGGAGCTGCCTGCCTCTAGGCAAATGACTTCACTTTTGTTTGCCTCAGTTTCCTCAGCTATAGAATGGGGATGACAGTACTAAAATCAGAGATGTTGTGAGGATCAAATGAGAAAATACTTACAAATGACTTAGTAAAGTGCCCGGCACATAGTAGGTCTATACAAATGCTTATAGCTCCCCCTGTTTTACAAAGCAAATGTGCTACAATTAAGGGAACAGTGAAGGAGAATAAAGTAACTTGTTATACTAGTGAGGAGAATAGATTGGTTTACCATCATTTATTTATTAAGCCTGTTGACAACGAATTGATTTTTTCCAGCAAAAGCTTTTGTCCTCTAATTGCTTGGGTCATGGGTCTTTCTCTGTGAACTTAGTTCAGAATTCAGCTGGTCTTTAATGGGTTATCTTTCAAAATCCAGCTCTCCTGCCAATCACTGAAACATTGTTGACTCAAGGAAGTTAACCATCCCTGAGGGATGCATATGAATACTAAGGTGTTGAGTTTAATATCTAGAACACCAAGCCATCCTTCAAGCATGTCTGGTTTGCTATCTAAAGGACTAGTCTGTTGCCTCTAAGACCTAAGCAGGTGCTCCCAACAATGACCACTTCTTAGTCACAGGGAAGGAGGGGGGGATTGCTGCTAGCCCCTCATCACCAACCAATCATATTGCTCCCTGTGCCTCAGCTCTACAAACAATGATGTTCTCTTCAATCCCATGATGTGATCTCCCTGTTCTGTTCCTTGCTTTGTATTCCCCAAAACCTATAAAAGGGGAGCTGTCTGTTTGGGATCTTTGGCCAGAGGTAGAACAATGCTCCATTTTACTGGCAGGCAGCACTCCCTTGCTAACAAAGGTGATCTTGCCCAGAAGTGCTTCAGTTTATCTCACTGTTGAATCTCAGACACAACACTAGGCAGGATTAGGAGCAATGAGCTACAAAGTGATGCTTGTTAACAAGAAGACCTTTCTAAATTCTATACCCTTCTTAAAGAGAAAGGGAGGCCTTGGCTGGTAGGGTTTCCCTTCACTGCCCATCTTCAGGGAAAAACTGCATAAACAGTTGTGAGAGATTTTGCAGACAAAATTCACCTCCAGTTGGAGGTTACACTGCACATCACCTCTACAAGGAACTCTGAATCAGAGATTCTCTAATACTGGCAACTTTGTGTGGAACAAAGGAAATGCCAGCTTCCCTTCACATAATTCAAAGACCTGTCAGAGGAAAGCCAGGCAGCAGAAGGGCCCTGTGGAGACACCAGCACTTCTGCCTTTCAAATAACTGATAAAGGCTCAAACTCTGCCCACCAGGTAGGGAATGAAGACGCTGCTTTGATGGCAGATTCAGTTACCAGAGGCAAAGGTCCTTACCCAGGGAGAGAAAGGTCTGGACATTCTCCAGCATGACCTCCTTGTACAGCTCTTTTCTGAGAATGGTCCAACAGGCACCACTCCTCCAGGGTGAAGTGCACAACTACATCCTTGAATGTCACCGACTCCTAAAACATCAAAAATCACAAAATTGAGCAGAGAGACTCCAGAATTCATCTAGTCCAACCTTCATCCACTTCAAGCAGGAAGCAGAGAAGAGGTTTGCCCCAAATGCCTATCACCTTTAAGAGTGTCAGAGCCAATATTTGAGACCATAGTTATTAAGAGCCCAATGGCATGCTGAGAAAAGCATTTTATATTTGAAGTGAAAATGATGCAGGAATAATAAAAGCTGGAGAAATATCTTAGTACTGAATGTTTCTCCCTATGAAATCACAGAGAAAGCATGTGCTCTACCAGTGAGGGATGAGAGTCTGTGGAGAAAGAGAGAAGGTGAGGTGAAATTCCTCCTCATGAGAAGTGCCCTAAGGGAAATCTTAAGAAAATTCTTTGAAGGGTTTGTGAGAAGCTGGCAAGTCCTGGGTATTCTAGGGGGGGAAGTTACCTGTGGTCACTGAAGAGATAGTAAAGTGTATGGGATAATTATGGATTTGAGTCAGATTAAACTCTGAGGATGGGGTCTGGAAGATATCCAACCCCCCAGTAAGTTTTATTACTTGTCAGTTCTATCAGTTAACACTATTTACTTCTGCTTAGTTTCCACATGTCAGCTACACCTTAGTTTATGGCCTGTAATAAAAATCGTGTCTCCGACCAGTCTGCCTACCCCCTCTCACATGTCAGAATCCCAGTCCTTGTCATGGATTAATTGCAGTCAGATAAGGGAGTGATTTCTGCCTCCCCTTTTCTTTGACATTCCTCAGACTCGTCACCCTCTCCTCTTTTCCCCCTTGTTCCTGGAACACATATGCATGTCTTCATACATTGATCATGAGCTAAGCATGCACCCTGGTTGAGACAGGATTGGATGTTAGATTGTGAGCTCACTCTGTGCATGTGAAGGTCCCCCCCTCCTCAAAATTACTATAAAAATCTAAAAGTTTGGGCCTATCATTGCAGACTCAAATTTGTCATTGGGTTTGGCCATTCTCGCGAGAATGAAATAAATCTGTCTCTGCTTGACTTGGTGGTCTCCTCGAGTTATTTGGGTAAACTGAGGCAGTTTGTCCCAAACACAAAGAAAAGGCTCTTTCTACTTAATGTCCTAAAAGTTTGAAATAAAGTCTCAATGAGATGAAAGCATGAAGTAGTCTGAACTGAGTGGTACGGAACTGTTTTCAGTCAAGTGAAGAAGAGTTATGTATTGTTCTATTGAGGGCTTGAGGTGACACAAGGTATGATGTGTCATACACAAAACAGCTTCTGTCTTTGCTTTATGATTGCCTTCCCTTGTAATGGCACCTCTTCCTTAATTTTCATGTTTAGTCATGGAGAATTGAGTGACTATGATGGGCTAACTATGTGCTAATTAGTGAATTACTGAAATCAATCCCTGGAACTCTAGAAGGCTGCATATAAAGAGTCAAGAGAATGAGTTGAGGAAAACTGATGGACACAAGAGATGGGCCTTATCTGTCAATCCTTGGATTCCTGTGAGGGGCCACCTATTTTTCCAATCTGCTGCTTGTAGACCCCATGATTAGTCATTGCACATGGTCTTTGATGTTCTTCCATTTCTTTTTTTTTTTTTTTTGTGGGGCAATGGGGGTTAAATGACTTGCCCAGGGTCACACAGCTAGTAAGTGTAAAGTGTCTGAGGCTGGATTTCTTCCTTTCCTAGTAGAATGATTCGATCCACTTTCTCAGAGTTTCTATTATTTTCAAATGACACAAGCTTATAACTTGGGTGTCATCCTTGACTTCTATATCTCACCTCCCCATCCAATAATTCTGTTATTTGGTTCTATTAGTAATATTCTCCACTGTAATGACTGGAATGATGCCACCTGCTGGAGACTTAATGTAGAAAATCTCCGCCATGAGGTGAAGGTCTCTGAGGGCAAGACTATGCGTCTTTTCTTTGGCATCAGGAAGTGACATTTGCTTGTGGGAGGAAGAAGGGGGAGCCTGGCACTCTGACTCGCTCTCATTCCTGAGTACTCTGGTGGAGAAGGGAGCTAGAAATGCACTCTCCCTTTAATAGATGAATCTAGGCCTTTCCTTCTCTCTTTACCAAATTCTTATTCTCCTTAATAAATGCTTAAAAGTCTAGCTCTTGCTAAAGCTTATAATTTATTGGTGACCACTCATTAGATTTTAGACAGACTAGCTAGAATTTTAGCCTTAACATGGGTTAACCTTTTTTAGCCTTAACATGCTTAACCCTATTTTCCTCAGTTTACTCATCTGTAAAATGAGTTGGAAAAGGAAATGGCAAACCACTCTACTATTTTTTCCCCAAGAAATCACCAAATGGGGTGAAAATGAGTCAGCAAAGTCACCAGCCTCCCTCTCTTCTCCAGTGGCAAGATAAACTGTGTAATCAAATTTTGTTTCCATACCAGTTGTCCTTTGGGTGTGGGGGAGCAGAACAAAAAACCCAGATGTTAGAACTACTAGGGAAAACACAGCACCAGGTTATTTGTCCCAAGAACAAGCAGGCAGTAGCAGGAAATCATGTGGAGACCCTTTCCAACTCTCCTTCTTTCTGAAGCTATTATAGGTGTCTTATAGGTGTTTGCTCCCTAGTTACAGATCTTATTGGTACAGGGGTTATCAGTTTCATTAGCATGATACAAATCAACTTAAAAGCAAACACTGTAACAAGAATGCATGAAATGCAAGTCAGTTTAACAATTCAACTTAAAAGCAGACTCTAGGAGAAGATTATGTAGTTCAAAAAAAGGGTATTTTCAAGGACAAGGATGCTCAGTTGTTTTTATAAGGATGATTCCAACAGAAGGTGTTCCTTGGTGTGCCATAGAGTCTACTTATTATTTTAGGGAAGATCATTAGATTGGGCCTTATTTGCTTTCCCAGACATTCAGAAACACAAATGATCCACAGCCCAAATGGCTCTGGGGTTTTCCTGACACCCACTAACTAGGACATTGTCTGGGTTCAGCTTGGAGTTCACTCGGAGGACATTCTGATCTGTTCATCTAAGGTTTCACAACATTCTTTGGCCAATGAGGCAGCTCCATCAAATCCAGGTGATTTGTACATTAACAATACATAAGGACAACTGGAGAGAGCCCTAGATGTTTGAGGCAATTGGGGTTAAGGGACTCACCCAGGGTCACACAGCCAGTATCTGAGGCCACATTTTAATTCAGGCTTTCCCGACTCCAGGGCCAGTGTTCTATCCAGTGCAACACCTAGCTGCCCCATTAAAGACCTCTAAAAGAAAAAAAAATAGCATCTTCTCTGTGCCAGGCACTGTGCTAAGGCCAACATGGCTTCTTGGAGCAGAGTTTGAAAATGGGCCAGTCCTGGGGGGAGGGGCCAAGAGGGTTTGTTCATTAAAAGATGGGTGAGAATGACCAGGAGGCCAGAGAAAGTCCCTGAGTGAAGGACAGAGCAGAGATGTGTGAAGAACAAAGACACTTTAGGAATTGGAATTCATTCAGGTCCCCTAAATGTTTCTGAAGGATTCTCCCAGTTCAGCCTGGGCCCCAGCCCGGGCTGGGATGGTGGGCAGGGGCAGGTGGCTGCCCAAGGGAAGATATTAGGAGGCCACTATTCAAGTGTCCAGCTGTCAAAGTGATGGAGGAGGCTAGAAGGGGTTAATAAATAACCTAAGACTTGATCAATAGTAGTGTTAAGGGCTAAAATTCTAGCTAAACTGTCTAAAATATTTAATGAGTGGTCACCAATAAATTATAAGCTTTAGCAAGAGTTAGACTTTTAAGCATTTATTAAGGAGAATAAGAATTTGGTAAAGAGAGAGAGAAAGGCCTAGATTCCTATCTATTAAAGGGAGAACACATTTCTAGCTGCCTTCTCCACCAGCATCCCCAGGAAAGAGCATGAGACAGAGCACCAGTCTCTTCCTTCTTCCTCCCACAAGCAAATGTCACTTCCTGATGCCAAAGAAAAGATTCCTGGTCTTGTCCTCAAAGACCTTCACTTCATGGGCAGAGCTTTTCTATAGTAAGTCTCCAGCAGGTAGCGTCATTCCAATCGTTACAGTAGCTGGAAGGGTCAACAGAGAAACTAAGGTTTGAGTTTTTTCAGCTGTAACTAGTGTTCAAGTCCCTAGCAGCCAACAACATCATGAGAAGTTTAGACAGTATCTCCTTAGAGTGCCCTGTGGCCTCATGGTATTTTTTGTTTGTTTGTTTTTGCAGGGCAATGAGGGTTAAGTGACTTGCCCAGGGTCACACAGCTAGTAAGTGTCAAGTGTCTGAGGCCGGATTTGAACTCAGGTACTCCTGAATCCAGGGCCGGTGCTTTGCCACTGCGCCATCTAGCTGCCCCTGCCTCACGGTATTTTAATAAAACTTAGCAAACTGAGTCCCTGAGTCTTCTCATTCTTTGGGAAGCCTCACGATCTATTTGATGAATTAAATCCATGCCCACCACAAAAGGACCCTGGGCTAGAGCTAGGAGGGACCTCAAACTCTAGGCCCTCATTGTTCCTTGGAAACACCTGGTTCTCTGATGTCTTCTCTGTCTGGCCAGAGGTGACTGAAGACAGATAGAGACTGCTCCTGTCATCTCTCCTCCACCTTTCCATAACTCCCACTATTGATATCACTTCTCCTCCCCCTCTCCCTCCCCCTTCCTGGCCATTCAAGGCCAAACTTGGCTCCACCCTGCTCAGCCTCCTCCTAGCCCAGCTGGGTGGGAGGGAGGTGGGGGGAGGGCTGAATGGCCAAAGCTCCCTTTACCCAGCCTGGGTCAGTCTGCTGGCCTGGGTTCAGTGCTGCCACCCTTGCTCCAATAATGCAGACATGTCTCCAATCAGACCCCTCCTTCCTTTGAGCTTGGAGACCTCATCTCTGACCTCCCCATAGATATCTCAGTGACTCTTCTAAGCCTAGGAGAAGACAAAGACCCTGTGGCCCGGGCTGACTCTGTACAGGGTTGTGACTATAGCTCCCAGCGTATCTGCACCTGCTACTTTGTCACTTGCCCTTTGAGACAGGTCAAAATGGTAAACTCATATGGATGACATCTTTTGACACGGGCATAAATTGGATTAAAGTGAGGCAGTGTTGCCCAAAGACATCGACCTCCCCATCTCTTCCAGAGCCAACACAGTCCAGTGGCAGGACAGGGTCAAGACAACTGGTGATGGCTTGAGATGAAGTAGATGACCTTGGTGTCCGTGATGTCTAAGCAGACTCTCAGCAACTGCCCAGCACTTACTTCAGCTGCCTTCAGGGCCATGGGAACAAAGTGTTCTCATCTGCCCGTTCCACCAGGGGACGTCATCACATGGTGGGGATAGACGCCACCCTGAGTCACTGACAGGTGTGAGACCCCTCAATTACCCTCAGCCTGGTTTAGCCTGTGTGCTGAAATCATTTCACAGTGTGTGGCTGCTGTGTAGGGTACAGCTTCTTGGGGCCAAAGGTGAGAATCTTTGAAAGCAACCCAGAAAAGGGCTTGGCAGCCCTCACATCAGAGGTACCAGTCTTCCCTGAATACACTCTACACCCCATTCCTGGTATAAATTCCACTCGGTCACTACCTATAATAGTCATTCGTCTGCTCTTCATTCCACTGAAATAAGGATTTAGAGAGATATTTTCCTTAATTCATTTTTGTTCTGCCTCCCATGAGATTTTATATGTATACTAAATATTGTTATTCTTTTTTTTTTTAGTGAGGCAATTGGGGTTAAGTGACTTACCCAGGGTCACACAGCTAGTTAAGTGTTAAGTGTCTGAGGCCGGATTTGAACTCAGGTCCTCCTGACTCCAGGGCTGGTGCTTTATCTACTGCACTACCTAGCTGCCGCCTCGCAATTACTTTTTAATGTACATTTCCTTAGTACCTTATTTAATATAATTTTGATGCATCATGATCTGCAAAGAATATGTTTAATACTTTGTCTTTTAACTAATATATGACCACATTTTGTAAAGGTACAATGAACATTAATCATATTGTGAAAAAAGACAGACCCAAAGGAAAAAAAACACACAAAAAAAGAGAAAAACAGTACACTTTGATCTGCCTTCAGACTCCATTAGATCTTCCTCTTGAGGTGGAAAATATTTTTTATCATGAATCCTTTGGAATTGTCTTGGACCATTGCATTGCTTAGAATAGTTAAATCATTCATATTGGACATTGTCATGTGTTCAAATTTATATTTTGATACTAATTTTGAAACAATCTAAGATGGCTTTGATTTCATAATACAATGTTAACCCTGGGAATATTGTGCTCCCATATTCTAAAGTGTTTGCTTTTTTTTTAACTGATTATTTGATCAAACTCTATAAAGCATTTGCCTGGCAAATGTAAATTGATTTGATAAGTATTATTTTTGACAAGCATATAAAGTTTTTTAGAAATTTAATTAAAATGTTTAATGTTTAAATGTTACATGTTTCTTTTTTATGCTATTGCAACTACATTTTGAACTCAATAATATGGGCTTATTTTTGTAGAGATTCTTTTAAGCAGGCATTGGACTGTCTCAGAAGGGGAGACACACACAAAGTTCAGGTAGTACACTGCCTTGGGAAAGGCCAAAAGAACAGCTATTGGCAAGAGCTTCAGTTGCCTTCTATTTCCCCAGAACATTTTACAGATGGCTGGACGTTTTCATCCCACCCATCTCATCCTACACCTGGCTTCTATTCCCCCTCCAATATGCCTGATGCTATGGACATCTCAATCCCATGCATCTAATTAAGCCTGACTCAGTTTCCTCCAATATGTTCAGTGGGAAGGATGTAAATCCCATCCACCTATTTATTTTAAGTCTGACATACTGTATGGGCTTTATATATCACTCAAGTGTGGGAATGCTCATCTCCCAGCATTTCTCTGTTCTTTTATGGTAACCCCCATAATTATCTCAGGTGTTATGATAAATACAGTGTTGGATTTGGCCTTGACATCTGCTACCAATTATATTAGATTCTCTCATTTCTCATAATGGCATGAAGATAATTAGGCAGATGATGCAAAAAGTGATGAAACAAATATAACAATTATTAAGTTTTGAAAGAAAATTCAATTTTTGTTTTTATGAAATAAAATTTTTATAAAATATCTTGAATTTCCTTAGACATATTTTTGAAAACTTTTGAAAAATTTTGATTTGGTTATTGGCAAAGCTGTTTAAAGTTGTGTTAGGATCAATTTTGTAGGAAATTTTCCAGCTGAGGAGACTTTCTAGCTGATCATCAGTATCTGAAACACCTGAGAGACTTTTTGTTACAACCACATCTGAGACCAGGCCTAGGATCCAGAGCCAGAATCCAGAGCTATACCCACAGGACATCCCAAGAACCATCTGAGAAAAGACTTCCAAAGACTTAAATGGACATTTTCCTGTTTTCCTTTTCCCACTGCATACACTATTTGTAACATCCACCTACTAAAGGGGAATGTCCCCTTTAGTTTTTGTCAATGCATCAATTTCTTTTCTCTCTTTTCATTCCTCTTACATTTTTAGTTATAAGTATCTGGAAAGTGATTGTTTCATTGAAGGAAACTATTGTTTCTTAATGAAACACAGGTGGGAGTATAAGATTATTACCAGGGGCCCCCTACTGAGAGCATGGGTTGACCTGTCTAAGGTTCAGTGTCTGGAAGTTACCACACATCAACAAGAGACCACCTTCAACCAATCAGATTGAAGCAGTGTGGAAGGCAGTTGGTGGTTGGAAACTTTTTGGGGGGTTGGGGGGTTGGTAGAAGAACCAGGTAGGGGTGTGAACTCTAATCTCTCCTCTAGGGTAGATAGGTTTCCTATTTTTCCTATTCTATCAGAGACACTTGTTCTCTCTTTGCTAATCTATAATATATTTTAATACATGTTCAATACTTAAACTGTTAAACCATTGTCCTAGTTAATTTTCCCCACACTGGGGAAAGGTAACCACACACATTTAGTTTTATCCCTCACATCCCTTTTCTATGATCTCTTTGAGATACAGACCTAGTAGTGGAATTACTGGGTCAAAGGGTATGTGCAGCCCCATAGCCCTTTGGGTATATGAAACACAAAGTTCTAAAATGGATTTTAAAATAGTTTTTACATGTAATTGGTGGGGAAATAAAATCTGAAGTGAAAAAAAAAAAGTGAATCCCTAATTTTGAACAAGTTCTAAATGACAACTGAATGTATTTTCTAATTCATAACAGTGATAAGATTGCTATAGAATATGAATATTGCCTGAAGGTTTTACCACATTGATTATATTCCTAAGATTTCACCAGTGTGAATTCTCTGATGTACAACAGAATTGGAGCTCACTGTGAAAGCCTTTCCACACTGATAACATTCCTAAGGTTTCTTTCCAGTGTAGATTCTCTCATGCTTAGCAAGACTATACCTGTGTGAGAAAGCTTTTCCACACTGATAGCATTCCTAAGGTTTCTCTCCAGTGTGGATTCTCTTATGCTTAGCAAGACTGGAGCTCACTGTGAAAGTCTTTCCACAGTGATAACATTCATAAGGTTTCTCTCCAGTGTGGATTCTCTCATGCTTAGCAAGACTGGATCTCTCTGTGAAAGCCTTTCCACATTGATGACATTCATAAGGTTTTTCTCCAGTGTGGATTCTTTGATGTGAAGCAAGAGTGGATCTCACTCTGAAAGTCTTTCCACACTGATAACATTCATAAGGTTTTTCTCCAGTGTGGATTCTCTGATGGTTAACAAGAGTGGATCTCTCTGTGAAAGCCTTTCCACACTCATAACATTCATAAGGTTTCTCTCCAGTGTGGATTCTCTGATGGTTAACAAGACTGGATCTCTCTGTGAAAGCCTTTCCACACTCATAACATTCATAAGGTTTCTCTCCAGTGTGGATTCTCTCATGCTTAGCAAGACTGGATCTTTCTGTGAAAGTCTTTCCACACTGATAACATTCATAAGGTTTTTCTCCAGTGTGGATTCTCTGATGGTTAACAAGACTGGATCTCTCTGTGAACACCTTTCCACACTGAAAACATTCATAACCTTTCTCTCCAGTGTATATTCTTCGATGTGAAGCAAGAGTGGATCTCACTCTGAAAGTCTTTCCACACTGATAACATTCATAAGGTTTTTCTCCAGTGTGGGTTCTCTGATGGTTAACAAGACTGGATCTCTCTGTGAAAGCCTTTCCACACTGATAACATGATTGATGGGATGAGGTTGCTTTACATTCATTGTATTCAACAGGCTCCTTTCTAATGTGAATTTTCTGAAGAGTAATGAACTTAGAGTTCTGACTGAAGGCCTTTCCACTTTTGTCACTTTTCTGAAGTCCAATGAGAGCAGAATTCAAATTCAAGGCCATTTCCAGATGATTACCTTTGTACTTTAGCATTTGAAGAGACTTCTCCAGGGCCTTAAAAGGCTCTAGTTGTTGAGGAAAGCATTTATTATCTTCACTGTCCTGAAAATATTCATTCCAGGAAGCCCTTCTCTTCCTGTTATTTAAGACTGAAGACTCTCTGAGTGCCTTTTCAATTTCACCAAACTCGCAGATACTACTACCCACCTTGGTATCAGAGTCACAGATTTCTTTTAAATTGAAGTTACAGGCACCATCACTCTCAAACATATGCTGGCCAAATTCTTCCACAGAAATGTTCACTTGTGTAGCCATCTTCTTTAATTCCAACCTGGTCTCTCCACCTATAGAAAATAATTATGGATTAACAGAACAATACATACATATAAATATGTTTTCTCATGTGGCATAATGTAAACTTATTCATATTCTATTTCCCTAGTCAAAATGAAGAATTTTCCTCAGTAAAATTAAGAATTTTAAATTTAAATAAGCAGAATGAATCTTTGGAAACACCTGCAAAATGGCTTATTTTATTTTGATAAATAGCAATTCTTTTTTTCCAAATTACATGTAAAGGTGGCTTTCAAAATGTATTTCCCATAGAATTTTGTGTTTCAATTTTTTCCCTCCTTTCTTTTCCTCCCCCCTTCCCAAAATGGCAAGCAATATAATACAGTGATTTATATGCATTTCCACATTGTTCATGTTGTGAAAGAAAAAACCGGTCAAAAGGGAAAAACCACTGTAGTGAAAATTTCTAAGTTGCAGTGTTAGACAAATAAAGGGAAAAGAAAATAGGGCTATTGAGGGAGGGATCCTTTCCCATAATACAGCTGGTCTCAGTTCTAGGACCAAAAGCACCCAAGCCTCAGGATTCAGGGATATTTATTATACACAATGACTCCTCCCACTATTTATCATAATCAAAGGAGTACAAATACAATAAGTATGGAATAGGGAGAAAGAAACCATCAGATACTAGCATAGTCACTTTCAATTCTATATATTGTTTTAAAATAACAGGCTCATAACATATGAAACCAGATACTGGATTGCATCTTTGCTATCTTGGATGTGTCCTCTCTGGACTACATTTCTCTGACTTTTTTCTCAGCTATCAAGACTTTCCACCATATTGGTTAAGCTTGGCTTTCCAACTTCTCTCCAGCTCCCATTGGTTCCTTATACCTCAGAAGTTACTATTTTAGGTATTTGACCTTTAAGCTGACTGGTGGCTATACCTAACCACAATTGGAAGTCAGGTAGTTGTACCTTTGGTTAAGCTTGTTGAATAGGCAAGTTAGCATTTGCCTTGGCTCCTTTCAATAGCTATCTTACTTCATTATCATTTTCTTAAGTGATTAAAGAATATCTAAATCTTTTAAATGCCAGTTTGTAGTCTATAAAATGATTAGTACTACTGTTAAATTACTTCTATTTAAGGGGTGGGGAAAATCTCACAATGTGAGAAACAAAAAAACAGAAAAAATGTGAAAATAGTATGCCTCAATCTTCTTTCAGACTCCATCACTTTTTCTCTGGATGTGGATAGCATTTTCCATCAAGAGTCCTTTGGAAATGTCTTGGATCACTGTATTACTGAGAAGAGCTAAGTCTTTCATAGATGATCATTGCACAATGTTGCTGTTATGATGTACGATGTTCTGGTTTTGCTCATTTCACTCAGCATCAATTCAGATAAGTCTTCCCAGGTTTTTCTGAAATCTGCTCATCATTTCATATAGCACACTATTATTTCATTACATTCCTATATCACAACTTGTGCATTCATTCCCCAATTGATGGGCATTGCCTCAGTTTCCAATTATTTGGAAACATAAAAAAACCAGCTATAAATATTTTTATATATATAGATCTCATTTTTGACCAACCATAATAGTAGTTTATTTTTTCCAGTTATGTGTAAAGAGTTTTCAAATTTGTTTTTATAAGATTTTGAATTCCAAAGTTTTCTTCCTCCTTCTCTTCCTTCCTCCCACCCCAATTCTATATATGTGCAATCACATTAAACATATTTCTACATTAGTCCTGTTGTAAAAAAAAGAAAATCACATAAAAAGGAGAAAAACCAAATGTTTTCCATGACCACTCATGTATAACTTATTTTGAAATGCTTGAGTTCTAGTGAGTGGGGGGTGAGAATGGAGGAGGAAGAGAAGTTGGAACACAAATTTTTTTTTTAAATTGATGTTGGGGTGGTGAGGTGGTGCAGTGGATAAAGCACCGGCCCTGGATTCAGGAGGACCTGAGTTCAAATCCAGTCTCAGACACTTGATACTTACTAGCTGTGTGGCCCTGGGCAAGTCACTTAATCCCATTGCCCCACAAAAAAACCACCACCAACAAAATTTGTTTTTACATATATTTTGGAAAATAAAGTTCTATTCAATTTTTAAAAAGGAGGAAAACCCAAAACAAACAATCAACCAAAAACCACCTCAAAAAGTCAAAACAGGATGGTTCAATGTGCATTCAGAGTCCACAGTTCTTTTCCCTTGGTGTGGAGAGCATTTACCATGATGAGTCCTTTGGAGTTGTCTTGAACCATAGTATTGCTGAGAAGAGCTAAGTCTATTACAATTGATCATCCCTCAATGGTGCTGTTTACTATATACAACATTCTCCTGGTTCTGCTCACTTCACTCAGCTCCAGTCCACTTAAGTCTTCCCAGGTTTTTCTGAAATCTGCCTGCTCATCATTTCTTTTAGCACAGTAGTATTCCATTACTTTCATATACCACAACTGGTTCAGCCATTCCCCAATATATGGCCATTCCTTCCATTTCCAATTATTTGGAACTGCAAGAAAAGGAGCTACAAATCTTTTTGTACACATAGGTCTCTATTTTATGATCTCTTTGGGATAGAAACTTAGTAATGGCATTGCTGGATCAAAGACTAGGCACAGATTTCTTGCCCATTGGGTATAGTTACAAATTGCTCTGGACAGGGTTTGGATCAGTTCACAACTCCAGCAACAATTCATTAGTGTTCCAATTTTCCCACATCTCCAACAGTTATCATTTTCCTTTTCTGTCAAACTAGCCAATCTGAGGTGTCAGGTGGTTGTTTTAATTTTCATCTCTCTACTCAAAAGTGTTATAAAGCACTTCTTCATATGAGTAGAGGTAACTGATTCCTGACCTTGAAAACTACCTGTTCATATTCATTGGCCATTTATCAATAAGGGAATGGCTTGTGTTCTTACAAATTTGGTTAAGTTCTCTTTATATTTGAGACATAAGGCCTTTATCTTTGGGCAGGTGGGGCTCCTTAGCCTTGGCAGGCAACCCACCTAGGGGAAGGAAACCCTGATTTTAACCCTCTGCTGCCTTGTGGCTATCCCCATATATGGGAAAGGCTTCAGGAGTTAACCCTGAGGAAATATCAGGAGTTGGAGTCCCTTAGGCAGTTGGAGGTTGGACATCACATCCCTCTGGAAACTCCTGCGGCGGCACTGGTGCCAAACTTTACTGGCTCTGCCTCTCCTTTGGATCCACCAGTGTCGTGGAGAAGGAAAACCTGCTGCATGGCCAACAGCTTGTTTTCCATATTGATCCACCCAGGCCAGCTCCCTGGAGAAGACACTCCCACCACTCCTCACGGGGTAGATACAACACAGAATGCGGCAGTTACCAGTTATAAGTCACTCAGGAACTGTGGCTCCTGGCTGCACAGCCACACTGTGGCTTCAATGTGCCGATCTATGGTCGTCTGTGACTGGTGGAGGCCTACCACTACTACTACTAAGGCCTTTATCAGAAACACTTGCTATAAAAAAATTCTTCCCCATCTTTCTGCTTTCTTTCTAATCTTGGTAACATTGATTTTGTTTCTGCAAGCTTTTTTTCATGTAATGTAAGCAAAATGATTCACTTGGCATTTCATGATGTTCTCTATCTCTTGTTTGGACCTAAAATCTTCCTCTGTCCACAAATCTGACAAACTACTCTCTGCTTTCCTAATTTGCTGGTGGGCACCACCCTTTATATCTAAATCATGTACTCATTTTGACTGTGTCTTGGTATAAGGTGTGAGATGTTTGTCTACATCTAGTTTCTGCAATACAATTTCCATGGTAACCAACAGTTTTTGTCAAATAGGGAGTTCTTATACTAGAAGCCATACTCTTTTGGTTTCTCAAACTGTATACTATAGTCCTTTATTCCTCCATTTGGTATACCTAATCTATTCCACTGATCTTGCACTCCACTTGTTAGCCATTACCAGAGAGTTTTGATGACTACTGCTTTATAATCTAGTTTTACATTGGGTGTGGCCAGGTCACATTCCTTTGCATTTCTTTATTAGTTCTTTTCATAATGTTGTCCTTTTGTTCCAGATATATTTTATATTTTTTCCATCTCTATAAAACAATTATTTTTTGATAGTTTGTTATTGTTCATCCTTCATTCTTGAAGAGGACCAAGATATTGGGGAGGTGATGTCATGACTTACAATGAACTGGATTTGAGTGACGAAAGACTGTGCAAAGTCACTAACCTCACTCTCTCCTCCAGACCAATCTGGGTCCAGTGGCAAGATATTTATCAGGACAACTGGAGATGGCCCCAAATGCAGTGAGTGACCTTTGCCTTTTCAATTAAGATCTTTCCCAGGTCTCAGTTTGTCTGAGGCTATGCCCATTCAGAGATTAAGGGTAGGTCGTTCTGTGACCTACATTCCAAAAGAGGACCATGACATCAGGGTGATCTCATGGGTCCAGTGGCAAGATATAGATCAGCACCACTGGAGATGGCTCAGGATATTGAAGGCAATTGGAGTTGAGTGACTTGCCCCATGACATGCACTTAATCAAAAAAGATAGATAAGGAGCTAAGATTGGAGAATGAAACCAGCAAGCTCCCTGAGCTCTCCCAAATTTTCCTCAGAAACAATGTTTAAAATATGCCTCTCAACATATTCTGGAACTGTAAAATCTGCAAAAAAAAAAATGGAGTGAAACAATCTCTCAACTTAAGATAACCAGAAGAGCTTCAGGAAAGGTCTGTCTTGCCAGGGTAAAAGGGGAGGAAACATTAGCTCAGAGGGTATCTGGGCAAGCCACCAAAGGGCTATGACCCACAGCACAGATCAGCAGCTGAGGACCCCCAGTCCAAGCTCAACAAGGCAGTAGTAGCACAACAGGCTAGTTTTGAGACCCCTGGCTTCAGTGCAGAAGGCAATCTGCCAGCTGGGGTACCTGCTACCCAACAGGACCAACTAGGCTGGGCCACTCCAGTGCAGTGAGCAAGCTGCAAGGAACTGAGACCTCAGAGAAAAAAGCTAATGACTTTGCCCCTGACCCCCAGCAAAAGAAGCTTGGGGGCAGCTAGGTGGTGCAGTGGATAAAGCACCGGCCCTGGAGTCAGGTGTACCTGAGTTCAAATCCGGCCTCACACACTTAACACTTACTAGCTGTGTTACCCTGGGCAAGTCACTTAACCCCAATTGCCTCACTAAAAAAAAAAAAAAAAAAGAAGAAGCTTGGAACAGTGCATGCTGTACCCCAGGAGGAGAACTCAACCTTAAAAGGCACAAAAGAGGGTAAAATATGAAGACTAAATAGAAAAGAACCCTCACCACTGACAATTACAGGGAGGATAAAAACATAAATTCAGGAGCACAACAAAGAACTTACAGGTAAGAAGAATTGGTTTTGTTTCCATAATCCCTCTTGGAAGAGTTCAAAAGGGATTTTATAAACCAATTAAGAGAGACAGAAGAAAAATTGGGAAAAGAAATGAGATTTATGCAAGAGAAAGTCAATAACATGGAAAAAGAAAATAATGCCTTACAAAATACAATAGGACAAATGGAAAAGAAGATGCAAAAGCTGACTGGGGAAAATAATTCCCTAAGAATCATAATCAGGCATATGGAAGCTAATGATTCAAGGAGACAAGAGGAAGAAGTAAGGCAAAATGAAAAGAATATAAAAGTAGAAGAAAACATAAAATACCTTTTCAGAAAAACATCAAACCTGAAAAATATATCCAGGAGGGACAAGTGAGGACTACTTGAAGAACATGACCAAATAAAGAGCCTAGACAGCATATTTTGACATTATCCAGAACTGCCCCAATGTCTTAGAACCAAAGGAAAATTTAGTCATTGAAAGAAGTCACTGATCACCTCCTGAAAGCTATCCCAAAAGGAAAATGCCAAGGAATATTGTACTCAAGTTCCAGAATTAGAAAGTAAAGGAGAAAATACTGCAAGCAGTCAGAAAAAAAACCATTTTAATATCAAGGATCAATCAGAATTACACAGGATCTGGAAGCTTCTATATTAAATGATTAGAGGGCTTGGAATATGATATTTTGTGATGTAGGAGGCAAAAAAGGGGTTAACAAAAAAACCCATGGTCTAAGCTCTAATTCAGATATGAATTACCATGTCAGCAGCTCAGAGTCACCAGAGGCAAAGGTCCTTACCTACAGAGAGCAGGTTCTGGACATTCTCCAGCATGACCTCCTTGTACAGCTCTCTCTGAGAATGGTCCAAGAGGTGCCACTCCTCCTGGGTGAAATCCACAGCCACATCCTTGAAAGTCACCAACTCCTAAACCATCAAAAGTCATATGATTTAGAGCTGAAAAAGACTTCAGAATTCACCTAATCCCAACCCTCATCAACTTTGAAGAAACTGAACCACAGAAGGGATTTGCCCAAAGCTCATATATTTATGAGCATTAGCAACAACACTTGAAACCATATCTGAAAAGAGCCCAATGGAATATTGAGAAAAGCATTTTATATCTGAAGTGAGAACCATGTTAGAATGATTCAAGTTGAATAAAGGTCTTACTATGAAGTGTTTCTCCCCATAGGCTTAGGGAGAATACATGTGCTCTTTGAGTGAAGTATCAGAGTCTATGGAGAAGAAAGCAAGGTAATATAAAATTCCTCCTCACCCAAAGGGATATGTTACATGTCATAAGGGATATGTTAAGGAAATTTTATAAAGAATTTATGAGAAGTTGGCAAATATTGTATACTCTGGAGGGGGCAGGGGGAACCATTACTAGTCATCACTGAGAAGAGAACAAAGAAAAACAACTTAATTTCCCAAAAGGCTGAAATAAAGTCCTACTTAGATAAAAGCATGAAGAGCATTCTTAAGAAATATTGTTTGAGGGGCAGCTAGGTGGCACAGTGGATAGAGCACCGGCCCTGGAGTCAGGAGTACCTGAGTTCAAATCCAGCCTCAGACACTTAACACTTACTAGCTGTGTGACCCTGGGCAAGTCACTTAATCCCAATTGCCTCACTAAAAAAACAAGCAAACAAACAAACAAAAGAAATATTGCTTGAAGGGAGAGCTAGGTGTTGCAGTAGATAAAGCACCAGTCCTAGATTCAGGACCTGTGTTCAAATCCAGCCTCAGTCACTGTGTCACCCTGGTCAAGTCACTCAACTCTCATTGCCCCTCAAAAAAAAGTGAAGGAAAGAAAAAGAAAAAGAAAAAAAGAAAAATTGCTTACAATCTGCCCTGAAGTAAGAGTTATGAGAATCCCTTTCCAGAAAAGTGGAGGAAAGTTATCTGTGTGTCATAGCCAAAATAAATTTTATGTCTTTGCTTTATGATTGCTTTCACTAGTTAATGGGATATATTCATCCATTTTAATATTTAGTTACATAAAAATAAGAGTGACTATGATGGGGAAAGGAGAACTCATTTATCTAAAAAATTACATTTTTCATATAATTTTTTATTGACTGGGGTTGAAGATCAAGCTTATTCATAAGATACTGACAGTTTATTTATGAAAAAGAAATGATCACAATTTAGCCCTAAAACTTTAGAACATTTGGCACCAAGAGTCAATACAAACAGTTAAGAAGCAGACTGATGAATAACAGGCAAGAGATCAACTACATCTGAAATCCTTAGATACTTGGGAGGCTCACCTATTTTTCCAATCTGCTACATGCAGAACCTGAGCTTGACCAATGCACTTGGTTTTTGAACCTCTTCCACTTCAAGCAGAATGATAGGATCCACTTTTTTAGAGGTTCTATTATTAGGAGCAAATCTTTTTCTTTCTTGTCAAATTATTTTCATTAAAATAAAATAGTTATTTAGTTTTTTTCAATTTTATTTATTATTTAATAATAAACATTTTTATTTAAAGCTTTGAGTTCCCAATGCTTCTCCTTTTCTCCCTCCCTCCTGGAGGCACCAAGCCATCAGCTATGGGTTATACTTGTGCAATCATGCAAACCATGGTCATATCAGCCATTTTGCATCAGAAAACTTGAATAAAAGAACAATGAAAGAAAGTGGAAAATAGCTTCCTTCAGACTGCTCGATCAACCTGATTCAACCAGCTTCTTTGGAGGTGGACAGCAAGTTTTATCATTAGTCCTTTGGGATTGTTGTGGATCATTGTATGGAGCAATTCTTTTTCACGTAGATGCAAATATCTTCACTTTTCTGCCATTTTAATTTTTTCCTCAAAAGATTTATCAAATTTATGCAAATTTGATGTTTATTTCCTTCAACTCTTTTAGCTGCAAAAGGAGGATACTAAGAGGTTTTACCTGCCAGGGTTCTTCTGAGGATCAAATGAGATGTTCTTTGTAGAGAACTTCACACCATGCTTGGCACATGGTAAACTCTATGGCAATGTGGATCCTCATCCTTTTCCTCTCCCCCAAAGCCTCTTAAGTGGTTGCTCTGGCTCTTGTCTCTCAGCATTCTGGGCCATCCTCTTCAGTGCTGCCAAACTTCTTTTCCTTAGCATGGATCTGACCATGTAACTCTGCTACTCAGACAATTCCAATGGCCCCTAGGATCATATAGCAACCACTCACCCTCTTGCCTTTGCAACCCAGACACATTGGCCTTCTCTCTTTCTGGGCTCTGCTCTTCCTCCTTGCCTTTCTGCCTCTTTTACTCCATGTTGCAGACCCTCTGTCCCTTGAAAACACATTTTCTGCATAAAGCTTGCCTGCTAATTCCCACCACGGGGAGCCTCTATTTCAAATTACTTTCTATTGAGTACCATTGTGTTTATCTGAATTTATCCAGTCCTATTGATGCTGTACCTGTGTTTGTCAGTACTTCTTGTCTGTTCTATGAGAATTTAAGCTCACTGGAGTGGGCATTATTCCATTAATTGCAGCTATCTCTCTCATAAGCAGTACAGTTCCTGTTGTCCTTCGTTCTCAAAGAGGAATAAATGGACATCACTATTACAATCATGTTACAGTGTCGGACTGGCTGATCAGACCAGTACACCCTCAGAATGCTCTACCACAGGTCCAGCCCTTCAATTTGGTATTCAGTCTAATACTTATTGTCCCCCATGATTTTCTTCAGAGCCTCCAAAATACTGAGGCAGCTCTGGGAATGCATGAGTCAACCACATAATCAATATGGACATCCCTGAAAAGGAGACTGCCAAGGCCAGTGAACACATTTACAGTATTTAAATCTTCTCCACTTGTTGGAACTGATGGTTCCATGAATGCATGACATGATGACTGATGAAGTACCTATATATTCTTAGTGTTTCCTGTTAGGCCACAATAAGCAGCAGGAAATTGATTCATATTTTGTTGCTTATCAACTTCAGAGGCTACACTGAATTCAGTCATCTGCACAGAAACCAAAAAAATAATATGATGGAGAGCCTCCTCTGACGGTCACAGGACAATTCATTTCCTTTACTTTTATATGGATGGACAATGGAGGCATCCTTGAGCTCCTGGGGGATAACCTCCTTTTGCCATATAATTCAGAAAATGTTAGCCAATGTTTGTATGAACAATGGACCCCCCACACTGTAAATCTCAGCTGGAATAAAATCAGCACCAGATGCTTTACTACAGGAGAGGAGCTAAGGGCATTCTAACATCTTCAGCTGGAAATTTGGTTAGAAAGGGATTGACTCCAAGCTGAGTTAAATGACCAGTGGCTTCATGATTGATAGATAACAAGTCTGTTGAGATCATTATGGAAGTGTTCAGTCCATCTCTCCAGGATCCTATCCTTATCATTTACCAGAGGGGCTCCTTCCTCACTGAGGAGTTGAGATGCACCACAGGTCTTTGGTCCATCGCCTTGGCATTTTCCTCCAAGGCAAGCACACTGTCACATGCCTTTTGTTCACTCCTCTTGGTAGGCATACAAGCTTGGTGACTAGATTAGTTTTGATTGCAAAACCTATGCCAGCTTCCCTGGGCTCAGCTTCACTGTGGCCCCTCCAGAAAAAATGTGTATCCGGCTCCAACTTCAGGAAGCTGGCCTTCATTTCCCAGCCTTGTTTTACTTAGGGCTGCTGTTGGGATGTGCTACTGCCTGAGTTCTCTTATAACACAAGCTGTTCATCTTTCAGGTCCACTGGATTGTCTGCTGTCCCTAAGGGTGCACACATTTCATAGACTGATGGGGAGTGGAATCACCTTTGCAGAAATGTTTTTTAGTTTTTGTTTTGACAGGATGTTGGGATCCCCACATGCTGTGGTCATCAGGCCAAGGTGTGGTAAGCAAATTTGATGCTAGTATGTATGGCTCTTCTCAAATCAAGGTACTGAATACCTCCTTCAGTACCTCCCTCCCCCAGTCACTTTAGGAGAACACACAGGACTCACTTCCTGTCCTGCTATTCTGTCCAAGGAGGTGCAAAGGCTCAGCAAATAGTGATTAACTCCCTGCCTAATCAAGCAGCTCCTATCTTCTTTAGACTGCTTTGAGCACCAGTGCTAAACATCTTTGTATCTAAACTTTCAAGTCTAACTCTCAATTCAGTTTTTACTTTTGCTCAAAATGTAACGTTTTTCCACTATTAGGTCTTATCCCAAAGAAATCATAAAAAAGGGAAAAGGACCCAGATGTATAAAAATATTTATAGCTGGGGCAGGTAGGTGGCACAGTGGATAAAGCACCAGACCTGAATTCAGGAGGACCTGAGTTCAAATCTGCTCTCAGACACTTGACACTTACTAGCTGTGTGACCCTGGGCAAGTCACTTAACCCCATATAATTTATACCTGTTCTTTTTGTGGTTGGAAAGAACTGGAAATTGAGAAGATGACCATCAATTGGGGAATGGTTCAACAAGTTGTGACATATTGTGATTATGAATGTAATGGAATGTTATTGTGCTATAAGAAATGATGAGCAGATGGATTTCAGAAAAGCCTAAAAAAGATTACATGAATTGACGCTGAGTGAGATGAGCAGAACCAGGAGAACGTTGTATAAATAGTATCAACAACATGGTGCGATGATCAATTGTGATAGATTTCACTTTTCTTAGCAACACAATGGTCCAAGATAATTCCAAAGGCCTCATGATGGAAAATGCTCTCCAAATCCAGAATAAAGAACTGTGGAATCTAGATGCAGATTGAACCATACTGTTTCTGTTTTTGTCTTTCTTTTTTCTTTTTTGTGATTTTTTTCCTTTTTGTTCTGATTCTTCTTTCACAACATATGCATTTTTTTTAAGTGAGGCAATTGGTGTTAATTCACTTTCCCAGGGTTACACAGCTAGTAAGTGTTAAGTGTCTGAGGCTGGATTTGAACTCAGGTACTCCTGACTCCAGAGCTGGTGCTCTATCCACTGCGCCACCTAGCTGCCCCACACATATATTTTTAATGTCATCGTACATATATAAACTAAATCAGACCACTTGCTGTCTTGGGGCAAAGTGGATAAAGCACTGCCCCTGGATTCAGGAGGACCTGAGTTTGAATCTAGCATCAGGCACATGGCACTTACTAGCTGTGTGACCCTGGGCAAGTCACTTAACCCTCATTGCCCCACTCCCCCCAAAAATGTTGAAAACTATCTCTACATGTAACTAGAAAATAATAAAATACTTTTATTATTAAAAAAGTACCTTTTCCTATCTCTGTGCCCCAATCAAAACTTATCTAAAACATCTTTGTAAGCCTGTCTATGGTAATAAGACCTAACCCATCCTGCCCAAAGGTTAGGTCACATAACTCAGGAGGGGAAACTGCCTCTCCATCATCTGTGGAACTCTGAGATACACATGTCCATCACCCACTCTGGGAGGTCGTCACTCTCTAGAGAGAATAAATAAACCTTGGTTTACTGCCTGGCTATAACTTGTGCTCCCTTATTCTGGCCATCCCTAGGAAGGACCCTGACAAATGTCCCAACAGGATCATGGGAGATAATGTTTATATGGCTCCTAGCATACAGCAGACACCAGATAACCCTGTCCTGTCTTCTTGCACCTCAGTCATCTTCTCTCTGACCTGAGGATACTGGCCCCCAGCATGCAATGGCTGTCTCTCACACTTGGACTGACCTCCCTTCTCACCTGGGCTTCCTGGTGTTGTGGGAGGAGGGACCCCAAACTCCAAGGAATCACTATACTTTCCCAAGGGAAAAGCAGCTCCACCTCCCATATCCAGAATATGGTGTCACTGAGTAAAAAGACCCTGGTCTGCAAGGAACAAAGATGACATACTGATGAGGGTGGGTGCTATTCCTACCCAGGCACTCCTTACCAGTTGTTTCCCTGCCAGTGGTCTTGCCCCTCCTAACTGCTTTGCACACAGCTCTTGTTTGTAACATAGAAAGGACCAGCTCTTCTCTTACCCAGGGAGACAGGTTTTCAGCAGTGATTCTGTCTCCTGGTCATATGTTCCTCTCTTCTAATAAATAACTTTTCATTTTACAAGGTTTGTGATGAGCCTCCAATTCATGGGTGAGCTTGCCTCCTGCTCCAGGTCACAAGTCTCCCAACATTATGGTGCTGAAACCCAGCAAAAGTCATTAGGCAGGTAAAAAGTTGGGCTGCTCATGTGGCTCTTGGATTGCCCAGGTGGGGTGTCCACTCTGCTCTCTCCCGTCAGGATCCTCATTCTCAGTGGGTAGACCCACTGTCTGAGCCAGCCAGGCTACTTTTAGATTCTCTTTGATTTATAGTCACAGGACATCCAGATTTGGGAAATGCTCAGGTTTTTGTCAGCACCCACTTGGAGGCAGGTGTGGGCATCAGTCCCTGAGGTCTAGCCCAGCCCACCATGAAAAGGGACAAGGAGAAAGCATTCCCTGGGGCCCTCCCTGCTCAGGTGTATCCTTTAAAAATGGGGGGGGGGGGAAATGGGAGTTAGGTGCAAAGAAGTGCATGATTTTCCATTGTAACACAAGATTCCTGATGAGCCTCCAATTCTTTGGCTGAGCTAACCCCTAGATGCAAGTCACAAGGCCCCCAGCACTGGCTTCCTTCACATCTCAGCAAAATCCTCATCTTCTGAAAATGAGCTTTTCCTGGTCCCTGACACTGCTTGGGCCTTCCCTCTGAGGGGGCCTCCCATTCATACTGTAGAGACCCTGTGTGGACCCAGCTGCTGCCATGTTATCTCCCAAGGAGACTGTGAGCTCCTTGTTGGCAGGGCCTGTTATTGTTGGAACTTTCCTTTGCATGCCTAGTAGGTTGGCACAGTGCTTGGCACAGAGGAGCCACTGTCTAAATACTTATTGACTTGACATAAGAATTGACAAATAAGAGGGATTCAGAGAGACCAGGGAAGACTGGGGTGGCCTGAGGCAGAAGGAAATGAGCAGAACCAGGAGGACAATGTCTGCTCTGCTGACAGCCCTGCAGAGGACAATGTACATGTTACAGGTAAAGGCTTCCTTGGCTCTGCGGAATTCCACCTTTGCTGATGCCAGTCAGGTCTGTGGATGGGCCGCACTCACCTGGGATGAGGGTCTCTGGGTCCCTGGGGTCATTCTCTCTGGTTCCAGGTTCTTTCCTTGTAATACCCTTTGGTGGTTGGCAAACTGGCCTGGGGAGGGAGAAGAGTCTCAGAGTGGGAGAGACATTGTCTTTGCGTTTTCCTCCTGGGGTGGACACTGGCCTACCTGGAATTACAGAGGTTGAAGTGTCAGAGCACTTGCAAATGTCCTGCCCTCAGGGGAGAGACTCTAACCAGAACAGGAGGACAGCAGGGAGGGTCAGGCTTGGAAGTGAGCTTGGCATGAACAGGAAGAGGACTTGCCACCCTCTCTAATTCCTTGTCTTTGCAGGAAGATGGGGAGGGGCAGGGGGCCAGAGACCCAGGAGGCAGAAGGGGCTGGGGACCCCAGAGGGCATGAGATCATGCAGAGCCTGAATGACCACAGACACATAGCTCCACCTCCATCTGATACTATGGGTGAGATATGTAGGTCAGGCAACTCTGACCTCATGGTGAAACTGGGCATGGCATCCTAGGACTTTTAGGATGGGACAGGTTTCTTTTATATTTAGCAAGGGACACCTCCAGACCCAGGCTTGGAGGGATGTTTACTCCTGGCCAGCCAAGAGGACACTGAACAAAAGGTCAGAATGGGAGAGATAGGGGGCTTGGTGGTTAGAACACTGACCCTCCTCACTTAAATCTAATTCATTGCAAGTCATGATCCTCTTTGAGAGGAAGGACAAACAACAAACAGACAACAACAGAGTGGGAAGATGAGGCCCAATGGAAAGGACAACCATCAGAAGCAGGATGTGGAGAGGGGCCCTTGTTCTGACCTACCTGGCACCTGCTTGTGCAGAGCTGGCTCCCAAAAGACAGAGAGACCTCAGGTCCAGGGAAGGCAGAGAGATCTCCCCTTGAGGGAAGAAGAGACCTCAGCTTGAAATGAAGGATGAGAGAGCTCAGATCTAAGGGCTGCTCTGGGTAAGGCCTCCTATTCCCAAGGGTCAAGCCCTGCCCAGCCCTCCCTCTCCTGGAATGACCTCTCTCCTCCCCTTCCCACTTCCCAGGCTTCCAAACTTCACCCCAGGAAGAGAATTCCCCCAAGGTCACCCCCTACCTGGCTGCTCAGTTCTGAGGCCTCTCCTCCCCCATTGCTCTACCACCTCTGCCCCTCCCTTACCTGCTCTGGGACTCCAACCCCCCTCAGCAGAAACTCCTGCCCTGCCAGCTCCTCCCCCACCACACCCATCTTCTTCCTGGTTCTCCCAGCCATTCACCTCCCCTGAAGCCCCCCTTTCTTCTCTGTAGTCTGGGCTCCAGACTTTCCCACCCCTCCTTAACTCTCCTCCATACTGAAAACATTCACCCCCTTGGCCAATCCCCACTCTTGACCTTCCATACCCCAGTCCTCACACTGAGGGAGTGTTTCCTTCTGTCTTGTTTTTCTTCCCTCAGAGATGTTCTTTCACAGGAAGACAGCTGGATCCTAAGGGGGAGCTGAGGCCAGGACACCTGGGTCCCAGGGCATAGGTCACAGCACATGTTAAAACCTTTCTCTATCTACTTACACACACCTTCACATCTCCCTCTAAGTCTAGCGGTGTGGCTGTTACCTGACTCAGCCACTGGAATCCCTCCCCTGGGAGGTCTCACTAGTTCCCTCTTCACCCCTCAAAACCCAGGTTCTAGGGGAAGTGGAGAGGGGCAGAAAACAGGACAGGCTGGTCCTGGGGCACAAGGATGCCAGGAAACCAGGATGGAGGCCACAGAGGGACAGAAAGTGGGATTCCTGGGCTGCTGAGCTCAAAACCCCAGCACAGAATCCTTAATGATCCTTCTGGCATTTTTTAAAACAAAACTAAAGACTAATGAAGAAATACATTTAATGTGATTGTACATATATAACCTATATCACATGGCTTTCTGTTGAAAAGTGTCTTTACATGTACCAGGAAAACAATAAAACTTTCATGAATAAAAAAAAAACCTAGGAAAAATAAGGAAAATAAAAAGAAAACCAAATGAAGGAGAATGCACACATACACAGACCCACTTCTCTGTCTGCTTGGCTTGGGGGTGAGACCTACTACTGCTCAGCTGAGAATTAAGAGCTTTCCCAGGGACCTCAGGGGCTCTAAGAGAGGGATGGCTCTCTCACAATGGGAACAGCAGCATAAAGACAAAGCCTGGGGAAGGAGCAACACAAAGGAGGAGAAGCCAAAAGGCCAGTTTGACTGCTCAGGGCTGTGTGTAAGCACACACTGGGGCCAGGTTCTGAAGAGCTTTCAAACAGCATCCAGAGGCATCTAGACCTGCTCCCCAATACTACAGGAGTCACTGGAATTTCCTGAGTGGACGTGATATGGGGAGGCCTGAACTTTCAGCCTGTAGGAGACTATCACCTTCACCTTAGATTTCTTTCCCCCCAAAGACAAGAGTTAGATAAGCCAATCCAGTTAAGTTCTGGGATAGGGCCCATGTGTGGAAGTGTCTTATATGGGGAGATTTGTTTACTTGGCCCCAGAAAAGAGAATTCTTTCCACAGCCAGTAGTTCAAGAAAATAGTGGAGGGGAGGGCTACAGAGAAGACTTAAAAGAAAAGTGAAAAATAGACAGTGAAACTGTAATACTTGGAGAAAACAAGAGACGATTATCAGACAGAAAAATTAAAAGGAAAAACAAGAAAGAAGATTTAGCACCTAATTGGCTATAGGGAGATGGGGCCAAGACAAAGGGAAGAGTCAGGGATGGTGTCTAGGTTGGTAATTTGGAGGAAATCCAATGAACAGATTCCCCACAGGTGGCTATCTCCATTCCTTCATCAACCACACCCGGTTCTAATCAACCCTCTAGCCTGGTCAGGCCTCAGGAAATCTGCATACCAATTCCACCTGCTCCTGTATCCCCACCAGCCCCCCTGCTCCCCTTAAGGGAAGTCCCCATGGGGGATTCTACAACTAGGGTCCATGTTCCTTTTTCAATGGGTGATATGTATCAGATTAAGGAGAAATTAGGGCGTTATGCAGAGAACCCCACAAAGCTTCTAGATGGTTTTATGTCTGTGACCATGCAGTTTGACCTCTCTTGGTCTGACTTGCAAGTTATCCTTGGGGGCTGTTGTACCCCCGATGAAAAAAAGCGAATCATAGACCTGGCTATACAAGCCGGTGATGAATATGCACAGGCTGGCACCTGGGCAGGAACCCCAGGCACGGTGGCAGTACCCTCGGGCAATCCCGGCTGGCATGATCACGATAGAGCTCGTAGGGACCACATGGTTACTTGTCTCATTGAGGGTATGAAAAGAGGGGTCAAGAAACAGGTTAATTACGAAAGGGTGAAGGAGGTGACACAAGGGCCTGATGAAAATCCTGCTGTCTTCATGAGCCGTTTAGCGGACTCTATGAAGAAATACACGAACTTAGACCCAGAAAAGGAGGAAGGGATAACTGTCCTCAATATGCACTTCATTGGCCAATCTGCTCCTGATATTAGGAGGAAACTCCAGAAATTGGAATTGGGCCCTCAAACCCCAACCTCAAAGCTCCTTGATGCTGCTTTTAAGATTTTTAATAACAGGGACCTTGCGATAGCGGCAGAGAAAGAAGAGAAGGATCGAGCACGCTTGATGGAGCAAGCCACTCTCATAACCGCAGCCATGAGGTCAGCCATCAGCTCTCAAGGTGGCCAAGGTAGGGGCAGTTGTTTCAACTGTGGCAAGCCGGGACACTGGAAAGGAGAGTGCCTCTCCAAAGGGAACAATCTCCCCACCTCTCTGTGTCCAAAATGCCATCGAGGAGGCCATTGGTCTCGCGACTGCCCCCAGGGGTCTGGCCCTAGGAAAACCCAGTGCCCAACTGTCCCATCCCCAGTGGACCGGGACTGAGGGTGCCCGGGGGCCAGCCAGCCCCTAACAAGACTCTCCATAGTGGAACCCTGGGCGATACTGGAGGTGGCTGGGACAAGAATTAATTTTTTAATAGATACTGGGGCCAGCTACTCTGTTTTAATCTGTCACGCAGGACCCACTATCCCATCAAGGCATAAGGTTGTGGGAATTGGGGGTAAAGCTCTAAAATGTAGGCAGACATTGCCTTTAACATGTGCGTATGAGGACCATGGAACACTCCTTTCTGATTCTAAGCTCCTCACCCTGCCCCCTACTGGGGAAAGACATTATGGGGAAGCTGGGGTCCCAATTCACCTTAATACCTCTTCTTCCTTTACTCCCCGGGGCACCTGTCCCCCTCAGACCGGATAACATCCCATTAGAAATGTGGGAAAATATAAACAAAGAAGTCTGGGATGTAGGAATTCCAGGGAGGGCAAAACGAATAGACCCTATCATGGTACAGCTCAAGCCTTCTGCCTCTTATCCAAACAAAAAGCAGTACCACATTTCCCACTCTCATGCTATTACTAGTTTTTCCAGACAGCTAGGGTCTGTGCATCGGGCCATACGGGAATATGCAGACCAAATACTGCCTAAACCTTCACCTCAGGATGACTCGGGCATCCAATACCCTGCCCAGTCGGGAGACTTAGTCTTCCTTAAAGTCTGGGACACAGGCAGGGCCTCAGACCAGCTGACCCCTCGTTGGGAGGGGCCTCATCGGGTAATCTTGTCTACCCCTACAGCAGTAAAACTGGAGGGGCAGCACTCCTGGACTCATCTTTCTCGGATTAAACCTTTTCGTCCCTATAGCACCTGATACAGAAGACACAGCTGAATATTCATGCGAACCAGTTGAGGACCTGAAGTATCTATTTAAAAGACAGAGCTGATCCCGAGACAGCCTGCGACTGGTCTGGTACCATCATCGGTGTACCTTCCCCTCACTATCACTTTATTATGTTATCTCTCACTGGATGAGGGACACACGTGGGCAGCTTTTCTCTCCTCACGCAGGTTCCTGGAGTTCTTGGTTCCTTTCTTGGTTCACTCCCTTCATTCCGATAGTGATATTAGTTGTTGCTCTTCTAATCTTTGGCCCTTGTCTCTTTAACCTTTTTGTTAAATTTGTCTCAAGCAGACTCGAGGCTTTCAACCTTATGGCAGCCACTACCCCGGCCTACATGCCTCTTCGCTCCCTGGACCAGGCCCATAATGACTTCTGCTGTACCCCCAATGATTCAGGGACATCTCTACATCCATAACCAGCAGGAAGCAGTTACAGAAGATGAGACCACCGCCCTTTTTCCCTAGATATAAGAAGGGGGGAATGTCATGGGAGGATTATGGGCCCCGGTCACCCCAACAATTCTCTGGGGAGTTCAAGGAACCTTTTCCTTGAACCCTCAGGGGTTTTCCCTTGAAATCAAGTAGGCCTCTCCTTGAACACAATCAAGGACACACACACTCACCTAACAGAGATAAGCGGCACAGATCGAACTGAGCATGCTCCAGGACCATCACCCCACATTCCAGTCCTCCTAAGCATCTGGATGAGGTAATCCAGGAGAAGACCACCTGGAACCGCCCATCAGCAGACTGCTTAGACCCACCAGGACAAAGTTGACACCCACCACCAGATCTCTCACGAGGGATTCTTCCTACCACAGCGCAACGTGGGAAGACCACCAGCCCCTCACCCAATAAGAGACTCTTACCCACCCCCATCTAAACCCTATAAAATGGCACCCCACAAGTCAGTTGGGGGGGAAAGCGTTTTGTTCTGGCAAACCCTTCCTCCCGGCCGGTTTCTCTTGTACCCCAATAAACCTGTTCTCTTATTCCTGATTAGGTCTTGTGTGAGAGTGTAATTCTTTACAGAGGAATCCTAAGGACCCACGTGCTTTCTCCAGACAATGCCTAGGAGGCCAGAGAAAGTCCCTGAGAGAAGGGCAGGGCATGGTGTGGAGAGCAAAGACAGCAGAGGAATCTACTGAGCCTGGGAAAAGTGGAGCAAGGCAGAAAGTTGGTGGTTGGAATTGGGCTTCCTTCCGGGCCCCTAAATGTGTCTGAAGGTTTCTCTCAGTTCAGGCTGGGCTGGTGGGGAGGGGCAGGTTGGCTGCCCAGTGGCAGACAGTAGCAGGGAAGCAGGGAACTGAGTAGGGCCAGAGATGGTGTCCAAGGCTGGAGGCCACAGTTCGAGTGCCCTGGGCTCCATGCCCTCCTGTTACATTGGAGGAACAAGGCTCAGAGCAGTCAATGACTGGCCCAGGGTCACAGGGACATGACAAACAGCCAGGATTCCAGCTTGGGTCAGATTTACAGCCAGTCGGGAAAGCCAAGAACATTTACTGACTCTAGCTCGGAACATGCATGAGTTTATTTCTGAGCTGATTTCCAGATCACAGGAACACACATATATGTGAAACCTGACAGGGCTAGTTAGAGGTCACTCCATCCAGCCCTCTCATTGTACAGATGAGAAGACTGAGGTTCAGTGAGTTTGCAGCTGAGGCTAAGAGGATAGAAAGAGCCCTGGGCCTGGAGTCAGTCAGACCCGGTTAAGAATTCTCCCTCAGACACATCCTAGCTAAGGCCCTGGGAGGGTCACTATACCTCTCAGCCTCAGTTTCCTCTTCTGTAAAATGGGGATAATAGCCCCTACATGGCCAGGTTGTTGTGAGGTTCAAAGGAGATCACAAGTGGAAAGGACTGGATGACTACTAGAATCTAGAAGTGCGACCCAGGGGAGGTGGATTTGAACCCAGAGCCCAATTCCAAATGCAGCACTCTTCTCCTCTCTCTACCAGGCAGCCTCCTATCATGGGTGGAAGGGGCAGGCCTCTGAAGAGTTCTCTCCTGGGAGGAAGGGAGGAGGACAGATTGGGGAGGGGAGACACAGAGACTAAAAAGATTCTGAAAAAATGCTTCATTTCCGGATCCTGAGGAGGTTTCTCTACCAAAGGAGGTGTGGAGGAGGGGCAGATACCTGAGGGGTTGTGGAAACTGGAGAGGAGGTGGGGGAGGGGGAGGGGAGCACCAGAGACCCAGACTTACTTTGTCTGGCCAAAGACTCCAGGTTCTTTGATTGTCTTCTTGGTCTGGCTCCTGTCGAAAGAAGGTAGATGATGGCTGCTCCAAAAATCCGGCCCCCAACCCTCCCATTATTTATATCTCTTCTGCCCCACCCCCTCACCTTTCCTGGCCACTCAAGGCCAAACTTGGCTCCACCCTGCTCAGCCTCCTCATAGCCCAGGTGGGTAGCAGGGAGGTGGGGGGAGGGCTGAATGTCCAAAGCTCCATTTACCCTGCCTGGGTTAGTCTGGTGTACTAGGTTCAATGCTGCCACCCCTGCCCCAGTAATGCAGACAGGTCTCCAATCAGACCCCTCCTTCCTTTGAGTTTGGGTATCTAATCTCTTACCACCACCACCCCCCCAAACTGAAACAGATTTAGGACTCCCCAGAGACATCTCAGCTATTCTTCTAAGTCTGGGAAGAGGGGAAAAGGACCTTTAGCCTTTCCCCCTTCCACTTACCCAGGCCCCCCTTCATCCCCACAAAATAATCATGAATTCTAAGCACTCACAGTTATACTGCACATTAAGGTTTCTCAATCAGCTTTCAACAAAACCCCATCACCTCACACCTGGAGTAGGTCAATAGCTACTAGGGGAGGGGATCTGGAAGCCTCAAGTCTTTCCCCATTCCAGTCCATCAGCCCTCAAACTCATGTGCAGGTTTGACCACCCTCCCCCACTCCATGAACTGCAGTGGCTCCCTATTGCTTCCAGGAGGAAATACAAAATGCTCTGTTTGGCATTCAAAGCCCTGCATAACTTAACCCTCTCCCACCTTGCCAGTTTTCTTCCACCTTTCTCCCCCACCTGTACTGGGCTCCTGGATGCTTCAGTAACAATGATGGAGGAGGCATAAAGGGGTTAACAGATAAACTGAGGCTTGGAGTCCTTATTGATAGTACTTAAAAAGGTTAACAGAAACTGTTTGTGTTCTTACAGTAACCAAGAGGCTTTGTCCCTATCACCCCTCACCATCAACAGAGACAGGTCACCTGCCAAAACTTATAAAGTAGTAGCAATAATTTTAGACAACACATTTCTTATGATGAAACATAGTATCTGCCTCCAGAGGGAAAAAAACTGATATCTGAAAACAGAGCAAAGCATACTATTTTTCTCTATCTTTCCCCAAAAGGGGTAGCCCAAAGCAAGGCAGTAACCAGCCTCTATCCTCATCTTACTGCTTCCACCGATGGTGTGAATGGAATTTAATTAAGGTAAACGGACTAGATTTCCACATAGAACCACACGGGATTAGATTTTCTGGCACTTTGGTAAGAGAATATCTTGAAAATGTTTTAAATGACTGAGGGCAGGGAAAATTTCTGTGAGAAAAATGACTCCCCAATAATTTTCTGGAACTCAATGGTGGTGATGTGTAAAAGGCTCATTTATGGTCATTCTCAATAGGCCACCCCATGTGCAGCTGGTGGGTGACCAAAAAATGAGTGGAGCTAGGAATGCTCTCTCTATTTAATAAATAGAGGAATCTAGGCTTTTCTCTCTCTCTTTACAAAATTCTTGTTCTCTTTAACAAATGCTTAAAAGTCTAACTCTTGCTAAAGCTTATAATTTATTGGTGACCACTCATTAGATATTTTAGACAGTATAGCTAGAATTTTAGCCCTTTACACTTCCTGGTCACCTGAAGTTCACCATCTTGCCCAGGGTCACACAGCTAGTAACTGTATGAGGCAGGATCTGAACTAAGGTCTTCCTGATTTCAAGTCCAGCACTCTAGCCATTATAGAAATAGCTGCTTCGAGTCTGATTCAGGATAGAAGTATAGAGGCCTTCTCTGCTCAGACTTCACTGCCACCTCCCCGCTCTGTGTGACCAGGGCTGACATTCTTAGCCCTTCCTTCAGGGCACAGGAAAGTTTTTTACCCAGCTGCCTCTGTCCACTTTATCTATAATGAGTTTCCATTGAGGAGTGCTTATTAATGAACAGTAATTGCTGATGGTAATTTGCACTGGGGCTAAAAGCTCTCTCCTCTTGGAACATCCCCTGGCTCCTTCTGCCAACAATGTCAATGTCATTGACAAGATGAATGTAGGTCCCTGGTGGGAAGAGGATGGGAGGGGGAAGATCCTCTTTGGGAATTAAGACCCTTTAACTAGGGCCGTGGTTTTACACAGCCTACCCACTGACATGCTGATTGCCACTACCATGCCTGACAAACCAGCTACTGAGACCAGCCTGTTGAGTGTCTTCTTATATCTCAGACTCAGATATGTGGTACATCTATTCAAAGGAGAAAGCATTCTCTAGGACATGAAGGGGAGACAGAACCTAGTACAAATTTTCTACAGTATGGGGTCAGGGAGGTAAACTTAAAGGAAGGATCTTGAAGCAGGCATATGGTTTTGCAAAGCATCCAACAGAGAGAGTGAATTTCTTTAACCTCCTCAGAGCCCAACTCAGAGCCACCTCCCTCCCTCTCTATTCAGTTGAAGAAACTGAAGCAAAGTATAAATGACTAGCCAAGGATCACATAGTTAGTAATTGCCTGAAGCTGGATTTGAACTCATCTCTCTGATTGCAAGTTCTGTACCTCATATCTACCTCATTTTACACACACACACACACACACACACACACACACACACACACACACACAGAGTATTCGGTATGTCTGCTGATATTGCAAAAATTGAATCCAATCTGTGTAAACACAGAAATTGGGCCTGTGTAGCATAGGATACAGAAGTAATACAATAGCACCTTTTAGCATTTGACATTGGATCTACTCTGCCATTAGCTTTCATGGTACTGCCTCCTCCTGGTGACTTTTAATTTATCAGCTCCATTCTTTGCCAACAATAGTCATAGAACCAATGTTTCTTTTTTTTTTTTTTTTTTTAGTGAGGCAATTGTGGTTAAGTGACTTGCCCAGGGTCACACAGCTAGTAAATGTTAAGTGTCTGAGATTTGAACTCAGGTACTCCTGACTCCAGGGCTGGTGCTCTACCCACTGTGCCACCTAGCTGCCCTGAACCAATGCTTCTTGAATGAATAAACAAAGTAAACTTAGAGGGAGTCTGAGGAGGAAAATAGGGTAAGATAAGATCAGGAAAGGGCATTTCTAGGAGATTACATCTGAGCTTAACTTTCTTTCTCTTTTTTTTTAATTAATAAAGTATTTTATTTTTTTCCATTACATGTAAAGATAGTTCTCAACTTTTGTTTATACAAGCTTTACAATTTCAGATTTTTCTCCCTCCCTGCCCTCCCTCCCCCCTCCCCTAGACAGCAAGTAATCTGATATAGGTTTTATATATATATATATATATATATATATATATATATATATATATATATATATGTATATACATAATAACATTAATCCTATTTCTGCATTAGTCCTGTTATAAGAGAAAAAATCAGAGCAATGATGAAAAACCTCAAAATAGAAAAAAAAAAAAAACAACAGCACCAAAAACAAAAGAAATAGTATGGTTCATTCAGCATCTATACTCCACAGTCCTTTTTTTTTTTCCTTGGATTTGGAGATCCTCTTCTATCATGAGTTCCCTGGAACTCTTCTGTACCCTTGCATTGGTGAGAAGAATATAGTCCATCACAGTAGATCAGCACTCAATGTTGATGATACTGTGTACAATGTTCTTCTGGTTCTGCTCATCTCACTCATCATCAGCTCACATAAGACCCTCCAGGTTTCTCTGAACTCCTCCTGCTCATCATTTCTTACAGCACAATAGTATTCCATTGTATTCATATACCACAACTTGTCCAGCCATTCCCCAATTGATGGGCACCCCCTCAACTTCCAATTCCTTGCTACCACGTAAAGAGCAGCTATAAATATTTTTGTACATGCGGTTCCTAGGTAGGAAACCAACAAAGATGGAGGAGTAGGAGATAGAAGTACAATGCAGCCCTCCTCATAAATATTCCAAACAGTTTCTAAGACATCCAGAGTAGAGATTAGGAAATCTAGAAATAAAGCATAGTGTGTCATGTGTCCATACCAAGGTCATGAATTCTATCCGTTGGCTCGTGACCCTGTTAGGGACTCTTGAAAATGGGTGGGCTAATAATTCTGCTGCTCTTACTCTGGGGCAAGATCAGGGATTCATCCCCAAAACAGACAGGCTGGCACCTCTTTCACTCTGACTCTAGCATAGGTCTATAGAAGATATGAACAGACATGTCTCTCGCTCTGACCCTGGAGTCCTCTCTGGGACTCTAATTAGAGGTGATTGATCTGAGCAGGAGCTGTGGAACCATTGGTCAGCCTAAGTCTCTGTCACTCGGAATCTAGAGAACCTTCCAGGTAGCTCACAGTGAGTGGTGAAAGCCAATTGCCTACTAAAATTCCCTCACCCCATAGGTACAAATCTGTAATTATTTTGCCTGTACACAAACAGGGTCTGTAGCCTTGAAATCTCAGTCCAACAGGGCAGTGACCAGACCACAACCAAGATCAGACTGCTTAGAACCCATTACAAATTTTACAAATGAAGAAACTGAGGTTGGAACAGTTTCAGCATCTTGCTCAGGGTCACATAACTAGTAGGTGTCTGAGACAGGATCTGAACTAAGGTCTTCCTGACCCCAAGTCCATCATGCTAGCTCTTCAGCTCCTGGATCTAAACCTCCCCTGTCACTGATACATTCTATACCCAGAAAACAAATGTCATGGGGGAAAATGGGGTATGAGGTTTGGGGTCCTTAGGAATTCCTCTTTAAAGAATTACACCCTCTTGCACACAAAAGTAGTTAGAATAAGATGGTAGTTTATTTCAGGGCAAGGGAAGGGAGGGGAAGGGAAACCATGAAAGAAATCCTTGGACTTCTCATGGGGAGAGAGGTATGGCACAAAGCATGTGGCTCTAAGATACCAATCTCCTGGAGCAGGAGACTGGCAGGTACTTTTATAGAGGACTGATGGCGGGGGAGGGGGGGTGACCATCTGACTGTAGAAAGTTCCTTTAGTGAGGGAGGACCATCCCCCACTGGTGGTAGCTGGGGGAATTGGGTGAGGGGTGGCTACAGATCTCTCAAGCCATCTCTCTCTTCAGGACACAAAGGAAGCAGCCACACCTAATCTTATCACCCCAGGGTTGAGGGGGCCTAGAATGAAGGGTGGGGATCTTGGAGCCAATTCAGTTGGATCTGGTTCCACTTATCTCTCTAGGCCTATCTGTCCTCTGGTTTAGTTTCTCAAGGAGAAGATTCCTTGATGTGCCCCATGACCCAACGGTCAGAACTATAAAAATAGACTATGGCCATGAGTCCTCAACATTCTCTCCAGAAGAGCATAAAGCCTAGTTCTCACACAAAGCTGTAATTCAGAAATTAAGGCTTGTGGACTCAGTAAATAAACAAACAAACAAAACCATTCCACTGATGAAGAGCTTTGATGCCACTTATAATGCCCAAGACACATGCCCCAAAGAGCTGAATAATTCCAAAATATCTGCAAATGAGGCCTAAAGGAAAAACAGTAGAATCACTAGTCAAATAGAATTTCTAATAAAAATGAAGGAAGAGCTTTTGAAAAAGAGTTGAAAATTATATTATAAATGAAATAACTTACAGAAAAGAGAAAATAAATGAGAACTTTAGAAGAAACTCTTGAGATCAGAATTAAAACCGTGGGAGGAAGGGGCAGCTAGGTGGCGCAGTGGATAGAGCACTGGCCCCGGAGTCAGGAGTACCTGAGTTCAAATTCTGCCTCAGACACTTAACACTTACTAGCTGTGTGACCCTGGGCAAGTCACTTAACCCCAATTGCCTCACTAAAAAAACAAACAAACAAACAAAAAAACCTTAGGAGGAGTACAAAAACTCTCCAAAGTAATAGATACCTTATAATTAATTATAATAAACATATAGGAATTAATAACTTTTTTTTTTTTTAGTGAGGCAATTGGGGTTAAGTGACTTGCCCAGGGTCACACAGCTAGTAAGTGTTAAGGTACTCCTGACCCCAGGGCCGGTGCTCTATCCACTGCGCCACCTAGCTGCCCCGAATTAATAACTTTTTGAGACAACAAGAAATATTAAAACAAAGTCCCATGACTGACAAAATAGATAAATGGTAATGTATTTCATATCAAAAAACCTTAATCTGAAAAACAAATGAAGAAGAGAATATTACAAAAGCATCGAACTATCTGAAAACTAACAAAAAGGGAACTCAACAATTTATATTTCAATAAATCTTGAAGGAAAGCTGCCTGTCATATTAGACTCAGAGGACATTGTAAAAATTAAAAGAATTCTTGGTTCCTGAAAGACATTCCAAATGTGAATCTTTCGTTATCATAGAAGCCAAAGCATAACTCCATATTAAAAGTAAAAATTCTGAAAGGATCCTGAAAAAAAGACAATTCAAGGCCTGAAGAATTGTTGTGGGATGAGGGACCCCAACCCCCAAGGAATCCCTAAACTTTTCCAAGGGAAAAGCAGCTCTGCCTCCCACCTCAGGAATATGGTGTGCTTGAGCACAGACACTGGTCAGCAAGGAACAAAGATGATATGTTGATATATTCATCCCCAGTCACTGCTTCCCATTTGTTTGTCTTCCAGTTGTTTTGCCCCTCCCAGTTGCTCTGCATACAGCTTCTGTTTGTAAACATACAAAAGACCAGCACTGGAGCAGCTAGGTGGTGCAGTGGATAAAGCACTGGCTTTGGATTCAGGAGGACCTGAGTTCAAATCTGGTCTCAGACACTTGACACTTACTAGCTGTGTGACCTTGGACAAGTCACTTAGCCCTCATTGCCCCGCCCCCCAAAATGTAATCAAAACAGAATAAATGAAGCTTTGGGGGCAGCTAGATGGCACAGTGGTTAAAGCACTGGCCCTGGATTCAGGAGTACCTGAGTTCAAATCCGACTTCAGACACTTGACACTTACTAGCAGTGTGACCCTGAACAAGTCACTTAACCCCCATTGCCTGCAAAAAAAAAATCCAATCTTCCTTCTTTTGTATGTGAACCCCTAGGCCTTAGCACAGTGCCTCGAGTATGGTAGATGCTGAATAAATGCTTATTGACCACTGCCTACCCAAGCAAACTCATCTGAGTATCTAATTTGACTTTAGAAGCCCACCATGCCCTAAACACCACCTCCCTTTCAGTCTTCTTACATCTTACTTCCTGCCTCCCACTCTGATCCCATGACACTGGCCTCCTTCTCATGCCAGGAAGAAGACACCCCAACTCTAGGCTCCAGGCATCTTCTCTGGTTCTTTAAAATCGCTGGAATTCTCTGTCTCCTGGATACCTTCAAGTCTCTCAACTAAAATCCCACCTGCTACAGGAAGCCTTTCCCAGCTCCTCTTCATTCTAGGCACTTCCTTCTTTTAGTTAGATCCCATTAACCTGTCTATAGCTTGTCTGTACATATCTGAGTGCAAGCACTCAGGTTTCCCCCCCTGGGACTGGAAGCCCCCTGAGGACAGCCACTGCTATTTGCCTCTTTGCATGCCACCAGTAAGCACAGCACCTGCCATATTGGAGGCACTCATTGAGTGTATGTTGAATAAGAGCTTTCTCAAACCCTCTTCAGGTAATCTTACAGTAGCTTCTTGCCTGCACTGTTTAAGAAAGTGGGAGCCTTTGTGTTTGCCAAGGCCAACCATGTACAGGGGCATTTGATGCTGTCTTCTCCAACAGTGTCCACCCTCAATCATCCCTCCCTCCACCCCTCAAATTTTCAACCTGTTAACTACTAGCTGGTTACTTTCCTACTGAATTCAAACACACCTGTCTCTCCTACTCTTAAGGAACCCTTCATTAAACCCTTGCCATCTCTTGAGCTTGTGATGGGTAAAACTCAATGTGTGTGGTCACCCTACCTGTCCCCCCTGTGGGGAAAGCTAACTAGCACAACAGTTTAACAGTTAAGGTATTAAACATATATTAAAATATATTAGAGGTTAACAAAGAGAGAACAAGTGTCTCTGAAAGAAGAGGAAAACCTAAACCCCTCAACCACACCTGGTTCAGCTGCCAACCCCAGGAGGTTCCAACCACCAACTGACCAAACAAACTGCCTTCCACACTGCTTCAAGCTGATTGGTGGAGGGTGGTCTCATGCTCACTCAGCAGGGGGTCCCTGATAACAATATTCTCACAAGTTATCATTCTGTTTCACACCCTTTTCCAAGCCAAAGCTCTTGAAAAATCTGTCTGAACTCCTTTTTCCTCTGTCTCTCCCTCCTCACTCCCTTACAGATTGGCTTTCCTCTTCAGTCTCCTGAAAGTGTTCTCTCTAAATGTACCATGGATCTATTCACTGCCAAATCTGATAGTATTTTCTCAGTCCTAACTAACCTCTCTTCTTCAGATGACACAGTTGTGCTTTCCTCCAGGATCCTCTCTCCTACGGGGTTCTCTCTCTTGCATTACCTCCCACATGGCTGACCACACTTTTCAAGTCTCCTTTGATGGCCCAGGAACCACATCACAACGTAGACTAGTGAATATTCTTCCCCAAGGCTCCCTCCATACTCTCCCTCTTGGATTGATTGAATTATTATATCTGCAGGTCACTGGCAGATTTCTACAACCAGCCTCAGCTCTTTGAAGCCTCCATCAGACTCCATCACATCAACCAAGCATCTGGGAACATTTCAACTCCAAGAGAAAGCAGAGAGATCTTATCTCAAAAAGTAGTAAGCAGAGTTCTGAAAGTGGAGCCAAAATGGTGGAGAGAAGGCAGGAAGTTGCCTGAGCTTTTCCATGTTTACCTCAAAAACAGCATTAAATCAAGCCTCTAAGCACATTCTGGAACTACAGAACCAACAAAAAGACAGGGAGACACAATCCTCCTACTTGAGATAATTTAGAAGACTTCAGGAAAGGTCTGTCTCACCTGGGTGAAAAGGGGAGGGGGGGGCATCAGCACTGCTCGGCTCAGCTCCGGTTGGCTCAGTGGGCAGCTGGACACAGCTGCAACAAAATGCAGCTGAGAGTGCAGCAGCTGAGAACAGCAAGAAGCTTGCAACAGTGATCCCTGTGCCCCAGGAGCAGACTTCAACTTTATAAGTTAAAAAGTAGGCTACAACCTGAGCAAGAAACAAAAAAGACCATTACCACTGACCAAAACTCAAACTCAGATGAGTTTGTCAAAATGCCTACAAGGGAAGACTCAAGTAGGAAGATATTCTTGTCAAGAACAAAAAGCCTTCTTTGAAGAGCTCAAAAAGGGTTTTAAATACCAAATGAGGAGGGGCAGCTAGGTGGCACAGTGGATAGAGCACCAGCCCTGAATTCAGGAGGACCTGAGTTCAAATCTGGCCTCACACACTTGACACTTACTAGCTGTGTGACCCTGTGCAAGTCACTTAACCCCAATTGCCTCACTTAAAAAAATAAAGAAAAATAAAGAAAAAATTTAAAAAACCATATGAGGGGCAGCTAGGTGGCAAAATGGATAGAGCATGGGACCTGGAGTCAGGAGTACCTGAGTTCAAATCCAGTCTGAGACACTTGACACTTACTAGCTGCGTGGCCCTGGGCAAGTCACTTAACCTCAATTGCCTCATACAAACAAGCAAACAAAAAAACCAAATGAGAGGGATAGAAGAAAAAATGGAAAAAAGAAATGAGAGAAATGAGAGTTTACACTGGAAAAAGAAGCACAAAAATTGACTTGAGAAAAACAATTGCTTAAAAAATACAATTGGGGGGCGGCTAGGTGGCGCAGTGGATAAAGCACCGGCCCTGGATTCAGGAGTACCTGAGTTCAAATCCGGCCTCAGACACTTGACACTTACTAGCTATGTGACCCTGGGCAAGTCACTTAACCTCAATTGCCCTGCAAAAAAACCAAAAAAACAAAAACAAAAACAAAAATACAATTAGCCAAATGAGAGAAACAAATTGCCAAATGGGAGAAAAAAATTGGACAAATGGAAAAAGAGGTACAAATGCTTACTGAGGAAAATAATGCCTTAAAAATTAAAATTGGGCAGATGGAAGCTAATAACTTCATGAGACACCAAGAATCGGCCAAGCAGAAGCTAAAGACTGAAAAAAAAAATAGAAGAAACTGAGAAATACCTCATTGGAAAAACAAGTGACCTGGAAAATTGATCCTGGTGAGATAATCTAAGAATTATTGGACTACCTGAAAGCCATGATCAAGAAAAGAGTCTAGACAACATATTTCAGGAAATCATCAAGGAGAACTGCCCTGAAATTGTAGAACCAGAGGATAAAATCATCATTGAAAGGATCTACCCATCAGCTCCTGAAAGAGACCCCAAAAGGAAAACTTCAAGGAAAATATTCCTTGTAGTCAAACTCCAGAATTAGCAGGTGAAGAAGAAAATACTTCAAAAGCAGCCAGAAAGAAACCATTCAAATATCATGAAGCCACAGTCAGGATTGCACAGGACCTGGCAGCTTTAACATTAAAGGATCACAGGGCTTGGAATACCATATTCAGGAAATCAAAAGAGCTTGGATTACAACTCATAATCAACTACCCAGCAAAATTGAACATTCTATTTCAGGGGAAAAGATGGACATTAAGTAAAATAAGGGACTTCCAAGGCTTCCTGAGAGAAAGACCAGAACTGAAGAGAAAATTTATCTCCAAATATAAGACTAAAGAGAGAAATATAAAGAGGTAAATGGGGCAGGGGAGGGGAGAAGGTTGTTCAATGAGGTTAAACTGCTTACATCTCTATGAGGGAGGATAATTCTTTTAACTCTTGGGATCTGTATCACTGTTAAGGTATTGTTATTAAATTTACTTTGATGTAATAATATAAAGAAACTTAAGGGGCAGAATAAAAGAAGGCTAAGGGGAGGAGAGGAAGGGGGAGGTAGAATGGAGTTAATTACATCATATGAAAATGCACAGAAAGACCCCATTAAAATAATGGGAAAGAAGGGAGGGGTGAGCATTGTTTCAACCTTACTCTCATGAGATTTGGTTCAGGGAGGGAATAAAATACACACCCTTTTGTACAAGGGAACTTAACTTACTACTTAAGGAAACAAAAAGGGAAGGGGAAAAGGGTGGTATTGAAGGGAGGGCAGATTGGGGGAGGCAGTGGTCAGAAGCAAAATTCTGGTGAGGAGGAATAGGGTGAAAGAAGGGGGAAAAGACTACAAACAAAGGGGTGTCAAGGGCTAAAATTCTAGCTAGTCTGTCTAAAATCTAATGAGGGGTCGCCAATAAATTATAAGCTTTAGCAAGAGTTAGACTTTTAAGCATTTATTAAGGAGAATAAGTATTTGGTGAAGAGAAAGAGAAGGGACTAGCTTTATCTATCTATTAAAGGGAGAGAGCATTCCTAGCTCTGCTCTCTGCCAGAGTCCACAGGAAAGAGAGAGAGAGTCAGAGCGCCAGGCTCCCCCTTCTTCCTCCTACAAGCAAACATCACTTCCTGACGCCACAGAAAAGACACATGGTCTTGTCCTCAGAGACCTTTGCCTCAGGGTGGAGCTTTTCTACAGTAAGTCTCCAGCAGGTGGCGTCATTCCAATTGTTACAGTGGAAAAGAGGATGGAGGGAAATAATCAGTTAATAATCTTAACTGTGAAGGGGAATGCGATGAACTCTCCCATAAAACAGAATAAAACTCTGCCAATAGCAGAGTGGATTAAAAATCATAATCCTACAATATGTTGTTTACAAGAAACACATTTGAAGTAGAGAGATACAGAGTAAAGGTAAAAAGTTGGAGCAGAATATATTAGGCTTCAGCTGACGTCAAAAAAGCAGAGGTAGGGGGCAGCTAGATGGTGCAGTGGATAGAGCACCAGCCCTGGATTCAGGAGGAACTGAGTTCAAATCCAGCCTCAGACACTTAACACTTACTAGCTGTGTGACCTTGGGCAAGTCACTTAGCCCCAACTGCCTTACTAAAAAAAAAAAAAAAAGCAGAGGTAGCAACTCATCGCAGACAAAGCAAAAGCAAAGATAGATCTAATTAAAAGAGATAAGGAAGGAAACTACATCTTGCTAAAAGGTATGATAGATAATGAAGTAATATGAATACTAAACATGTATGCACCAAGTGGTATAGCATCCAAATTCTTAGGGGAGAAGTGAAATGAGTTATAAGAGGAAATACACAGCACAACTATACTAATGGGGGACGTGAACCTTCACCTCTCAGAATTAGATAAATCTAACCACAAAGTAGATAAGAAAGAAATTAAAGAGGTGAATGGAATATTAGAAAAGTTAGATATGATGAGATATCTGGAGAAAACTGAATGGGGAAAGAAAGGAATATAGCTTTTTCTCAGTAGTACATGGCACATACTCAAAAACTGACCATGTATTAGGGCACAAAAACCTCATTGTCAAATGTAGAAAGGTGGAAGTAATAAATGCATCCTTCTCAGATCATGATGCAATAAAAATTACATGTAGATTGAAAATTAATTGGAAACTAAACAATCTCATCCTAAAGAATGAGTGGGTCAAACAACAAATCATAGAAACCATCAATAACTTCATCCAAGAGAATGACAATAATGAGACAACATGCTAAAACCTATGGGATGCAGCCAAGGCAGTGCTTAGGGGAAATTCTATATCTCTAAATGCTTACATGAATACAAAAGAGAAAGAGGAGATCAATGAATTGGGCATACAACTAAAAAAGCTAGAAAAAGAACAAATTAAAAATCCCCAAATAAATACTAAATTAGAAATCCAGAAAATCAAAGGAGAGATTATTAAAATTGAAAGCAAAAACCATAGAATTAATCAATAAAACTAAGAGCTGGTTTTATGAAAAAACTAATAAAATGGATAAACCTTTGGTTCATTTGATTAAAAAAAAGAAAGAAGAAAACCAAATTATCAGTATCCAAAATGAAAGGGGGGATTTCAGTGGAAATTAAAGCAATAATTAGGAGCTATTTTGCCCAACTGTATGCCAATAAATTTGACAATCTAAATGGAGTAGATGAATATTCACAAAAATACAAATTGCGTGGTTAACTAAAGAGCAAATAAAATCCTTAAATAGGCCCATTTTACAAAAACAAATTGAACAAGTCATCAGTGAACTCCCTAAGAAAAAATCTCCAGGTCCAGATGGCTTTACAAGTGATTTCTACCAAACATTTAAAGAACAATTAATTCCAATACTATACAAACCCTTTGGGAAAATAGGTGAAGAAGGAGTTCTACCAAATTCTTTTTATGACGCAAAGATGGTGTTGATACCTAAACCAAGCAGAGCCAAAACAGGGAAAGAAAATTAGAGACCAATTTCCCTAATGAATATTGATGCAAAAATCTTAAATAAAATATTATCACGGAGATTACAGCAAGTGATCACCAGGATAATACACTATGACCAGGTGGAATTTATGCCAGGAATCCAGGGCTGGTTCAACATTAGAAAAACTATTAATATAATCAAACACATCAATAACAAAACTAACCAAAATCATATGATTATCCATGGAAAGGGGAAAGGGACCCACATGTACAAAAATATTTATAGCTGCTCTTTACAGGGTAGCAAGGAATTGGAAGTTGAGGGGGTGCCCATCAATTAGGGAATGGCTGGACAAGTTGTGGCATATGAATACAATGGAATACTATTGTGCTGTAAGAAATGATGAGCAGGAGGAGTTCAGAGAAACCTGGAGGGTCTTTCGTGGGCTGATGATGAGTGAGATGAGCAGAATCAGAAGAACATTGTACACAGTATCATCAACATTGAGTGTTGATCTACTGTGATGGACTATATTCTTCTCACCAATGCAATGGTACAGAAGAGTTCCAGGGAACTCATGATAGAAGAGGATCTCCAAATCCAAGGAAAAAAAAAAAAAGAACTGTGGAGTATAGATGCTGAATGAACCATAGTATTTCTTTTGGTTTTGGTGCTATTGTGTTTTTTTTCTATTTTGAGTTTTTTCATCATTGCTTTGATTTTTTCTCTTAAAACAGGACTAATGCAGAAATAGGATAAATGTTATTATGTGTATATGTATATGTTTTTATAGATATTTATCTATATGTATATAGATAGATAGATATATAGATATAACCTATATCAGATTACCTGCTGTCTAGGGGAGGGGGGAGGGATGGGAGGGAGGGAGAAAAATCTGAAATTGTAAAGCTTGTATAAACAAAAGTTAAGAACTATCTTTACATGTAACGGAAAAAATAAAATACCTTATATGTAAAAAAAAAATCATATGATTATCTCAATAGATGCAGAGAAAGCCTTTGACAAAATACAACATTCATTCCTATTAAAAACACTAGAGAGGTGGGCGGCTAGGTGGCGCAGTGGATAAAGCACCGGCCCTGGATTCAGGAGTACCTGAGTTCAAATCCAGCCTCAGACACTTAACACTTTCTAGCTGTGTGACCCTGGGCAAGTCACTTAACCCCAATTGCCCCACAAAAAAAAAACAACAAACAAACAAACAAATAAACACTAGAGAGCATAGGAATAGGTGGAGCTTTCCTTAAAATAATAAGTAGTATCACTCCAGATTTCTTTAGAGTCCCTGAGAAGCTACTGGAGTCAGGTCCCTCAAACCATGACTCAACTAGGATGGGGGTTGCTGTTCCTGGGCCTCATGGCCATGACTGAAGGGCTTTGGAAAGGTAATGATCTGCTCAACATCTGCTTGGATGCTAAGCACCACAAGTTCAAGCCTGGCAGAGAAGATAACCTTCATAACCAGTGCAGCCCATGGAAGAAAAGAGCCTGCTGCACAGCAAACACCAGCGTTGCCACCCATGAAGACACCTCCTACTGTACCACTTCAACTATAACCACTGTGGGATGATGACCCCAGCCTGCAAACACTACTTTATCCAGGTCACATGTCTCTATGCATGCTCCCCCAACCTAGGACCCTGGATCCAGCCGGTGTCCTCAAGTTGGAGGAAGGAACGAATCCTGAATGTTCCCCTGTGCAGGGAGGATTGTAACCAGTGGTGGGAGGACTGCCAAACCTCCTATACCTGCAAAGAGAACTGCCACAAAGGTTGGAATTGGACTTTAGGGATTAAGGAGTGCCCAGTTAAGGCTGCCTGCCACCCTTTCACATTTCACTTTCCAACACCGGTGCCCCTATGTGAGAATATTTGAAGTCATTCTTACAATGCAAGCTCTTTTGTCCAGGGCAATGGCAAATGTATCCAGATGTGGTTTGACCCAGGCCAGGGATGGAAATCCCACTGAAGCTGTGGCTAAATATTATGCTTTGAGCTCTGCCCCAAGCATTTTCACTTGGAAGGCCAGTTTCCCCTTTTTGATTTCGACATTGCTGTTGCTTCTCTGGGGATAACCCTCATCAGGAAAGAAATCCAACCAATCTACATGTAAAACCATAGCCAAAATTACTCCCAATTTGAGACCCTTGGGGTCCACTTTCCTGCCTGACACAGCCTGGCTCTCCTGAAACCCTGGCTTCTTCCCAATCTGGATTCTTCCCCCTCAAACCTGATCTGGAAACCTCCAACCCCCTACAGTTTGGATTTCACAGACCCTACACCACTATTGAGTGGGGCAGGGAGGGAGTGCCCTTTTCCCCACTTTTAAGTGACTCCAACTCTAGTCTCCTACCTTTTTCTCTGCATAGCCAAATCCACCCTTCTCTCCTTTTCTTTAGGGGAAATTAAATATTATTTCTGCCCTCTCTAAAGTGAAATCCTCCTTACTACCACTCCTTTCAAGTATGGGTTATCTTATTGATTATATTTGTATTCCCAGTACCCAGCCCATATAGGTTTAATAAGTTTAGTAAATGTTGATTGATCAAAAAAGAAAATAAGCAATATCTACATAAAACCATCAGCAAACATTATATGCAATGGAGATAAGTTAGAGGCCTTCCCAGTAAGATCTGGGGTGAAACAGGGATGTCCATTATCACCTCTATTATTTAATATTGTACTAGAAATGTTAGCTATAGCAATAAGAGAAGCAAAAGGAATTAAATGAATTAGAATGGGCAAGGAGGAAACAAAACTTTCACTCTTTGCAGATGATATGATGGTATACTTAGAGAATCCTAAAGAATCAACTAAAAAGCTGCTTGAAACAATTAACAACTTTAGCAAAGTTGCAGGATATAAAGTAAAGCCATATAAATCATCAGCATTTCTGTACATGACCAACAAAGCTCAGCAGCAAGAGACAGAAAGAGAAATTCCATTCAAAGTAATGGTAGACCATATAAAATACTTGGGAGTCTACCTGCCAAGACAAATCCAGGAAATCTATGAACATAATTACAAAACACTTTTCACACAAATAAAATCAGATCTAAGTAATTTGCCTAATAGAGCCAGATTAGGGTTCTGCTCTTTGTGTGAACACATTATTAGATTAACACATTATTAGAACTAGATTAAGTAAAATATCAATTTCTAAAGATTCTCCATTACATATATTTTTAGAAAAGGGACCAAGGAGAGCTCTAAATGTAGGCAAAGAAATAAATAGTGAAATTGTCATCAGATCTTGTTTTCAGTGGGTTTAAAAACCTTAGGAACATTTGGAAAATTATTTTGGAAATTATTTTTAATCTCTATATTCTAGACAAGTTAGAAAACTTCTTAGAAAAACAGGCAAACTGGGAACAATTAGAATATTTAGTTTGTTGAAAATTGTTATCTACTATGATTTCTGAAGAAATTAAACAAAGAAAGGAGCCTGTTACTAATATACTATCAGGTCTTCCTTCTTATTTTATACCTAAAGAGGAAGACTGGGGCATGCCCTAACATGCCTCAAAATGCCATAACATGTACTAATTAAATAGAGACATACCCTTAGCCTTTACTGTTTTCTTTAATAACAGACATGAAACAATTGAGAGATTCTATAGTTGATTTAATTAGGAGAATAGAGCTTTCCTCAGAAAGACCAGAGAATTACAGTAAGCTTGAAGAGACAACACAGGAAAAAGATGAGACTCCTATGAGGTTTTATGTGTAAGGGGCTAAAATTCTGGCTAGTCTGTCTAAAATATCTAATGAGTGGTCGCCAATAAATTATAACCTTTAGCAAGAGTTACACTTTTAAGCATTTATTAAGGAGAATAAGAATTTGGTGAAGAGAGAGAGAAAGGCCTAGATTCATCTATTTATCTTGGGGAGGTACAGTTCTCCTGCTCCCCTCTCCACGAGAGTCCTGGAGAAAAAAAGAGTGAGAGTGTCAGCCTCGACCCCTCTTCCTCCCACAAGCAAACGTCACTTCCTGATGCCAAAGAGCCGCATGTCTTGCCCTCAGATGCCTTCTCCTCATGGCAGAGTTTTGCTACAGTAAGTCTCCAGCAGGTGGCATCCTTCTAATCGTTACATATAACAGACTGTGTAAGAATGCTAGAAAGTTTGTGAAACTAGACCCTATAAATGCTAGGGATGCTAGAATGAAAAATTCTGCTTTTGTGTAACAGTCTTCTGTTTCATTAAGGAAGCACTCCATGTTACTCGAAGACACAAAGGGGGGAATGTGGCAAAATAATGGAATTTGGAAGACTGATTGGCATGGGCCACACCTGTCCTGTCCTGAGTGATGTATGCTGCTGATGTCAGCAGGAGAAACCATTCTCCAGAGGCAGTTTGAAGGACCTACCATTTGGGGGAGGGAGAGTAAACACTCACTGAGGGGAGCTCAGTCTCATTTTGGTATCAGTCTCTTTCTGGTTGTGTGAGCTGGTGGGAGTGGATGAGAGAGAGGTTTTTCTTGGCAGTTTGTCCTGTGGGCCCTGGCTGCATAGCTGTTTCCCCAGGTGGTGAGTTAATAAACAAACTTAGCTCTTTTGAATTACCTAAGCTGGAAGCAAGATTGGGGATGATATAGGTTTTGGTTAGAGTTAGGGGGATTATCCATTTTCCTTTTTCCCTATTCCCTTCTCTTTGACTTTATTAATTTCACCTTTGCTGTGTATTTTATTCCCATTAATAAAGTCTGATTTGTTTGTGGAAAAGAGGCTCTTAGGCTCCTTTCTTATTGGCCTGGGAGAGATATCTAAAAAGGCAGTTCAGAGGGGAGGGAGCTTTGGACCTAGAGGTCCCTCATTATTTTCAGAACCCCAATATTATGGCGACCCACCCAATTAACTCTCTAGATGCTAAATTTGGCCCCCATACCTCCAAATACTTTTTAAGTTTTTTTTTTATTGAATAGAATTTTATTTTCCAAAATATATGTAAAAACAAATTTTAACATCAATTTTTAAAAAATATTGTGGTCTGGGGCAGCTAGGTGGTGCAGTGGATAGAGCACCGGCCCTGGAGTCAGGAGGACCCGAGTTCAAATCCGGCCTCAGACACTTAACACGTACTAGCTGTGTGACCCTAGGCAAGTCACTTAACCCCAATTGCCTCACCAAAAAAAAAAAAAAACAAACAAAAATATTGTGGTCCAACTTCTCTTCCTCCCCCATTCCCACCCCCCACCCACTAGAACTTGAGCATTTCAAAATAAATTATACATGAGTAGTCATGGAAAATATTCCTACATTAGCTAGGTTGCGAGAGAAAACAGTCAAAAAACTCCCAAAACTTCAGACTGAGGAATTGTCAAAGAGAAAAAAAAAACTTTTTTTAATGTGTTTCCAGGAGCAGCTAGGTGGTACAGTGGACAGAGCACCGGCCCTGGAACCAGGAGCACCCGAGCCCAAATCCAGCCTCAGACACCCAACACACACCAGCCGTGTGAAGCCGGGCAAGCTACCCAACCCCAATTGCTTCACCAAAAAAAAATAAAAGTGTTTCCATCTATTTTCAGATACTATCACTTCTTTCTCTGTAGATGGGTTGCCATTTTCATAAGTTCTTCATGGTTATATTGGACCATTGCCTTGCTGAAAATAACCACATGCTTCCCAGCAGATCATCTTACACTATTGCTGTTATTTTGTATACAGTACATTTCACTCTGCTTCAGTTCATGTAGGTTTTTCCAGGTTTTTCTGATGGTATCCTGTTCATCATAACCTAAATAAAGTACCTTAAACTTGACAAAGAATTTTCTTCATATTAGCCCAGCAAAGTAGGTACCATATGTTTTGTCATTATATTCAATCATCATAACTATTTCCCTCCATCCTATTCCCTTCCCATGATATTTACTCTATTTTCTATCTTCTTTTAAACTATTCCTCCTCAAAAGTGTTTTCCTTCTGACTGTCCCCTCCCCTACTCTGCATTCCCTTTTTTTTTCACCCTTCCTTCCTTATCCTCTTCCCTTCATACTTTCCTGTAGGGTTAAATAGATTACTCCTTCCAACTAGGTATTAATGTTATTCCCTCCATGAGTCAAGTCTGATGAGTTTAAGGTCTTTGAGCTAATTCTATGTTCCAAATTTTCTTCTTCCCTCTCTCCTCAACCCTCCCTATGAAATCAAGCAATTCAATATGTCATACTTGTGCCGTTATGCAGAACATCTTTACCTTCCTCAAAAGTATTTTGTTTTTTACTGCTCTCTCCCCCAATCTGTCCTTCCCTCCTTCCCCTCTCCCCCTCTCTTATCTCCCTCCCCTCCCTCAGGGCAAAAATATATTACTATACCCACTTGAGTATGTATGTTAGTCCTTCTTTGAGTCAATTCTGATGATATTAAGGTTCACTCACTCCCCACTTCCTTCCCCCTCTTCTCCTCCCCTCCATAAGCTTTTTTCTTGTTTCCTTCATGTGAACAACCTCTCCCCAGACCATCTCTCCCCTTCCCCCTCCCCCAGTCTATTTCTCCTACACCTCAACCCTATTTTAAGGATGTCATTATGGGTTAGTTAGGTGGCACAGTGGACAATGCACCAGCCCTGGGCCCATTAGGCCCTAAGCTCAAATCCGGCCCTAGACATAAGACACCCCACAAAGAACAAAACATAACATCCTTTCATATTCAGTTCAGACCTGTGTCTTCTGTTAAATCCTTGCTGAGATAGTTCTTATGAGTTTGAAGTATTATCTTCCCATGTAGGAATATAAATAGTTTGATCTTCTAATATCTCTCATGAAGTCTTTTTCCTGTTTATCTCTTTATGCTTCTCCAGGGTCTTGTATTTGAAAAGTCAAATTTTCTATTCGGTTCAGGTCTTTTCATAACAAATGCCTGAAAGTCTTCTTTCTCCTTGAAATTCCATGTTTGCCTCTGAAAGATGATGCTTAGTTTTTCTGGGTATGTGATTTTTGGCTGTAGTCCCAGTTCTTTTGCCCTCTGGAATATCATATTCCATGGCCTCCGGTCCTTTAATGTAGAAGCTGCTAGATCTTGCTTTATCCTTATTGGAGCTCCACAGTATTTAAATTCCTTTTTTCTAGCTGCTTACAATATTTTCTCCTTGACCTCGGAGTTCTGGAATTTGGCTATAATATTCCTGGAGGTTTTCCCTTTGGGATCTCTTTCAGGAGGTGATCAGTGGATTCTTTCAATTTCTATTTTAGCTTCTGCTTCTAGAATATCAGGGCAATTTTCCCTCACAATCTCTTGGAGGATGGTGTCTAAGCTCTTGTTTTGGTCATGGTTTTCAGGTAATCCAATGATTTTCAAATTATCTCTCCTAGATTTATTTTTTAGGTCAGCTGTTTTTCCAAGGAGATATTTCACATTGCCCTCTATTTTTTCATTCAATTGGATTTGCTTTTCTGTGTCTTGGTTTCTCATAAGGTCACTAGCTTCCATTTGTTCAATCCTAATTCGTAGGCAATTATTTTCAGCAGACAGTTTTTTAATCTCCTTTTCCATTTGGCTTTTCAAACTGTTGACTTTTTTCTCATGACTCTCCTGCATTGCTCTCATTTCTCTTTCCATTCCTTCCTCTCTTTCCTCTTTATTTGATCTGAACTTAAGGTACTTTTTATTTTCCTAAATTTCTTTATGTCCTGGGTAGATTTGCTTTTGTTAGGGATCTTGAAGTTGCTTATGGCTTAGTTTATTTCTGTTATGACTTAGAAAAGAGTAATATCACAGGAAAGACTTATAGGATATAAGCTATACCAGGCTAATCAGATAGGCCCACATGGATGCTACATTTGTCAAAGATTATCCACAGTACTCATAATATTTCAGATTGGAAAACTCCACTATCTATGGATATTATTCCTTTAGATCAAGTTAGGTTTAAGATTAATGTCTCAGATTCCTCAGATCAATCATATGTTGTGAAATCTAGACCATCTTACACCCATTGCCAAATCTTACTTCATATGTGACTAGAAACAGAACTTCTTATACTACCATTAATTTAGCTTTTATTAAGAATTGTAGGGGCAGCTAGGTGGCACAGTGGATAGAGCAATGGCCCTGGAGTCAGGAGGACCTGAGTTCAAATCCGGCCTCAGACACTTAACACTTACTAGCTGTGTGACCCTGGGCAAGTCATTCAACCCTCATTGCCCCGCAAAAAACAAAACAAAACAAAACAAAAGAATTGTAACATGACTCCAGAGATGCCACTTGAAGGTACCCTAATCTCTTTCATTTGTGCTGCTACTAGAAATCTAAGTACAAGGAATAATTTTAATGACACCTTTGCTACTATGACATATAATCAGACCACTCTAAATGTAACTAAAATGGCAATCCCAACATTACCTTGGGGATTGGTGACCCCTGGACAGTTTTTTATCTGGACTGGACAAGCTTTTTCTTCCCTTCCTGCAGGATGGTATGCTACCTGTGGAATAGCTTATCTTATTCCTACTGTAACCATAAAGAACCATACCAATAAGTTAATTAATGTTAAGACCACTAGGAACTTAGGTGCATGGTGGCACAGAGATAAGAGATCTCATTTTTGGGGAAGTGCTAATGCAGTAGTAGCACATGGCAATAACCCTGGGTATAAATTTTTATGGGCACTTATTCCCAACATTGGAATCACAGCAGTAATAGATTCTGTAAAGAACTGATCTTCTGAGTTGGAACAACTTGCTCAGAATACAGCAGCTGTTGTATGACACACTTCTCATGCCTTATATCAATTACAGGCTGAACTTGATTCTGTTTCTCATATGGTTACGGAAAATAGACTAGCATTAGATATTTTGAATGCTGCTCAAAGTGGAATTTGTGCTATTATTAATCACTCTGGTTGTTGCTGTTATAGTGGTTTCTTCTCTTGATATAGGGTGTACTGTGAATTTCTCTGTTACTCACAAAATGAGATTTTGTCTTATATTCTCTTAAAGTTACTTTCCTTGTCATACTTGAGATGACTCAAGACTATCCTTCAATTTTGAATAAATTTTGATGATAGTACTTTCAAATTCAGATTTTGTGTTTTACTTTAAGAAAATTATGGAATTTTTTTTTTATCCTCATGCTGTCTCAAGCCTAAGGGCCTTTAAGTTTTTAGGATTTGATTATTAAATACCCCAGACCAATGAGTAGAGTTTCAAGCACTTCCTCTTTTTTACTGTTGAGGCTACTGAGGCTAATTTTACTAAAAGAGACAATCACTTGGAAAAATAAAGTCACAATATAAATTCTGCTTTAAAGTATCTATTCATTATTTTCCCGTCTTCCTGAAGAAATTTTCAGTTGTACTCTTATTAAATTTCTTAGTTGTTATCTTAGCACCTTTCAGGGATTTATCATTTGGTTAATTGGATTTACTTGTCCTCAATGAAGCAATGGCCTATTCTACTTGCGTCTTAAAGTGTATAGTGTTAGTTTTTGGTGTTACATAATATGGATTTATAAAAGGGTTTCCCTCCAAGAATCACTGCCCTGTAAGGAGGGATAATATGATAATAGAATATTATGGGATAATGGGATAATAGAATATTATAGGATAATAGAATAACAGAATACTATAAAATTATAACTGGTACTGGTACAATTGAAAATTTTGATATTTAGATTAAAACTGGTATAATTTAAAAATTCAAATTGGCATAAAATTCAGGTTGAAATAAAAAAATGTATGTAAAAATTATTTGGTTCTGAACTTTTGTGAAAAATAATTTTTGTAATTTTTGAAAGTTCAATTTTAAATTCTGAACTTATACAGCATTCTTTTGGTTTTTAGACATAGCAGGTTAACATTTTATTTATGGATTTTTCTATTAGTCATTTAATTGGTTTATTTAATTTTTTGTGTTGTTTGGGAGCTTTTTTTCCCCTCATTGTTATACTTCCTGGGGAAGAATTGTCACAATTTCAAAAATAATTAGGAAATTTTTCATATGGTGCCCTCCCACCTGGCTAATTTTGAGGCTAACTCAATGCACTTGGCTATCTGCATAACTCTTGTCTGGAGTTGTCCTGGATATAGGGAAAGACTACCTTCCCTGCTACATAGTTTATTTCCCTAATCTTTTGTGGTAACTTCCAATAGCCATGTCAGATGTCATATCCTGACCACCACCGACATCTGTTATTAGATAGAATTTTACTTTCTCATAATGGTATGAGGAAGATTAGAAAAATGATGCAAAGAGTGATGAAAACAGGAAATGAATCTGGTTTTTAGTTAAATAATACACTGGTTAAATAAAGATCTGTCAATATAACTTTTTCTTTTTTTTGGTGAGGCAATGAGGGTTAACTGACTTACCCAAGGTCACACAGCAAGTAAGTGTCAAGTGTCTGAAGCCAGATTTGAACTCAGGTCCTCCAGACTCCAGAGCCAGTGCTCTATCCACTGTGCCTCCTAGCTGCCCCCCAGTAGAACTTTTGATCTACTATGCTGTAAAAGAAATAGCCATTCTTGTTAAATGTCACTACGTGGGTAGTGTAAAAGTTTAAATTATTTCAATAAGTTAATTGAATTCATTATATAATTGAAGATGATATATCAACGTGTATGTATATGATATGATTTTTGTTTATATTGAAGCTTGTGCTGTTGTCAATCCTGTTATACTTATGTAAACGATTCAGGTGATGTTATTAATGTTACAGGGCCATTGCAAACATTACTGAATAGTACACTGCAAATAGCATAGCATACTCATCCATAAGACGGTACTGCTTCTTGGTTGAATCACTCTTCATGGTTTTCATGGTTAGCATCATGGTTCAGCAGTGGAGGCTTCTTACAGTTTGTTTTAAAATGGATCTTATTTATTTTAGGAGCTTTTATTCTTGGGGTTTTTTTTGTGTGTGAGGCAATTGGGGTGAAGTGACTTGCCCAGGGTCACACAGCTAGTGTTAAGTGTCTGAGGCCGGATTTGAACTCAGGTACTCCTGATTCCAGGGCCGGTGCTCTATCCACTGCGCCATCTAGCTGCCCCTATTCTTGTTAAAATAATTGTGAAACGCTGTACTTCTTAAGTTTTCTAAATGTTAATTTGTCTGTAAGTTGGATGTGATAGATGCTTTCTGAGTGTATTTCCATGGAAATTAATGATTCCAAGATGGTACAACAGGAAGATTCTTTTTACCATCCGCAAAGATCTTACTCTGGTGGACTTCATCTTACCTGAATTGCTTGGAATTTTTTTTTTTTTCTGGTAAGGACAATACACCTATTAACTGAGGACCAGTAGCTGATACTTCTCCTCATTAGCAAGAACCAATTCCTGACACCTCTGTTTCTGAATCATCTGAGTCTACTGCAGCCTCAGCTAGAAATATGAAAGACCCAGTAACATTGCTCATGTTTAGTATTTGTGGCTGAGGAGCATGTAGCCTAGCTAGAGAAAATCCATGCTGTACTAATTGTCATGGACTCTTACAGGAGGAATTATAAGATTGACCCATTCAGAAAGCCTTATTATTGGTGATGTGTGTTCCACGCATGCCAATTGTCATGAGCCTTTACAACTGTTATTGTCGTTCTTACAAATTTAAAGATGCTTAGGTTGGCTTGTAGCTAGGATTTCCTACATTAAGGAATCATCAAGTTGATGTCAAAGGAAATATGTACTTATCTTTGCTATGTTTCTGATTCTATAACTGTGTTCTAATATGGTAGAAGTTATTGTGACTATATTTTATAAGTTGTACCCATTCACATTATTTTGAATGTAATCTTGCACCTCAGTAGCGGAGTGCCCCTCTGGATTCTGTGTCGCCCATAGAGGACTTTCCTCTATGCATTAAATTGTATCCATCTTTTAGATTGTTAATGATCCAAGAGACAAATTTAGTACTTGTCTTTGGATCAAAGGAGGGATAATGTGAGTGAGATTTTCCCCACCCCTTAGTTATAAGAGATTTAATTATGGTAATAATCAGTATATTAACTAAAAATTATGATTTACTACATTTTATTCTATTTTATTAGTAGATTGAGTTAATAATAATGGATTGTTTTAGAGTAATACCAGTGGAGCTAAAACCAACCCCATTTCTTAGCAATGCTACTATGATTAACAAGGCTCTTCTAATCAGAAGTGCCAGATGATCTGTAAGTTCCCCTACTAACAGCAAGCACCTCTACTTATCATATCACAGCAGTTTGTACATCATTGTATTCCCTGCTAACAGCAACCATCTCCAGTCATCATCTGTAGCTAAAGCTATCATTCATTACATCACAGTACTAAGTGTTTAGCAACTACAGTTTGCAGATTGTGATATTCTCTATTAACAACAAACAAGTGGCAAATAACAAGTCCTTATGATCAACTTACAATAGCCCATTAAGAGGAGTTTGTCTAAAACTAGTAAAGCCCTGCAGGGGTATAAAAACCCCTGGATTCTAAGGCTCAGGGTCTTTCAGCTCTACTCCTACCTGAGACCGGCTTTATGGTGAGGCTGACCCTCTCTCAATGAACCTATTTTCTTTGGCTTGGAGACTTTGTTGTTTCTTTCCTTCGTCAGACTTAGAAATTTTCATAACATCTGTGAGATCACAGGAACCAAGTGTCCATCACTCTTGAGTGGATCAACAACCTGCCATGTACCTGTCTGGCTTCAACCTGTGTTCCCTTATTCTGCATGTCCCTGGCAAGGACCCTGACAATTCTCCCCACAGGATCAAATGATTTAATATTTCTAAGGCTCCCGGGATACAGCTGACACCACAGCACCAGCCCCAAGCCCCTTTCCAGTTTTCTTGCACCTCCCTCCCTCCACCTCCTCTCTGGCCCAAGGACACTGGCCTCCTGGCTGATCCTTGACCAAGGCCCTCCATCCCTGATGCTGTGCCCTTCCAGTGGCTGTCTCTCATGCCTGGAGTGTCCTTCCTCTACTCCCCTGCCCCTCCTGGCTTCCTTCCCATCTCAGCTCACATCTCACCTTCTGAACACAAGCTTTTCCTGGTGCCTGACCATGCTAGAGCCTTCCCTCTGAGGCTGCCTCCCACCCATACTGTAGAGACCTTCTGTGGACCCAGCTGCTGACACTGTCTCCCTCATTGGACTGTGAGCTCCTTGAGGGCAGGGCCTGTTATTGCTGGAACCTTCCTTTGCATCCCCGGTAGGTTGGCACAGTGCTTGGCACAGAGGAGCCCCTGTCTAAATGCTCATTGACTGGACCTAAGAATGACAAGTGAGAGGGATTCAGAGAAATCAGAGAAGAGTGGGGTGGTCTGAGGCAGAAGGAAATGAGCAGAACCAGGGGGACCATGTCTGCTCTGCTGACAGCACGGCACAGGACAACTTCCGTCTGACAGGATAAAGCTTCCTTGGCTCTGCTGGATTCCACCTTAGCTCAGGTCTGTGGATGGGCTGCACTCACCTGGGATGGGGGTCTCTGGGTCCCCGGGGTCATTCTCTCTGGCTCCAGGCTCTCTCCTTGGAATAGCCTTTGGTTGTCTGCAGGCTGACCTGGGGAGGGAGAAGGATCTTGGTGTTGGGGAGACATTCACTTTGTTTTCTCTTCCTAGGCTGGATGCTGACCTGCCCGGAATTATAGAGCTTAGAGCCTCAGAGCACTTCCAAAGAGGGGAGCAGGGAGGGTCCGGCTTGGAAGTGAACTTGGTCTGAGCAGGAGGAGACTCCTTGTCTTTGGCCTCCTGCCCCTCCCCCATCCTCCCACTGAGACCCCAGAAGTAGGAAGAGCTTGGGGTCCCAAATGGGAGGAGACCAGGCAGAGTCTCAATGACTCCTTACTCAGAGCTCTCCCTCCACCTGATATTATGGGTGACAGGGGAAGGTGGGTCAGCTGCCCCATGGTAACAGTAGGAATGGCACCCCAGGACCTTGGGGATGTGAAGGGAGTCTCAACATGAAGCAGAGGCAAGGGGCAGACCAGAGAGCCAGGCCCAAGAAGGAGGCCTGCTCCTGGCCAGCCTGGCTGACCCTCACCAAGGGGTCAGATGGGGAAGATGAAGCCCAGTGGAGATGCTAGCCAGCAGAAGTGGGGTTTGGGGGTTCAGACCTACCTGGGGCTAGCAGGTTGCAGAGATGGTTTTCAGAAGACAGAGACCTCAGCCCGGGGGAGGAGACAGAAAACTGAATGATTTCAGCTCTGAGCTGAAGAAGTCAGCAAGATCCCAGTCTCCAGTTCCGGTTTTCTGCCCGCCCACGCTGGGAGGCTCCTCCTAGTTCCCAGAGCCCCCCCCCTGCCCCGCCCCCCAGGCCGGGCTGGGCCCTTTCCTCCAATCACTCCCAGGGCCAGGATCTCCGGACCTGGGGTGTCTCTCCTCCCCAAGCCCTGCCCTCCGTCACGCCTCGGCCAATGGGATGGCCCCTTTCTTCCCCTCTCACCTCCTCCCGGGCCCCCAGACTCCACCCCCGGCTGGTCCTCTCTGAGAGCTCCTCCTTCCCCAGGCCTCCAGCACTTGTCCCCCTCCTTCCCTTTCCCTGCTCTGGGACTCAGAGCCTTCCCCTCCTCAGCAGAACCCCCTGGCCTTCTTCCAGCTCCGCCTGCTCCACGCCTCTTCTTCCTCACCAGGATGTGCCACCCTACGGCCCCCCGCCTCTCCCAGGCATGCCCTTCCCCCATGTCCTCACCCCGCCCCCGTTCTCCCTGCAGCCTGGAGCCCAGACTCGTGCACCCCCACTTAACTTGCCCAGAACCTGACAGCCTTTACTGCCCTGGCCGGTCTCCATTCGTGACCCGCCACAGCCCATTCTGAACACTGAGGGGTCCTTTCCCTCTATCTCGTTATCTTCCCTAAGGGCCAGTCTGTCCCTGGAAAACAGCTGGATCCTATGGGGGCACCGAGGCCAGGCAGTCAGGACTCCGGGCTTATAAACCTCTCCTCTACTCCCTTAGTCACACCTCCGCCCCTCCCTCTCAGAGCAGGGGCTTGGCTGCCACCGGAAATGCATCCCCAAGGGTCCCACTGTTTCCCTCTCTGCCCCTCAAAGCTGGGTCCTAATGGGAAGGGGAGAGGAGCAGAAAGCAGGGCATCTTGGTCCTGGGGCACCCTCAAGACTGATCAGGGCATGGAGGCCAGAGAAGGCCTGAATGTGGGATTGCTGTTGGGGGAGGGGGAGCTAGCTAGAAACCCATGGACAGGGGCCGCTAGGTGGCACAGAGGATCAAACACTGGCCCTAGATTCAGGAGGACCTGGCTTCAAATTCGACCTGAAAGAACTTTCTGGCATTTCTTTTTTTTTTTTTTTTTTAGCAAAGGTCCACCCTCCTGGCCCTTATCTCCCACTGGGGAGTGGTTGACAGGGCCCTGCAATGTGGAGGAAAAAGTGACTGGGCTGGGGAGTGGGGCCTTGGGGCAAAGACTGACACTCCTCATCCGGGCACAGGAGCAGTGGGCTTTGATCTGGTTCTTGTTCCCTCACCTGGAGAGGAAAGGGAGAGTCTGGGGGTGAAAATGAAGCTAAGAGAAGGAGTAACAATATCTAGGTGCATATGCCACCCACGTGGGTATGTTTGAGCCTATGTTTACACACACACCTATGTATCTAAATTGTTTCTATGTCTAGGATACAGACAACCCTTCACAGAGTAATTTTGTTACCAAGAGGTTTCCCCATTTGACCTCTTCCCTTTTTCTCTTAGATCCCTCAATGTTTTCCGTTCAGAAGTTTTCAGTTGCAAGTAATCACAGTTATCTTTTTATCCTTTGGAATTGCCTCTGTCTCCTGTTTGGTGAAAACACATCTCCTCCATAGCTGGGACAGGCTGAGGAGCTGTTTCTCTTCTAATTTTTGCTAAACATTGGACACAACCCTGGAGGCTTTGAACTAGTCAGAGGTGTGGAGACAGGGAGAGAATGCCTGCCAATAAACAGCTCTTACAAGGGAAGATGGGGTCCTCTCTCCTCTCCCAGCCTGGGCCATGTAGACTCAGTGATGTGAAGCACATTCAGAAACACCACGGTCAGGAAAAGGCTCCACACACCTATGCCATCAGGAGCCAGAGCCAGCCCAGAGAGTCACTTCAGCAGCCCCAAGGAGAAGGACCTCTGGCAGCAGAGAAGAGAGCCCATGGTAGACTCAGAGGACAAGCCCCAGCAGCCAGGAGTCAAGGCCTGGAGAGCTGAGGCCCCTGGGACATTGCACCTGGTGCGGGGAGGGCATGGGCATGGGGCTCGCTTTCGGAATGTCCCCCGACCAGGACAGACTGGATGGAGTTTGGGCTGGCACCTGGCAGAGCCTGGAGGCAGGCAGCTGTTGCCATGGTGATGAGGGACAGGAGAGCCTGGATGGGGTCTGACTGGGTGTGCAGGAGGAGGAGGGGGGCGTGCCTCAGGTGCATCAGGTGTGAGGCCAGCAGGGGCTGGAGCAGGGCTGATCGATTGAAAGTGTTGGAGGCCAGGAGGCACCAGTGCCAGTGCCAGGACAGCTGGCATTTATGCAGCAGGAGGGGCAGCACCCCTGGGCCCTCGTGGGAGCACTTAGCACTTTCTTAAAGGATTGAACCAAAAGAACCGATGCCCTCCCGGGCCTTCTGGCCAAGTCCAGGCAGCAGCACCACACGTGCAGACTACATTTCCCCAATGACTGTACCATGACGTCACCCAAGTGGGGCAGGGGGCCTTTTCCTGTGGCCTCTGCAGAGCCTAAGGTATGCTGGGAATCTGGGCATCACAGCTGTAGATTTCTTCAGGGGAATTAGTTCTTGGGCCAGTCTGGATGCATGCAGATTGGGGAGGGAGGTGCTGAGTGGGGAGGTTCACAAGTCGGACACTGGCTTCCAGCTAGCTGGGGGTGCCCCTCTTTCTCCTTACCCTGCCTCAGCATCCCAAAACCTACCTGGGTTAGATAAATGATGAAATGGGCCACCCACCTCCAGATATGTGGGACGGGGACACCCCAGGAATGTTGTCCTCGATGGTACCACTTATCAACTTGGGCTTCCTTGTCTCAGTTTGTGACAGGAGTGGGGGGTAAGGGGAAGGAGGGCATGTGGAGTTCTCTATTATTAGGCAAAAGCAGAAGAAAGCTCACTCAGATACTTTTCTTGAGCTAAGATCACTTTCTTTATATCTAAACACAATTTAAATGTTTGAAAGAAAGAAATGGGCAGCAAGGTGGCCCATTGGGAAAGTGGGATTGGGATCAGGAAGACTCATTATCTCACATTCTTACATAGGAGCAATGGATCCAAGAATCCTTCTCTCCAATTTTGATGGCAGTTGGAGTTGTTAGCAATACTTGGACATGACCTTCCCAAGCTCACAAAGCCCACTGGCAAAACCAACTGCCTCACACACTGCTTCAAGCTGAATGGTTGAGGGTGGTCTCATACTCACTCAGCAAGGGGCCCCTCATAAGAATATTCTCACAGGATGTTTAATGAGGTCTCTTGTTGGAATTCTAACAACTGTGCTGCAACAGGAGGGCTTCCCTTGTTATTTAGATCCTTAAGTTTTATCTCTAGCATGATTGTCCTATAGTACAGTCAAGTATGAGCCTTTCCCACAACCACTGCTTTTATACACCTTCATTCCAGTATCAATGTTGTTGTCTACCCATCACCCTCATCCAGATAAATTTCCTTGAGCATATTAGTAAGTCTCCTCTCCACAGTGAATCATCTGATATAATGATGTCTGCCTGAAATCCTTCCCACATTGAGTTCATATAGAACCATTCATAAAAATGAATTCTCTAATTTTGGACAAGCTCAGAATGAAAAGTAGATGCCATTCCTAATTCATAATAGGGATAAGATTTCTATATAATATGAATTCTCAGATGGGAAATAAATGATTATTGCCTAAAGGTGTTACCCACACTGATTACATTCATAAGGTTTCTCTCCAGTGTGCATTCTCTGATGTGCAGCAAGATTGGAACTCTTTTTAAAAGTCTTTCCACACTGAATACATTCATAAGGTTTCTCTCCAGTGTGGATTCTCTGATGCCTAGCAAGACTGGAGTTCTTTGTGAAAGTCTTTCCACACTTACTGCATTCATAAAGTTTCTCTTCAGTGCACATTCTCTGATGGGTGGCAAGATGGTATTTTGTTCAGAAAATCTTTCCACATTGATTACATTCATAAGGTTTCTCTCCAATGTGAATTCTTTGATGATGCAAAAAGCTTGATATGGAGTTCTTTGTGAAAGTCTTTCCACACTTACTGCATTCATAAAGTTTCTCTTCAGTGCACATTCTCTGATGGGTGGCAAGATGGTATTTTGTTCAGAAAATCTTTCCACCTTGATTATATTCATAAGGTTTCTTTCCAGTGTGGATTCTTTGATGTACAACAAGATCGCAACTCTGGTGGAATGTCTTTCCACATTTTTGACATTCATAAGGTTTCTCTCCTGTGTGAATTCTCTGATAGTCAATAAGGACTGATTTGTAACAGAAGGCCTTCCCACATTCATTACATTTATAACGTTTTTCTCCAGTGTGAATTCTTTGATGACCTGTAGCCAAAGGCCTTCCCACATTCATTACATTTATAAGGCTTCTCTCCAGTATGAATCTTCTGATGTCTAACTAGATCTGAGTTCAAATGAAAGGCCTTCTTACACTGATCATATGAACATGTTTTCTCTCCAGGATGAAATCTAGGATGGTAAGGAAGAGATGAGTGAAGGGAGAAGGTTGCTCTACCTTCATTGCATTCATCAGGCTCCTTTCTAATGTGAGTTTTCTGGTGAGTAATGAGCTTAGAGTTCTGGCTGAAGGCCTTCCTTCTTTCATTACATAGATGAAGCTTTTTGCCAATACCGCTTTTTGCCAATATCACTTTTTGATGACCTCCAGTGAGGTCTGAATTCAAGCTGAAAGTCATTTTCTGTTGATTACCTTGATGCAGTTGTATTTCAGGAGGCTTCTAATGGACTGAATAAGTTCTACCTATTCAGTAAAGCTTTCCCTATATTTACTGTACTCAAAACAGTCATTCCTTGGGGACACTGTCTTATAGTGATTTAGGACAGAATACTGTATGAAGCTCTTTCCAACGTCATCAAATTCACATGAATTCTTTGGATTTTTATCCACCTTGATATCAGAGGCATAGATTTCTCTCACACTGAAGTCACAAGGACTGTCACTCATGAATCTTAGCTGGCCAGATTCTCCCACAGAAATACTGAAGTTTGTAGTCATCTCTTTCATTTTAAGCCTGGCCACTGCATCTGAAGAAAAAAAATAAACATATATGCATATAAAACCTATAAATATATGATTTCCCCTCTAATGGCAGAAAAGAAACCAAATGTTATTCTACTTCCCCAGGCAAAAAGAAGTTTCAAACTTAGGCAGGCAGAATCAATCACTGGAATGACATTAGCTCAAATTCACATCCTCCACCCCCTGTGACTAGATGTGCTCCTTCCCCAGGACTAGATGGCCTTTCTCCATTGTATTATCAACATCTTTTTAAAATCCCTTTTAAAAATTTTTACTTTTTTTGTTGTCAGTCTCAGGTTATTTTCCTGCTTTTTCATAATGCTCAGAGTTGATGCCCAATTACATGGTCATTAATAAATTTCATAGACTGTAGGGAAATAGTTTTTTTTAAAATCTCATGTAATAGCATTCAGTGTTCCAACTAACTTCTCTTATATTCTATTAAAACTGAGATAGCCATTATCCATGTATTTTCTTTTTTTTCCGCATTTTTTTTCGGGGCAATGAGGGTTAAGTGACTTGCTTAGGGTCATACAGCTTGTAAGTATCAAGTGCCTGAGGTTGGATATGAATGCAGGGCCTACTGAATCCAAGGCCACTGTACCACCTAGCTGGCCCTATCCATGTATTTCCTTCCTTCCTTCCTTCCTTCCTGCGTGGCAATGAGGGTTAAGTTACTTGCCCAGGGTCACACAGCTAGTAAGTGTCAAGTGTCTGAGGCCAGATTTGAACTCAGGTACTCCTGAATCCAGGGCTGGTGCTTTATCCACTGCGCCACCTAGCCGCCCCTATCCATGTATTTTCTAAAATTTATCTTCATTGATTCCAAACTGTCGTGATCAGGCACACTTGCAATGGTTTGGGTGTTCATGCCATGATTATATCCAACTCTGCCAATTCTAAGGGCAACAAATTCCTTCTCAATCTGACATCAGATTGCTTCCAAGCATCCAGGTAACATCCCCTTCCCTCCCAATATTGCAACTTTCTTAGTTCAGGCCTCAATTACCTCATATCTGAGATACTATCGCAAGAAGAGTCTCCTTGTTACCCTCACCATAGCATAGCAAATCTCTCCCCCATCCACTCAATCCCCCCTCCAGCTGTCAAACTCACCTTCCTAAATAAAATGTTCTTCTCTTCATGTCACTGCCTACTCCATAAACTCCTTGGCTCCCCATCACAAGGACCTTCATCATCTGCCTCTCTCCTACCTCTCCAGTCTTCTTTCACTGACTCCCCTCCACATGTTCAATAATCAGTGGTACAGGCCTCCTCTTTATCTGGACCAGGACATTCCATCTCCTGACTCCATGTTCTCTCTGCTTCCCCTCATGCTTGCTCTGGCTTCCCTCAAACCTCATCTACAATCCCTCATTCTACAATAAGTCTTCTCTAGTCCTCCTTAGCCAAGGGGGCTTCCCTCTCTTGATTGGCTCCAATTTGTCCTGCGCATAATGGGTTATTCATAGCTGTTTGCATGTTGTCTTCCCTACTAGACTGTGAAGTCCTTGAGAGCAGGGCTTGTCCCTTTTGTTACAGGTAAAATAATTGTAAGAGACACCAGTTTTGGGCAAACATATTATGATTTTATCAATTTCTACTAGTAAGGGATTGACTAAGCAGCTCCCTAGCTTCTTGTGGTCCTGAGAAAGAGACAGAGACAGAGAGAAAGACAGAGAGAGACAGACAGAGAGAGAGAGACAGAGAGAGAGAGAGAGAGAGAGAGAGAGAGAGAGAAGACAGAGAGAGAGACATAGAGAGAGAGGAAACTCTGAATGAGACTATAGGGCTACTTTTCCAGGTTTTTCTCCCTTTTCAGTAAGTAGCAGGTCATTTTTCCATCAATCAGAGCTAACTGGTTCAGGTATTTGAAGGTGGATTGTATCAGGTCTGAAGGACTGAACTGTTGGCTGGATTAGAATGCAAAGAATTTGGACCCTGCCCAGACCAGGCCAGCAGGCTGGCTACTATCTGGGTGTGGTCCCAAGGGGGACAGTGAGTCTGGCTGACAGCAAGTAGCAAAAAGGGGGAGCTGAGTTTCCCCATATATTGGTTAATAATTATTTTCTCACTCTTTCTTTGTATCCCTGGTGCCAAGCACAGGTCCTGGAATGAAGCAGGTGCTTAATAAAGGTTTGTTGACTTGAAGAAAATCTAGGACAGTGTTCATTCCCAGTGGAGACCTGCAGCCCTTTTTGAATGATTTCAGGAGAGTTCTGTGCCCCAAAGTTCCAAGGAGTGACCTATATGCGATCATAGACTTATCACTGGAAGGAAATTGAAAGGCCATGGAGGTTAAACACCTTGTTTTACAGATGGGGAAATTGAGGCTCAGAAGGTCAGTGACTTGCCCTGGAACATGTTGCTAAAAAGGAATTTCCAGGACAGGTCTGCCTGTCCCCAAGGCTAGCACTCCCTTCACTACAACACAAACATCTCTCATACAGCTGCTATCACCTCACTCACCTGGACTAAGGTGCCTTGGGCCTTTTGGCTCCAGAAGCCATGGTGCTCCCCCTTCCTGAAAAAAGGAGGTCAGGTCTTCTCTGGAAACTGGAAGCCCTAGGCATGGGGAATGAGGAAAGGATGAGGATGGGGAGAAATGTGGAATGTGGGCCTCTTCAGGCAGTGGGGAGGGGCAAGCAAGGACCACAGGATGGTTCCCAGGATTCTTCAAGGAGGGTTTCCATGGTGATGATTGTTGGGATCTGTGGAGGGGGATCATGGGATCATGCAGCCAGTTGACAATCAGAAAATCCCATCTCTGGCCACCTCTTTCACAGGTGCTCCATAGCTTCCAATTATGTAGAAATTAGAAGCAGCTGGAAATGCAGTGGTAAGAGGCCTGGGCCTGGAATCAGGAAGGCTTGATGTCAAGTCCAGCGTCAGACACTTAGGAGCTGTGTGCCTCTGGGCAAATGACTTCACTTTTGTTTGCCTCAGTTTCCTCAGCTATAGAATGGGGATAACAGTACTAAAATCAGAGATGTTGTGAGGATCAAATGAGAAAATACTTACAAGTGACTTAGAACAGTGCCTGGCACATAGTAGGTCTATACAAATGCTTATAGCTCCCCCTGTTTTACAAAGCACATGTGCTGCAATTAAGGGAACAGTGAAGGAGAATAAAGTAACTTGTTATACTAGTGAGGAGAATAAATTGGTTTACCATCATTTATTTATTAAGCCTATTGACAATGAATTGATTTTGTCCAGTAAAATCTTTTGTCCTCTAATTGCTTGGGTCATAGGTCTTTCTCCGTGAACTTACTTCAGAATTCAGCTGGTCTTTAATGGATTATCTTTCAAAATCCAGCTCTCCTGCCAATCACTGAAACATTGTTGACTCAAGGAAGTTAACCATCCCTGAGGGATGCATATGAATACTAGGGTGTTGAGTTTAATATCTAGAACACCAAGCCATCCTTCAAGCATGTCTGGTTTGCTGTCCAAAAGACTAGTCTGTTGCCTCTGAGACCTAAGCAGGTGCTCCCAACAATGACCACTTAGTCACAGGGAAGAAGGGGGGGATTGCTGCTAGCCCCTCATCACCAACCAATCATATTTCTCCCTGTGCCTCAGCTCTACAATGATGTTCTCTTCAATCCCACAATGTTATCTCCCTGTTCTGTTCTTTGCTCTGTGTTCCCCAAAACCTATAAAAGGGGAGCTGTCTGTTTGGTATCTTTGGCCAGAAGTAGAGCAATGGTCCATTTTACTGGCAGGCAGCATTCCCTTGCTAACAAAGGTGATCTTGCCCAGAAGTGCTTCAGTTTATCTCACTGTTGAATCTCACACACAACACTAGGCAGGATTAGGAGCAATGAGCTACAAAGTGATGCTTGTTAACAAGAAGACCTTTCTAAATTCTATACCCTTCTTAAAGAGAAAGGGAGGCCTCGGCTGGTAGGGTTTCCCTTCACTGCCCATCTTCAGGGAAAAACTGCATAAAAAGTTGTGAGAGATTTTGCAGACAAAATTCACTTCCAGTTGGAGGTTACACTGCACATTACCTCTATAAGGAGCTCTGAATCAGAGGTCCTCTAATACTGACAACTTTGTGAGGAACAAAGGAAATGCCAGCTTCCCTTCACATAATTCAAAGACCTGTCAGAGGAAAGCCAGGCAGCAGAAGGGCCCTGTGGAGACACCAGCACTTCTGCCTTTCAAATAACTGACAGAGGCTCAAACCCTGCCCACCAGGTAGGGAATGAAGACGCTGCTTTGATGGCAGATTCAGAGTTACCAGAGGCAAAGGTCCTTACCCAGGGAGAGAAAGGTCTGGACATTCTCCAGCGTGACCTCCTTGTACAGCTCTTTCTGAGAATGGTCCAACAGGCACCACTCCTCCAGGGTGAAGTGCACAACTACATCCTTGAATGTCACCGACTCCTAAAACATCAAAAATCACAAAATTGAGCAGAGAGACTCCAGAATTCATCTAGTCCAACCCTCATTCACTTCAAGCAGGAAGCAGAGAAGAGGTTTGCCCCTAATTCCTATCACCTTTAAGAGTGTCAGAGCTTGGATACTTGGAACCATAGTCATTAAGAGCCCAATGGCATGTTGAGAAAAGCATTTTATATTTGAAGTGACAGTGATGCAGGAATAAAAGCTGGAGAAATATCTTATTACTGAATGTTTCTCCCTATGAAATCACAGAGAAAGCATGTGCTCTACCAGTGAGGGATGAGAGTCTGTGGAGAAAGAGAGAAGGTGAAGTGAAATCCCTCCTCATGAGAAGTGTCATAAGTGAAATCTTAAGAAAATTCTATGAAGGGTTTGTGAGAAGCCGGCAAGTCCTGGGTATTCCAGGGGGGAAAGGTTACCTGTGGTCACTGAAGAGAGAGCAAAGAAAAGGCACTTTCTACTTAATTTCCTGAAAGGCTGAAATAAAGTCTCAATGACATGAAAGCATGAAGGAGTCTTAAGACATAGTGCCCACAATCTGGGCTGAACTGAGTGGTACAGAACTGTTGCCAGTCAAGTGAAGAAGAGGTATGTATTGTTTTATTGAGGGCATGAGGTGACCCAAGGTATGATGTGTCATACATGAAACAGCTTCTGTCTTTGCTTTATGATTGCTTTCCCTTGTAATGGCACCTGTTCCTTAATTTTCATGTTTAGTTACAGAGCACTGAGTAACCATGATGGGCTAACTATGAGCTAATTCCCAAGAAACATACTGACAGAGTATTTATGAGGAATGAGCTACTGAAATAGATCCCTGGAACTCTAGAATGCTGGGGATTGTAATGATTGGAATGACGCCACCTACTGGAGACTTGCTGTGGAGAGCTTCACCATGAGGAAAATGCCTCAGAGGCATTGTGGCTTTTCCTTGGTGTCAGGAAATGACATTTGCTCATGGGTGCTGTCTATCAAGTCTACCAGCCAATCAACTGGAGGAGCCTCCTATGGTCTGGGAGGAGACAGGAAGGAGGAAAGGGAGCCTGCGCAGAGAGCGCTGGCCTTTTTGGCTTCCGGACTTGATGGTGGTGGTGGCAGAGGACTTCACAGGAAATTTGAGGAAAGATAGGAATGCCAGGCTGTTAGAATTCTGTTCTCAATCTTTTTCTTTCTATTTTCCAATAAACCCTTAAAAACCTAAACTCGTTTTATCAGTGATTTTTAGTCAGTTTCCCCCAAACTGGGGGAACACATTAGAATCCACATTTAGAGTCTTAAATTACACAGGATCAAGAGTCAAGAGAATGAGTTGAGGCAAACTGATGGCCACAAGAGATGGGCCTCATCTGTCAATCCTTTGATTCCTGTGAGGGGCCATCTATTTTTCCAATCTGCTGCCTGTAGACCCCATGATTAGCCATTGCACATGGTCTCTGATGCTCTTCCATTTCTAGTAGAATGATTTGATCCACTTTGTCAGAGCTTCTATTATTTTCAAGTGACACAAGCTTATAACTTCGGTGTCATCCTTGACTTTTATATTTCACCCACCCCTTATCCAATAATTCTGTTATTTAGATCTATTAGTAATATTCTCCACCATGAGGATAAAATTGTATTTCCACTTTTTTATTTTTTGGTTTTCTTCTTTAAGACACTGATTTAAACTCATTCTACTATTTATCTCACTTTTTGCTTTGTTTACTACTATTGCAAAATTTCTGGATAAAAAATTAAAGAATTTTTTCTTTCTGTTTGGGACAAATTGCCTCAGTTTACCCAGACAACTCGAGGAGACCATCAAGTCAAGCAGAGACAGATTTATTACATCCTCATGAGGACTGGCAAAACCCAATTACACATTGAAGTCTTGCAAAGATATGCCCAATCTTTTAGGTTTTTATAGTAATCTTGAAAAGGACTGTCCCCACATATACCTAGGGTGGGTGAGCTCACAATCTAACATCCAATCCTGTCTCACCCAGGGTGCATGCCCAGCTCCTGATCCATGAATGGAGACCTGTCAAGAACAAAGGGGAGAAGGTGAAGGGGTAACAAATCTGAGCAATGTCAAAGAAAGAGGGAGGCAGAAATCACTCCCTTATCTGACTGCAATTAATCCATGACAGGGACTGGGGTTTTGACATGTGAGAGGGGAGTAAGATGACTATTCGGAGGCATGGTTTTTATTACAGGCCATAAATTAAGGTGTAGCTGGCATGTGGGAACTAAGGAGAAGTAAAGTAAATAGTGCTAATTGGTAGAACAGTGACAAATAATAAAACTTACTGGGGGACTGTATATCTTCCAGACCCCATCCCTAAAGTTTACATAACTGACCCAAGTCCATTATCTCAACAATAAAACTTAAAGGAGACAGTAGGAATTTATCAGGCAATTAAATTTTAGGCAAAGCGAGAGGCTAGGTATTCTGGGGTGGGGGAGGGGGGTATCTTTCATACTCCATCCTCAGAGTTTAATCTGACTCAAATCCATAATTATCCCATACATTTCCCTCTCACTGTTTGAGATTACCAAGAATTTACAAACTTTCCCTTTTCTTTAGGGTTTTTTGAGTCATGATTCTTCACTGTGTAGTATTTATTCTTAGTGTGGGCAATTACTATAGGAAGGGAATCCTTTTATTGATTAACAATTGATCTCTAATTGATTCTCCAGCCTACTCTCAACAGAGCTATTTCCCAACTTGTTTCTTTCTGCATCCTCCCACATCCATCCTCCACCACCATGGGATGATGCCATGACCTCCAAACCTCCATGTAAGCCAAGAGCTCAGCTCACCCATCAACTCATTCCTCACCTGGCTCCTCTACCTTGGAACTTCTGTCAGTCTTCTCCATGGTGCTTCAAGAAGCTGATGACTACGACGAGCTCTTCATCCTGTAAACATCTCATCACCCTGGGTATTTACCTCATCTCTACCCTCTCACTCTCTGATGAAAACACTATTTGGGGACTTTGGAATTCTCCACCATGAGCCAAGGTCTGGTGTTCTCTCACCCTGCCTCCACCTTTTTGAACTCCCTTTTGTGTTTTGTTTTCCCCCTAAAAATATAAGCTCTGTGAGGGCAAGAACATTCTTCCTTCTTTTGTATGTGAACCCCTAGGCCTTAGCACAGTGCCTCGAGTATGGTAGATGCTGAATAAATGCTTATTGACCACTGCCTACCCAAGCAAACTCATCTGAGTATCTAATTTGACTTTAGAAGCCCACCATGCCCTAAACACCACCTCCCTTTCAGTCTTCTTACATCTTACTTCCTGCCTCCCACTCTGATCCCATGACACTGGCCTCCTTCTCATGCCAGGAAGAAGACACCCCATCTCTAGGCTCCAGGCATCTTCTCTGGTTCTTTAAATTCGCTGGAATTCTCTGTCTCCTGGATACCTTCAAGTCTCTCAACTAAAATCCCACCTGCTACAGGAAGCCTTTCCCAGCTCCTCTTCATTCTAGGCACTTCCTTCTTTTAGTTATATCCCATTAACCTGTCTATAGCTTGTCTGTACATATCTGAGTGCAAGCACTCAGGTTTCTCCCCCCTGGGACTGGAAGCCCCCTGAGGACAGCCACTGCTATTTGCCTCTTTGCATGCCACCAGTAAGCACAGCAGGTGCCATATTGGAGGCACTCATTGAGTGTATGTTGAATAACAGCTTGCATTCTCACCTTCTCAAACCCTCTTCAGGTAATCTTACAGTGGCTTCTTGCCTGCACTCTTTAAGAAAGTGGGGGGGGGGGCAGCTAGGTGGCGCAGTGGATAAAGCACAGGCCCTGGAGTCAGGAGTACCTGAATTCAAATCCAGCCTCAGACACGTAACACTTACTAGCTGTGTGACCCTGGGCAAGTCACTTAACCCCAATTGCCTCACTAAAAAAAAAAAAAAAAGAGAAGAAATTGAGAGCCTTTGTCTTTGCCAAGGCCAACCATGTACAGGGGCATTTGATGCTGTCTTCTCCAACAGTGTCCACCCTCAATAATCCCTCCCCCCACCCCTCAAATTTTCAACCTGTTAACTATCAACTGGTTAATTTCCCACTGAATTCAAACACACCTGTCTCTCCTATTCTTAAGGAACCCTTCACTAAACCCTTATCATCTTTTGAGCTTGTGATGGGTAAAACTCAATTTGTGTGGTCACCCTACCTGTCCCCTCTGTGGGGAAAGCTAACTAGAACAACAGTTTAACAGTTTAGGTATTAAACATATATTAAAATATATGGCGGAGCCAAGATGGCAGAGGAAAGACATTAAACCCAAAAGGCTCCTGATACAATCACCCCAAAAATAGCAATGAAAGAACCCTTGGGGCAGAAAAACGTACAAAAATATGGGCTGAGAGTTTTCTCCAGCTATAGATAGATTTCAGGGGACCGTGCTGGGCCACAAATAAAGCCTAACCCTGCAATCAGGTTCAGCTGTAGCTTGAACAGTGTGTCCAGGAAGCAGCACCACACTTTAAGGAGGAGTTAAAAGGCAAGAAATAGTAAGCCAGGATGAGCAGGCAGAGAAAGCAGAAGACCATTGAAAACTTCTTTGGGGTAAGGTAGACCACAATACAACCTCAGAAGAAGATAATAACAGGATCAAAGCTTCAACATCCAAAGCTTCCAAGAAAAATATGAACTGGTCTCAGGCCATGGAAGCTCTCAAAAGGGACTTTGAAGAGAAAGAGAGAGAACAAAGATGTAGAGAAAGAGAGGAAGGAATGGAAAGAGAAATGAGAGCAATGCAGGAGAGTCATGAGAAAAAAGTCAACAGTTTGAAAAGCCAAATGGAAAAGGAGATTAAAAAACTGTCTGCTGAAAATAATTGCCTACGAATTAGGATTAAACAAATGGAAGCTAGTGACCTTATGAGAAACCAAGACACAGTAAAGCAAATCCAATTGAATGAAAAAATTGAGGGCAATGTGAAATATCTCCTTGGAAAAACAGCTGACCTAGAAAATAAATCTAGGAAAGATAATTTGAAAATCATTGGACTACCTGAAAACCATGACCAAAACAAAAGCTTAGACACTATCCTCCAAGAGATTGTAAGGGAAAATTGCCCTGATATTGTAGAAGCAGAAGCTGAAATAGAAATTGAAAGAATCCACCAATCACCTCCTGAAAGAGATCCCAAAAGGAAAACCTCCAGGAATATCATAGCCAAATTCCAGAACTCCCAGGTCAAGGAGAAAATACTGCAAGCAGCTAGAAAAAAGTAATTCAAATACTGTGGAGCTCCAATAAGGATAAAGCAAGATCTAGCAGCTTCTACATTAAAGGACCGGAGGCCATGGAATATGATATTCCAGAGGGCAAAGGAACTGGGACTTCAGTCAAAAATCACGTACCCAGCAAAACTGAATATAATTTTTCAGAGGCAAAAATGGGATTTCAATGAGAAAGTAGTCTTTCAAGCATTTGTGATGAAAAGACCTGAACTGAATAGAAAATTTGACTTTCAAATATAAGATCCTGGAGAAGCATAGAAAGGTAAACAGGAAAAAGACTTCATGAGGGATATTAAAAGATCAAACTGTTTACATTCCTACATGGGAAGATTAATACTCTGAAATAATAACTATCTCAGTAAGAAATTCACAGAAGACATGGGGTGAACTGAATATGAAGGGATGATATCTGTAAAGCATTTATGTTTTGTTCCTTGTAGAATAGGGTGGGGTGTCTTATGTCTGGGGCTGGATTTGGGCTTGGGGCCTCCTAGGTCCAGGGCTGGTGCTTTGTCCACTGTGCCACCCAGCTAATCCATGATGACATCATTAAAATAGGGTTGAGGTGTAGGAGGAATAAACTGGGGGAGGGAGAAGGGGAGAGATGGTCTGGCGATAGGTAGTTCACATGAAGGAAACAAGAAGAAAGCTTATGGAGGAGAGTAGAAGAGGGGGAAGGAGTTGAGGAATGAGTGAACCTTAATATCATCAAAATTGGTTCAAAGAAGGACTAACATACATACTCAAGTAGATATAGTAACATATTTTTGCCCTGGCTGGGGGGGGGGGAGAAAAACAGGGGGGAGAAGGGAAGGAGGAAAGGGCAGATTGGGGGAGAGAGCAGTAAAAAGCAAAACACTTTCAAGGAAGATGAAGATGTTCTGCATTCCTGCACCAGCATGACATATTGAATTGCTTGATCTCAAAGGGAGGGTTGAGGAGGGAGGGAGGAAGACAAATTTAGAACACAGAATTAGCTCAGGGACCCTGATCTCATTGGAGTGGGCTCATGGAGGGAATAGCTTTCATACCCAATTGGGAGAAGCAATCTATTTAACCCTGCAGGAAAATAGGAGGAGAAGAGGATAAGGAAGGAAGAGCAAAAAAAAAGGAGTGCAGAGCGAGGGAGAGGAGAGTTGGAAGTAAAACACCTCGGAGGAGGAATAGGTCAAAAGAAGAGTAAATGTCAAGGGAAGGGAGTGGGATGGAGGAAATAGTTATGATGATTGACTACAATGGCAAAACGTATGGTACCCACTTTTTGTTTTGTTTTGTTTTTGTGAGGTGGTTGGGGTTGAGTGGCTTGCCTAGGATCATGCAGCTAGTGGCTGTTGAGTTTCTGAGGCCAGATTTGGGCTCGGATCCTCCTGACTCCAGAGCCGGTGCTCTGTCCACTATGTCACCTAGCTGCCCATATGGTACCTACTTTGCTGGGCTTTTATGAAGAAAATTCTCAGTCAAGCTTAAGGTACTATATAAAGGTTATGATGAACAGGATACTATCAGAAAAACCTAGAAAGACCTACATGAACTGAAGCAGAGTGAAATGTACTGTATACAAAATAACAGCAATAGTGGGGGGATGATCTGCTGGGAAGCTCGTGGTTATTTTCAGCAAGGCAATGATCCAATATAACCATGAAAGACTTATGAAGATTGCAGCTCATCTGCAGAGAAAGAACTGATATCTGAAAACAGATGGAAACACATTTAAAATATTTTTTTTTCATTTCCTCTTTGACAATTCCTTAATCTGAAGTTTTTGGGTTTTTTTTTATTGTTTTCTCTCACAACTAGCTAATATTGGAATTTTTCCATGACTACTCATGTATAAATTATTTTTAATTGCTTGAGTTCTTGTGGGTGGGGGGTAGGAATGGAGGGAGAAGTTGGAACACAAAGGTTTTTTTTTTAATTGATGTTAAAATTTTGTTTTTACATATATTTTGGAAAATAAAATTCTATTAAAAAAAAAGAAAAAATATATTAGAGGTTTACAAAGAGAAAACAAGTGTCTCTGAAAGAATAGGAAAACCTAAACCCCTCAACCACTCCTGGTTCAGCTGCCAACCTCATGAGGTTCCAACCACCAAATGACAAAACAAACTTCCTTACACACTGCTTCAAGCTGATTGGTTGAGGGTGGTCTCATGCTCACTCAACAGGGAGTCCCTGATAATAATATTCTCACAAGCTATCATTCTGTTTCACACCCTTTTCCAAGCCAAAGTCCATGAAAAATCTGTCTGAACTCCTTTTTCCTCTGTCTCTCCCTCCTCACTCCCTTACAGATTGGCTTTCCTCTTCAGTCTCCTGAAAGTGTTCTCTCTCAATTTACCATGGATCTATTCACTGCCAGATCTGATGATATTTTCTCAGTCCTAACTAACCTCTCTTCTTCAGATGACACAGTTGTGCTTTCCTCCAGGATCCTCTCTCCTATGGGGGTTCTGTCTCTTGCATTACCTCCCACATGGCTGACCACACTTTTCAAGTCTCCTTTGATGGCCCAGGAACGCCATCACAACCTAGACTGGTGAATATTCTTCCCCAAAGCTCCCTCCACATTCTCCCTCTTGGATTGATTGAATTATCATCTCTGCAGGTCATTGGCACATTTCTAGCTCTTTGAAGCCTCCATCAGACTCTGTCACATCAACCAAGCATCTGGGAACATTTCAACTCCAAGAGAAAGCAGAGAGATTTTATCTAAAAAAGTAGTGAGCAGAGTTCTGAGGTGGAGTCAAGATGATGGAGAGAAGCCAGGAAGTTGCCTGAGCTTTTCCATGTTTACCTCAAAAACAACATTAAATCAAGCCTCTAAACACATTCTGGAACTACAGAACCTACAAAAAGACAGGGAGACACAATTCTACTTGAGATAATTTAGAAGACTTCAGGAAAGGTCTGTCTCACCTGGGTGAAAATGGGAGGGGGGATCAGCACTGCTCAGCTCAGCTCGGGTTGGCTCAGTGGGCAGCTGGACACTTGTGGTAAAATATGAAAGTTTTTAACAGTCGGTTAGGATAACTGAAAGACGCCAGTTTTTCAAGGACCACCCTTTTGGGGAGGAGATGAACAGTCCGCCTGCTGCGCATGTCAGACTGCCTGCCGGGTACAGTCCGCCTGCTGCGCATGTCAGACTGCCTGCCGGGTACAGTCCGCCTGCTGCGCATGTCAGACTGCCTGCTGGGTACAGTCCGCCTGCTGCGCATGTCAGACTGCCTGCCGGGGTTTTTTTTTGACTTCCAGGGTGGAGAGAAGGGGAGTAGCCTTTTTTGCCGGCTTGGCGGGACTCCTGGCGGCGCGGGACAGACAGTCTGACTCACTCCAAAGGTGGCCTAAATCGGTTTGGTGAGTTTTTATAAGGAATATAGACTAAGCCTAGATTTAAGACGATTTGTACTGTATTTCTATTTTCCTATCCTTCTAATCAACAACACCTTATATACAATAAAGGCTCTATCTAGAAAACCAGAAGCTTCTTCCATTTACTAGTCTGGGAGATAAATTAAGGGAAGGGTTAAGTAGGGGAGATTTATGATCTAATATCCAATTTTAAATCTCACACACTGCTGCAACAAAATGCAGCTGAGAGCAGTAAGAAGCTTGCAACAGTGATCCCTGTGCCCCAGGAGCAGACTTCAACTTTATAAGTTAAAAAGTAGGCTACAACCTGAGTAAGAAATAAAAAAGACCATTACCACCGACAGCTTCTATGGTGAAAGGGAAGACCAAAACTCAAACTCAGATGAGTTTGTCAAAATGCCTACAAGGGAAGACTCAAGTAGGAAGATATTCTTGTCAAGAACAAAAAGCCTTCTTTGAAGAGCTCAAAAAGGCTTTTAAATACCAAATGAGGAGGGGCAGCTAGGTGGCGCAGTGCTGAATTCAGGAGGACCTGAGTTCAAATCTGGCCTCACACACTTGACACTTACTAGCTGTGTGACCCTGTGCAAGTCACTTAGGATATCACTAGGATAATACAATTGCCTCACTTTAAAAAAATAAAGAAAAATAAAGAAAAAAATTTAAAAACCACATGAGGGGCAACTAGGTGGCAAAATGGATAGAGCATGGGACCTGGAGTCAGGAGTACCTGAGTTCAAATCCAGTCTGAGACACTTGACACTTACTAGCTGTGTGACCCTGGGCAAGTCACTTAACCTCTATTGCCTCAAACAAACAAGCAAACAAAAAAACCAAATGAGAGGGATAGAAGAAAAAATGGAAAAAAGAAATGAGAGAAATGAGAGTTACACTGGAAAAAGAAGCACAAAAATTGACTTGAGAAAAACAATTGCTTAAAAAATACAATTGGCCAAATGAGAGAAACAAATTGCCAAATGGGAGAAAAAATTGGACAAATGGAAAAAGAGGTACAAATGCTTACTGAAGAAAATAATGGCTTAAAAATTAAAATTGGGCAGATGGAAGCTAATAACTCCATGAGACACCAAGAATCTGCCAAGCAGAAGCTAAAGACTGAAAAAAAAAAATAGAAAAAAATATAAAATACCTCATTGGAAAAAAAAAAAACTGACCTGGAAAATAGATCCAGGAGAGATAATCTAAGAATTATTGGACTACCTGAAAGCCATGATAAAGAAAAGAGTCTAGACACCATATTCCAGGAAATCATCAAGGAGAACTGCCCTGAAATTATAGAACCAGAGATAAAATCATCATTGAAAGGATCCACCTATCATCTCCTAAAAGAGACCCCAAAGGGAAAACTTCAACGAATATTGTAGCCAAACTCTAGAATTAGCAGGTGAAGGAGAAAATACTCCAAACAGCCAGAAAGAAACCATTCAAATATCATGAAGCCACAGTCAGGATTGCACAGGACCTGGCAGCTTTAACATTAAAGGATCACAGGGCTTGGAATATGATACTGAGGAAGGCAAAGGAGCTTGGATTACAACTCATAATCAACTACCCAGTAAAACTGAGCATTCTCTTGCAGGGGAAAAGATGGACATTCAGTAAAATAAGGGACTTCCAAGGCTTCCTGAGAGAAACACCAGAAATAAACAGAAAATTTTATCTCCAAATACAAGACTCAGGAGAAATATAAAGAGATAAGGACTGAAAATTAATTGGAAACTAAACAATCTCATCCTAAAGAATGAGTGGGTGAAACAACAAATCATAGAAACAATCAATAACTTCATCCAAAAGAATGACAATAATGAGACAACAGACCAAACCTACGGGATGCAGCCAAAGCAGTGCTTAAGGGAAATTTTATATCTCTAAATGCTTACATGAATACAAAAGAGAAAGAGGAGATCAATGAATTGGGCATACAACTAAAAAAGCTAGAAAAAAAACAAATTAAATATCCCCAATTAAATACTAAATTAGAAATCTTGAAAATCAAAGGAGGGATTATTAAAATTGAAAGCGAAAACTATAGAATTAATCAATAAAACTAAGAGCTGGTTTTATGAAAAAACTAATAAAATAGACAAACCTTTGGTTCATTTGATTAAAAAAAAGAAAGAAGAACATGGGGCAGCTAGGTGGTGCAGTGGATAAAGCACCGACCCTGGAGTCAGGAGTACCTGAGTTCAAATCCGGCCTCAGACATTTAACACTTACTAGCTGTGTGACCCTGGGCAAGTCACTTAACCTCAATTGCCTCACTTAAAAAAAAGAAGAAGAAGAAAACCAAATTATCAGTATCCAAAATGGACGGGGGGTTTCACCACCAATGTTGTGGAAATTAAAGCAATAATTAGGAGCTATTTTGCCCAAGTGTATGCCAATAAATTTGACAATCTAAATGGAGTGGATGAATATTTACAAAACTACAAATTGCGTGGTTAACTGAAGAGCAAATAAAATCCTTAAATAGACCCATTTTATAAAAAGAAAATCAACAAGTCATCAGTGAACTCCCTAAGGAAAGATCTCCAGGTCCAGATGGCTTTACAAGTGATTTCTACCAAACATTTAAAGAACAATTAATTCCAATACCATACAAACTCTCTGGAAAAATAGGTGAAGAAGGAGTTCTACCAAATTCCTTTTATGACACAAACATGGTGTCGATATCTAAACCAAGCAGAGCCAAAACAGAGAAAGAAAATTATATACCAATTTCCTTAATGAATATCGATGCAAAAATGTTAAATAAAATATTAGCAAGGAGATTACAGCCAAGTGATCACTAGGATAATACACTATGACCAGGTGGAATTTATGCCAGGAATGCAAGGCTGGTTCAACATTAGAAAAATTATTAATATAATCAAACACATCAATAACAAAACTAGTCAAAATCATATGATTATCTCAATAGATGCAGAGAAAGCCTTTGACAAAATACAACATTCATTCCTATTAAAAACACTAGAGAGGTGGGCGGCTAGGTGGCGCAGTGGATAAAGCACCGGCCCTGGATTCAGGAGTACCTGAGTTCAAATCCAGCCTCAGACACTTAACACTTTCTAGCTGTGTGACCCTGGGCAAGTCACTTAACCCCCATTGCCCCACAAAAACAAACAAACAAACAAATAAACACTAGAGAGCATAGGAATAGGGGGAGCTTTCCTTAAAATAATAAGTAGTATCACTCCAGATTTCTTTAGAGTCCCTGAGAAGCTACTGGAGTCAGGTCCCTCAAACCATGACTCAACTAGGATGGGGGTTGCTGTTCCTGGGCCTCATGGCCATGACTGAAGGGCTTTGGAAAGGTAATGATCTGCTCAACATCTGCTTGGATGCTAAGCACCACAAGTTCAAGCCTGGCAGAGAAGATAACCTTCATAACCAGTGCAGCCCATGGAAGAAAAGAGCCTGCTGCACAGCAAACACCAGCGTTGCCACCCATGAAGACACCTCCTACTGTACCACTTCAACTATAACCACTGTGGGATGATGACCCCAGCCTGCAAATACTACTTTATCCAGGTCACATGTCTCTATGCATGCTCCCCCAACCTAGGACCCTGGATCCAGCCGGTGTCCTCAAGTTGGAGGAAGGAACGGATCCTGAATGTTCCCCTGTGCAGGGAGGATTATGACCAGTGGTGGGAGGACTGCCAAACCTCCTATACCTGCAAAGAGAACTGCCACAAAGGTTGGAATTGGACTTCAGGGATTAAGGAGTGCCCAGTTAAGGCTGCCTGCCACCCTTTCACATTTCACTTTCCAACACCGGTGTCCCTATGTGAGAATATTGCTCCCTATGTGAGTCATTCTTACAATGCAAGCTCTCTTGTCCAGGGCAGTGGCAAATGTATTCAGATGTGGTTTGACCCAGGCCAGGGATGGAAATCCCACTGAAGCTGTGCCTAAATCCTATGCTTTGAGCTCTGCCCCAAGCATTTTCACTTGGAAGGCCAGTTTCCCCTTCTTAATTTTGACACTGCTGTTGCTTCTCTGGGGATAACCCTCATCAGGAAAGAAATTCAACCAATCACATGTAAAACTATAGCCAGCATTACTCCCAGTGTGATCCCCTTGGGCTTCAGCTTCCTGTCTGACACAGCCTGGCTCTCCTGAAACCCCGGCTTCTTCCCAATCTGGATTCTTCCACCTCAAACCTGATCTGGAAACTTCCAACCTCCTACACTGTGGATTTCACAGACCCCATACCACTACTGAGTGGGGCAGGGAGGGAGTGTCAATCTCCCCACTTTTAAGTGACGCCAACTCTAGTCTCCTACCTTTTTCTCTGCATAGCCAAATCCACCCTTCTCTCCTTTTCTTTAGGGGAAATTAAATATTATTTCTGCCCTCTCTAAAGTGAAATCCTCCTTACTACTACTCCTTTCAAGTAGGGATTATCTTATTGATTAATAAGTTTAGTAAATGTTGATTGATCAAAAAAAAATAAGCAGTATCTACCTAAAATCGTCAGCAAACATTATATGCAATGGAGATAAGTTAGAGGCCTTCCCAGTAAGATCTGGGGTGAAACAGGGATGTCCATTATCACCTCTATTATTTAATATTGTACTAGAAAATGTTAGCTATAGCAATAAGAGAAGCAAAAGGAATTAAATGAATTAGAATGGGCAAGGAGGAAACAAAACTTTCACTCTTTGCAGATGATATGATGGTATACTTAGAGAATCCTAAAGAATCAGCTAAAAAGCTGCTTGAAACAATTAACAACTTTAGTAAAGTTGCAGGATATAAAGTAAAGCCATATAAATCATCGGCATTTCTGTACATGACCAACAAAGCTCAGCAGCAAGAGATAGAAAGAGAAATTCCATTCAAAGTAATGGTAGACCATATAAAATACTTGGGAGTCTACCTGCCAAGACAAACCCAAGAACTCTATGAACACAATTACAAAACACTTTTCACACAAATAAAATCAGATCTAAGTAATTTGCCTAATAGAGCCAGATTAGGGTTCTGCAATCTGTGTGAACACATTATTAGATTAACACATTATTAAGGGGCGGCTAGGTGGCGCAGTGGATAGAGCACCGGCCCTGGAGTCAGGAGTACCTGAGTTCAAATCCGGCCTCAGACACTTAACACTTACTAGCTGTGTGACCCTGGGCAAGTCACTTAACCCCAACTGCCTCACTAAAAAAAAAAAAAAAAAAAAAAAAAAAAAAAACACATTATTAGAACTAGATTAAGTAAAATATCAATTTCTAAAGATTCTCCATTACATATATTTTTAGAAAAGGGACAAATGAGAACTCTTAACTGTAGGCAAAGAAATAAATAGAGAAATTGTCATCAGATCTTGTTTTTAGTGGGTTTAAAAACCTTAGGAACATTTGGAAAATAATTCTGGAAATAATTTTTAATCTTTATATTCTAGACAAGTTAGAAAACTTCTTAGAAAAACAGGCAAACTGGGAACAATTAGAATATTTAGTTTGTTGAAAATTGTTATCTACTATGATTTCTGAAGAAATTAAACAAAGAAAGGATCCTGTTACTAATATACTATCAGGTCTTCCTTCTGTAACGATTGGGATGACGCCACCTGCTGGAGACCTACTGTAGAAGAGTTCCACCCATGAAGCGAAGGTCTTTGAGGGCAAGACCAGGAGTCTTTTCTTTGGCATCAGGAAGTGACGCGGGCTAGTGGGAGGAGGAAGGAAGAGACTGGCGCTCGGTCTCAGGCTCTTTCCTTTGGACTCTGGTGGAGAGCGGAGCTAGAAATGTGCTCTCCCTTTAATAGATAGGAATCTAGGCCTTTCTCTCTCTTTACCAAATTCTTATTCTCCTTAATAAATGCTTAAAAGTCTAACTCTTGCTAAAGCTTATAATTTATTGGCGACCACTCATTAGATATTTTAGACAGTTTAGCTAGAATTTTTAGCCCTTAACACTTCTTATTTTATACCTGGAGAGGAAGATTGGGGCATGCCCTAACATGCCTCAAAATGCCATAACATGTACTAATTAAATAGAGACATACCCTTTGTCTTTATTGTTTTCTTTAATAACAGACATGAAACAATTGAGAGATTCTATAGATGACTTAATTAGGAGAATAGAGCTTTTCTCAGAAAGACCAGAGAATTACAGTAAGCTTGAAGAGACAACACAGGAAAAAGATGAGACTCCTATGAGGTTTTATGACATATTGTGTAAGAATGCTAGAAAGTTTATGAGACTAGACCCTAAAAATCCTAGGGATGCTAGAATGAAAAATTCTGCTTTTGTGAAAGTCTCTTCTGTTTCAACAAGGAAACACTCCATGTTCCTTGAAGATACAAAGTGGGGAATGTGGTAAAATAATGGAATTTGGTAGACTGATTGTGATGGGCCACACCTGTCCTGTCCTGAGTAATATATGCTGCTGCTGTCAGCAGGAGAAACCACTCTCCAGAGGTAATTTGAAGGACCTGCCTTTTTGGGGGAAGGAGAATAAATCCTCGCTGAGGGGAGCTCAGTCTCATTCCTGTATCAGTATCTTTCCAGTCCTGTGAGCTGGCAGGAATGGATGAGAGAGAGGTTTTTCTTGACAGTTTGTCCTGTGGGCCCTGGCTACATAGCTATTTCCCATTGAAGCTACAGACCCCAGGTTTTGAGTTAATAAACAAGCCTGGCTCTTTTGAATTAGCTGAGCTGGAAGCGAGATTGGGGATGGTATAGGTTTTGGTTAGAGTTAGGGGGATTATCCATTTTCCTTTTTCCCTATTGCCTTCTCTTTGACTTTATTAATTTCACCTTTGCTGTGTATTTTATTCCCATTAATAAAGTCTGATTTAAAAAAAAATCAGAAAAGAGGCTCTTAGGCTCCTTTCTTATTGGCCTGGGAGAGATATCTAAAAAGGCTGTTCAGAGGGGAGGGAGCTTTGGACCTAGAGGTCCCTCATTATTTTCTGAACCCCAATATTATGGCGAGCCACCCAATTAACTCTCTACATATTGGGGCAGGTAGGTGGTGCAATGGATAAAGCACCGGCCCTGGATTCAGGAGTACCTGAGTTCAAATCCAGCCTCAGACACTTGACACTTACTAGCTGTGTAACCCTGGGCAAGTCACAAAACCCCCATTGCCTCACCAAAAAAAAAAAAAAACCCAAAACCTTTCTACATACTAAATTTGGCCCCTTCACCTCTAAATATTAAGGGATTTAAAAAAATATATTGTCCTGGATGGCACGAAAAGAATATTGGGGAACTAAAATCAATTGCCCAATGTGTATGAGGGAAATAATAAGGAAGAAAAATCTAATCTGGAGACCAATTCGGTTCTAGCTACTATTCAAGCAAATGCCTAAAGGTAAAAAAAAGAAGAATTCAGTGTTTCCATACACCCAATTGGGTGGAGTAATCTATTTAATCTGGGCAGTAAATGAGCTTAATACTCATCAGAATTGGCTCAAGGAGGGTATAACATACACACTCAATTGGGGGGTGTAATCTAACCCTGCAGGAAAATATGAGAGGAAGGGAATAAAGAGAGAGGGGCAAAAGAAGGGAGGGCAGATTGGGGGAGGGGACAGGCAGAAACAAATCCCTTTTGAAGAGGAATAGGGTGAAAGAAGATAGATAATAGAGTAAATATCATGGGCAAAAGAACAGGATGGAGGGAAACAATTAACAATAGTAATCATGAAAAAGAGAAAAGGGGGAAAAATTGTACAAAAAGTATTTATAGCAACTCTTTGTGGTGGCTAAGAATTGGTAACCAAGCAAATGTCCATCAATTGAGGAATGACTGAAGAAGCTGGGGTATATGATTGTAGTTGAATGGTTTTGTGCTATGGGAAATGACAAACAGGATGATACCAGAAAAACTGGGAAAGACTTGTATGAACTGATGTATAGTGAATGAGAACTGGGAGGACATTGTGCATAGCGACACCAGTATTGTTCTACTCTCATCAATACAATAATCCAAAACAATCCCAAGGGAGTAAGGAGAAAGCATACTATCTATTCCTATAGAAAGAACTGATAAAAAGAGCACTTGTGGATTGTGTATATATATACATAGATATACAATATATACGTATGAATATACATACATACATATATATATAATTTATATTAGATTGGTTGATGTCTTGTGGAGGGAGAAGAAAAGGGAGGGAGGGAGAAAAAATTGGAACTCTAAATCTTATGAAAACAAATGTTGAAAACTACCCTTACATGTAACTGGAAAAAAATAAATTCAATGTTTGTTGCACTGAAAAAAAAAAAGAATTCAGTGTTTCTATTGTGGAAAGGTAGGACAGACAGCTGAAGAATGCTTTTAAAAAGAAGCAGAATAAAGAAAGAAAGAAAAGAGATCAAGAAAGAAAGATACTTGGGTCTGAGCAAGGAGTACAACAAGTCTGGACATGCCTGGACAGGTATGAACAAGTTAATTAATGCTTCTGTGTTTAAGGTATAAAATGTTTTTACTGATGTTAGATGATTTATGAATCCTCTGAGATAAAGTATGTCTGACTAAAATCCTTCCCACAATGGATTCATAAAGAGCTGCTCATAAAAATAAATTCTCTAATTTTGAGCAACCTCTAAATGACAAGTGAATGCCTTTCCTCATTTATAATAAGGATAAGAGTTCTGTATAATATGAATTCTCATGTGGGAAATAAGAGAAGATTATTGCCTGAATGTTTTACCATATTGATTATATTCCTAAGGTTTCTCTCCAGTGTGGATTCTCTGATGTGCAGCAAGACTGGACCTCACTGTGAAAGTTTTTTCCCACTGAATACATTCATAAGGTTTCTCTCCAGTGTGTATTCTATTATGTGCAACAAGATCTGAGGCACATCTGAATTTCTTTCCACACTGATTACATTGTGTGGATTCTCTCATGCTTTGCAAGATGGGAGCTCTGTGTGAAAGCCTTTCCACACTAATCACATTCATAAGGCTTCTCTCCAGTGTGGATTCTCTGATGTACAGCAAGATGTGAGCTGTATGTGAAAGCCTTTCCACACTGATTACATTCATAAGGCTTCTCTCCAGTGTGGATTCTCTTATGTCCAGCAAGACTGGAGCTCTGTGTGAAAGCCTTTCCACACTGATTACATTTATAAGGTTTCTCTCCAGTATGGATTCTCTGATGTGCAACAAGATGTGAGCTGTATGTGAAAGCCTTTCCACACTGATCACATTCATAAGGCTTCTCTCCAGTGTGGATTCTCTTATGTGCAGCAAGATTGGAGCTCTGTGTGAAAGCCTTTCCACACTGATTACATACATAAGGTTTCTCTCCAGTGTGGATTCTCTGATGTGCAAGAAGACTGGAATTCATTGTGAAAGCCTTTCCACACTGATTACATTCATAAGGTTTCTCTCCAGTGTGGATTCTCTGATGTTCAACAAGACTGGAATTAAATGTAAAAGCCTTTCCACACTGATTACAATCATAAGGTTTCTCTCCAGTGTGGATTCTCTCATGCTTTGCAAGATAGGAGCTCCGTGTGAAAGCCTTTCCACACTGATCACATTCATAAGGTTTCTCTCCAGTGTGGATTCTCTGATGTGCAGCAAGATGTGAGCTGTATGTGAAAGCCTTTCCACACTGATCACATTCATAAGGCTTCTCTCCAGTGTGGATTCTCTTATGTGCAGCAAGATTGGAGCTCTGTGTGAAAGCCTTTCCACACTGATTACATTCATAAGGTTTCCCTCTAGTGTGAATTATCTGATGTGCAGCAAGATTGGAGCTCTGTATGAAAGCCTTTCCACACTGATTACATTCATAAGGTTTCTCTCCAGTATGAATTCTCTGATGTGCTGCAAGATGGGAGCTCTGTTTGAAAGTCTTTCCACACTGATTACATTCATACGGTTTCTCTCCACTGTGGATTCTCTGATGTGCAGCAAGACTAGAGCTGTGTGTGAAACCCTTTCCACACTGATTACATTCATAAGGTTTCTCTCCACTGTGGATTCTCTGATGTGCAGCAAGACTGGAGCCGTGTGTGAAAGTCTTTCCACATTGATTACATTCATAAGGTTCCTTTCTAATGTGAGATTTCTGAAGAGTAATGAGCTTAGAGTTCTGATTGAAGGCTTTCTCACCTCTTTTACTTCCATAAAGCTTTTCCCCAATAGAACTTTTCTGATTTCTAATGACATCAGAATTCAAATTCATGGTCATTTCCAGATGACTCCCTCGATAAATCTGACTTTCAATAGACTTCTCCTGAGCCTCAAAATACTCTAGTTGTTTAGGAAAGCATTTATTATCTTCACTGTCCTGAAAAGAGTCATTCCATGAAGTCATTCTCTTACTGTTATTTAGAATTTCACCAAACTCACAGATTCTTTTAGGATTTTTATCCACCTTGGTATTAGACTCAGAGATTTCTCTGGTACAAGCACCATCACTCTCAAATCTATGCTGGCCAAATTCTTCCATAAAAATTGTAGTCATTGTAGTCACCATGGTAGTCATCTCCTTCACTTCAAACCTGGTCTCTACACCTGAGGAAAATAATAATGTATTAACAGAAAGACATAATACTCCTAAATACAGGTTATTTTTTTCTGGTGTAATAATGTAAACTGATTTGTATTTTGTTTCTGCAGTCAAAATGAATAATTTTCTAGAACACTAATCTATTGTTGGTGGAGCTGTGAACTGATCCAACCATTCTGGAGAGCAATTTGGAATTATGCCCAAAGGGCGATAAAGCTATGCATACCCTTTGACCCAGCAATACCACTTTTGGGTCTTTTGCCCAAAGAAATCATGGAAAGGGACCCACATGTACAAAAATATTTATAGCTGCTCTTTACATGGTAGCAAGGAATTGGAAGTTGAGGGGATGCCCATCAATTGGGGAATGGCTGGACAAGTTGTGGTATATGAATACAATGGAATACGATTGTGCTGTAAGAAATGATGAGCAGGAGTTCAGAGAAACCTGGAGGGTCTTGCGTGAGCTGATGATGAGTGAGATGAGCAGAACCAGAAGAACATTGTACACAGTAACATCAACATTGAGTGTTGATCTACTGTGATGGACTATATTTTTCCCACCAATGCAATGGCACAGAAGAATTCCAGGGAACTTGTGACAGAAGAGGATCTCCAAATCCAAGGAAAAAAAAAAGAACTGCGGAGTATAGATGCTGAATGAACCATACTATTTCTTTTGTTTTTTTCTATTTTGAGGTTTTTCATCATTGCTCTGATTTTTTCTCTTATAACATGACTAATGCAGAAATAGGATTAATGTTGTTATGTATATATATATATATATATATATATATATATATATATATATATATATATATATAACCTATATCAGATTACCTGCTGTCTGGGGGGGGGAGGGAGGAGAGGGAGGGAGAAAAATCTGAAATTGTAAAGCTTGTATAAACACAAGTTGAGAACTATCGTTACATATAATGGAAAAAATAAAATACCTTATTAATTAAAAAAAAATGAAGAATTTTCTAATCAAAGTAGGCAGAACCTATCTTTGGAAATACCTGCAAGATGTCTTATTTCATTTTGTCAATAGAAATTTCTTTTTTCCCCCAATTTTGTGTAAAGATAGCTTTTAACATTCACTTCCCATTCAATTTTGAGTTTCAAATTTTTTCCCTCCTTCCTTTTCCTTCCCCTCCCCAAGATGGCAAACAATCTGATATAGCTCATACATGTGGAACCATGTAAATGCATTTCCACAGTAATCATGTTATGAAAGAAGAAACAGGACAAAAGCAAAAAAGAAAGAACAGAAAAAAGTGAAAATAGTAAACCTCAATCTTCATTCAGACTCCCTAGTTTTTTTCTCTGGATGTGGATAGCATTTTCCATTATGAGGCCTTACAAACTGTTTTGGATCATAATATTGCTGATGTGAGAAAATAATGGGTTTTAGAATGCCTAGAGGTCCCCCCTGTTTGAGGGGATTATATTAAGATTGATTGGATTGACTTTGCTGATTCACTTGAAATTGACTTGATTGAACCCACATCTACCTGAGGGCCTGTACCTCAGAGGGTGTGTTCTCTGAATTCTGACCTCTGCACCTCCTGCTCATGGACTGCCCTCAAGTCCAGTGAACCAAATGGATTTGGGTAATGCTAGCTAATTAGCTTGAAGTAGTGTGTAAAGACCACCTCTCCTCCAGACCCAGAAGAAGCTTCCACACTCAGATTTTGAGTAACATATTTTTCTCCCTACACCCTCCCCAGGAAAGAAAGCAATCTGATATGAGTCCTTTGGAATTCTCTTGGCTCATTGTATTGCTGAGAAAAGTTAAATCAATGAGAACTGATCATAATACAATGTTGCTTTTACTATATACAATGTTCTCTTGGTTCTGCACACTTCATTAAGCATTGATCCACCTAAGTCATTCCAGGTTTTTCTTAAATTTGCCCACTCATCATTTCTTTCAAGATAGTATTCAATTCCATTCAGATACCACAACTTGTTCAACCATTCCCCAAAGGATGGGCATTACTTTCCATTTCCAGTTATTTGCAATTAAAAATGCAGTCATAAATATTTATTTATACGTAGGCCTTTTTTTTTTTATATCTTTGGAAAACAGACTTTGTAGTGGGATTGCTACATCAAAGAATATGCAGTTTTATTGCCCTTTGGGCATACTAACAAACTGCTCTGCAGAAGGGTTGAATCACAATTCCACAAACAAGTCATTAGTGTTCCAATTTTCTCAGTTCCCCAACATTGATCACATTCCTTTTCTGTCATATTATCCAATCTGATGAGTGTCAGGTGGTACTTGAGAGTTGTTTTCAGTTTCATCTCTCTACTCACTTATGAGTTACAGCAATTCTTCATATGACTCTAGGTAGCTTTGATTTCTGAATCTGAAAACTGCCTGTTCATTTTCTTTGACCATTGATCAGTTGGGGAATGGCTTGAATTCTTATACATTTGATTTAGTTCTCTATACACTTGAGAAATAAGGGCTTTATCAGAAACACTTGCTATAAAAATTGTTTCCCATCTTGCTTCTTTCCTACTTATCTTGGTTGCACTGTATTTTTTCTTTTTTCTTTGTTTTTTCTACAAGCATTTCTTTTTTTTTTTTTTTTTTAGTGAGGCACTTCGGGTTAAATGACTTGCCCAGGGTCACACAGCTAGTAAGTGTTAAGTGTCTGAGGCTGGATTTGAACTCAGGTACTCATGACTCCAGGGCCAATGCTCTATCCACTGTGCCACCTAGCTGCCCTCTATAAGCATTTCTTAATTTAATATAATCAAAATTATCTATTTTGCATTTCGTGATGATCTATATCTCTTATTTGGTTCTAAAGTCTTATTTCCACAAATGACAGATAAACTACTCCTTTTTTCTCCTAATTTGCTTATGCTATAACCCTTTATATCTAAATCATGTACCCATTCTGATGGTATCTTGGTATAAAGTATGTGATGTTGGTCTAGGCCAATTGTTGCCCTACCATTTTCCATGTTAACCAGCAGTTTTTCTCAAATACAGCATTCTCATCTTAGAAACTGGAATCTTTTGGTTCCTCAAATGGTAGATTATTATAGTCATTTACTCCTCTGTTAGGTGTACCTACCCTATTCTACTTATCAGGTACTCTAGTTTCTAGCCATTACCAGATGGTTTTGGTGACTGCTGCTTTATAGCATACTTAGTCCTGGTATGGCTAGGCCACCTTCCTTTGCATTTTTTCATTAGTTCTCTTGATATTCTTGATCTTTTGTTCTTCCAAAAAAAAAAATGTTTCCCCTAGCACTATAAAACAATTGCAGTTTATTTTTTTTTGATACCTTGCTGTTTGTGCTTCATTCTTGAAGAGGACCAAGATATTGGGGAGGTGAGGTCATGACTTACAATGAATTGGATTTAAGTGAGAAAAGGCTGTGCAGTGCAAAGTCAGTTATGGGCCCTGGGTACCTTAGAAGTTTTATGGGGGGAATCAATGAACTTGTTCCTTGAGAAACTAAGCCAAAGGACAGACACATCTGAAGAGATAAGTGGCACCTGATCTGGACTGAGATAACTCCAGGACCACCACTCTTCATTCCAGTCTTCCCCACCCCTTGAGGAGATATAACCCCATTAAGTGTGGCTGCTGCCAAAGTGGAGTGAGGGGACAGAAGAACCATCCCTCACCAGACTGCTTCCAACCTACCGCCCAATAAGGAAAATTTCCAGAGTCAGATGATCACCCCATCAGACCACCATGAGTCTTCTATAAAATTATCTATCTGTCTCCTGCTCAAGGAGAAAGATATCTCAGAGAGTCATGCATCTGAGCCATGCCTTCTCCCCATGAGAAGTCCAAGGACTTCCCTCTTGGTTTCCTTTAACTAGCACCTAAATAATTATTTTATTCTAAGTGGATTTGTGTGCAAGAGGGTATAATTCTTTAAGGAGGAATTCCTAAGAACCCACACCCCAGACCCCCATCTATTTTCCCCATAATGGTCACCAATCTTAGTCTCTCCTTCAGAACCATCTGGTTCCAGTGGCAAAATATTTATCAGACCAACTGGAGATGGCCCCAAATGCAGTGGGAGGCCTTGGCCTTTCAAATCAAGGCCTTTCACTCCAATTGCCTCACAAAAAACCCCCAAAAAACCAAATCAAGGCCTTTCTCAGGTCTCACTTTGTCTGAGGCAATGCCCATTCAATGATTAAGGGTAGGTTGTTGTTTATCCTTCATTCTCTTTTTTTCTTTCTTTCCTTTTTTAGTGAGGCACACAGCTAGTAAGTATTAAGTGTCTGAGGCCAGATTTGAACTCAGGTCCTCCTGACTCCAGGGCCAGTGCTCTATCTACTGCGCCATCTAGCTGCCCCTGTCCTTTATTCTCAAAAAAGACCATGTCATTGAGGTGATTCCATGGGTCCAGTGGCAAGATATATATCAGGGTGACTGGAGATGGCCCAGGATATTTAAGGACATTGAGGTTAAATGAGTTGCCCAGGCTCATACAACTGGTTAAAAAAACTGATAAAAGGGGGCAGCTGGCTGCTTCAGTGCATAAGGCACCCCCCCCAAAAAAAAACCCTGAAAAATGGGGGTGGGGCAAAGACCTTCAAAGTTTCTGTACAAAAGAGATTAAATTGCTGTTTAGGCTCATTCTGAGTCATCAAAAGGCCAAACAATGGCAAAATGAGGCCTAGGCTGGGATGATTGGGATGGAAATGAGTAAGTAAATGAATCTGGGTAGAATTGTCATTTTTATTATATTAGGTCAACATACTCATGAGAAATTGTTATTTTCCAATTGTATACATCTGACTTTACTTGTAAACAATTACAAGTGTTTTGCAATTGTGTTCATTTAACTCCTGGGTTTTTCTTAGCAAGTAAACATCTAAGTATTTTATATTGTGTACAGTTATTTCAAATGGAATTTATCTTTTTATCTCCTACTGTTGAGGTTTCCTGGTAATATATAGAAATGATGACATATTTGGGTATATTTTACATCTTGTGACTTTGCTAATGTTCTTAATTTCTTTTAGTTGATTCTCTAAGTATGCTACCATATCACTTTCAAAGAGTAATAGTTTTGGGGGTCAGCTAGGTGGTGCAGTGGATAGAGCACCAGCCCTGGAGTCAGGAGGACCTGAGTTCAAATCTGTCCTCAGACACTTAACACTTACTAGCTGTGTGACCCTGGGCAAGTCACTTAACCCCAATTGCCTCACTAAAAAAAAAAAGAGTAATAGTTTTGAGTAGTAGTTTTTTCTTCATTACCTAATCTAATTCCTTCATCTTTTCTTCTTCTCTTATTGTTAAAGCTAACATTTCTAATGTGATATTGAATGAGAAAGGCGATAATGGGCCTCCTTGTTTCACTTCTGATCTTATTGGCATCACGTCTAGCTTATCCCCATTGCACATGATGCCTGCTGATGGTTTTAGATAAATATCGCTTACTTTTTTCTGCATCTATTGAAATAATTATACGATTTTTATTGTTTTTCTTATAGAGATGGTCAATTATACTTATTTTCCTAAAACTGATCAAGACTAGCATTCCTTGTGTAAATCTTACCTCATCATAGAGTATGATCCTTGTAATATATTGCTGTAATCTCTTTGCTAATATTTTGTTTTAAAATTTTGCATCAAGATTCATTGGTTTAAAATTTTCTTTCTGTTTTGGCTCTTCCCCATTTAGGAATCATCACCATATTTGTGTCATAAAAACAATTTTTTAGGACTTCACATATTTTACCAAACAGTTTCTATAATATTGGAATTAATTGTTCTTTAAATGTTTGATAGAATTCACTTGTAAATCCATCTGGCCCTGGTGATTTTTCTTCTTAAAGACTTCATTGATGGCTGGTTGAATTCCTTTTTTTAAATGGATGATTTAAGTATTCTATTTGCTCTTCTGTTAATCTGGGAAATTTATGCTTTTCTATATAGCTATCCATTTTACCTGGACAATCCAAATTTCCCAGAATTCTTTTTTTCCATTTTGATTCCACCTGTAATAAGGCCTATAATTACCTTGGTCCTCGTAACATCTCGTTTCATAGTTCTACAGTCCCTCAACATGTGTCCTTGTTTATCACAGTAACCACACACCCTTATTGTCTTTGTGTTGGCCCTTAGATGCCTGACCAGAAAGCGCTGGTGCCAGAATGCTCTGTTTAGGCTTGTTCTCCTCACATGACTCAAAGACATCTATAGTCATAGTTTTCCGGTCTGGACATTGTGTCAGAAAATATTTGTGGATTTCTGGCAACAAACGGTAAACAAATGTGCTAAGCACAACATAGGAATCTTTTAAATCTAGTGGGTCCAACCTTGTGTATTGTCTAGCAGCTTCACAAAGTCTATCTTAAAAACTATTGGGTTGTTCATTTAGGCTCCTGATCTAGGTTTAAGAATTTCTGCTTGTTTTTGGATTTTCTAGAGCAAGATTCTATTCCCTTTAGAAGTGTTTCTCTTAGAGTCTTTTAATTCTTGGAATTGTAGGTCATCATTATAATTCCAATTTGGGTCCTGGAGAGGCCACGCTGGAATAGCCTGGCCTTTTGTTACCAGGGTATTTCCTGCTGAGATAATATCTGTAATCTCACTCAGGGATAGTAAAGTTTCCATTAGACAAGTAACATCAGCCCAACTGGGTTGATATGTATTAAATATAGTCCTTAGGGGCAGCAAGGTGGTGCAGTGGATAAAGCACTGGCCCTGGATTCAGGAGTACCCGAGTTCAAATCTGGCCTCAGACACTTCACACTTACTGTGTGACCCTGGGCAAGTCACTTAACCCCCATTGCCCCCCCCCCCCAAAAAAATATATATATATATACTCCTTAACTGTGAAATTATAGTCTTTGGATTTTTTTTTCTTTATGCAGGGCAATTGGTGTTAAGTCACACAGCTAATAAGTGTGAAGTGTCTGAGGCCAGATTTAAACTCAGGTCCCCCTGAATCCAGGGCCGGTGATTTATCCACTGTGCCACCTAGGAATTCACAGAAGACACAGGTCTGAACTGAATATGAAGGGATGATATCTATAAAACATTTATGTTTTGTTCTTTGTGGGGCAGACAGGGTGGGGTGTCTTATGTCTGGGGCTGGATTTGGGCTTGGGGCCTCCTGGGTCCAGGGCTGGTGCTTTGTCCACTGTGCCACCCAGCTAATCCATGATGACATCATTAAAATAGGGTTGAGGTGTAGGAGGAATAAACTGGGGGAGGGAGAAGGGGAGAGATGGTCTGGGGAGAAGTAGTTCACATGAAGGAAACAAGAAAAAAGCTTATGGAGGAGAGTAGAAGAGGGGGAAGGAGTTGAGGAATGAGTGAACCTTAATATAATCAGAATTGGCTCAAAGAAAGACTAACTTACATACTCAAGTAGGTATAGTAATGTATTTTTGCCCTGAGGGAGGGGAGGGAGGAAAGGGGAGGAGGGAAGAAGGAAAGGAGGAAAGGGCAGATTAGGGGAGAGAGCAGTAAAAAGCAAAACACTTTCAAGGAAGATGAAGATGTTCTGCATTACTGCACAAGTATGACATACTGAACTGCTTGATCTCATAGTGAGGGTTGAGGAGAGAGGGAAGGAGGAAGAAAAATTTAGATATAGAATTAGCTCAGGGACCCTGATCTCATTTGAGTGGGCTCATAGAGGGCCAATTCTATTTTTAAAGGAGTCCTTTCTTCATTTGATTGTTGTGCTTCCTTTTCCAAACTGTTGACTCTCTTTTCATAATTCTCTTGCATAACTCATTTCTTTTCAATCTTTTTCTTCTCTCTCTCTTTTTAATTTTTAAAAGCCTCTTTGAGCTTTTCCAAGATGACTTTTTTGCTTGAGAACAGTTCATAATTCCCCTTGAGACTTCACATGTGGGCAATTTGACATTGTTTTCTTCTGAGCTTGGATGTGGATCTTCCCTTTTGCATTAGGAGATTTATATAGTCAGTGTTGTTTGTTTGTTACTCATTTTTTTTTTTTGTAGTTCAACTATCATCTTAGGATATAGGGAGTACTGTCCCAAGTTTTTTGAACTAGCAGGGAGGGATGCGGGGTCACTGGCTTTCTGCACTTGGGCTTCTGGGGCTGGCAGCTTGCCTACTGTTCTAGAGTGGCCCAGCCTAGTCACAGCTATTTTTCTGGATTTTCAGGGCTTGCAGTTTTTCTGGTGTGCTGGGGATGGAGTTCTCATAGCTGGCTTGCTGTGCCACTACCCTGCTGAGCCAGGTTTGTAGGGCCTCAGTTGCTGTGCTTAAGAGTCAACTGCTGACTGGCCTAGACACTGCCTGTACTGACCTCCCCTCACCTTTAATCTAAGTGAGACAGAACTTTCCTGAAGTTTTTCTAACTTTTATTGGACCAGAAAATTATTTTACTCTACCATTTCATAGATTCTTTCCCTCCAGATTTCTTTAAGAGGCTTGATTTGATGTTATTTCTGAGTGAAACTAGGGAATGCTCAAGTAAGTTTCCTGGTTTCTTTCTGGCATTTTCACCACACCCTGAAGATGGCTTACTTTAGAAAGAGCTTAACATATAATAACACTGGATCCTCACAAGGAATCTGTACATAGGCAAGTGTGGCATTCTTGTTACCCTTCACAATTCTGGCCATGAGCTCAAAATGTCTGAATAAACTTTGTAACATATCTGCAACTAACACCCAAACTCAAACCTTGTGACAGAGCATGCTCTGTTCACATTACTAGATTATAGCTATCCATTACACTTTCCATCCCTTCTTTAAATCCCTACAGATGATTAAAAGTGTGTGAATTTCAAATAATTTTCCTGCTTTTTTGTACTGATAGATTTGGATGCCCTATCACATGATCATTTTGGGTAAATTTCATAGACTCATTAATAAGTTTCAGTTATTATATCCAACTTTTTAAAAAATTTTCTGATCTAGAGATATGCCAATTCCTGCAAATATATTGTATCTCAAATTGAATTGTGAATCCAACATCTTTCTATTAGAAAGTTAACAGCATGACTCACTATTGGTTTTCTAGTACCACATCCTATTCACTGTTTCATGAAGTCTTTTGGAGGTTCATGAGGATGAAATTCAAGGGGTTGTAGCTAAAAATTATTTAAGGCAAAACAATCTGGTACTGGCTAAGAAGTAGAGTAGTGGATTAGGGGAACAGAATAGGTATAAATTGCACTATAGTCATTGACTATAGTAATCAAGTATATGACAAACCCAAAGATCAAAGTTTTTGGAACAAATATTCATTATCTGACAAACTACTGGGAAAACTGGAAAACAGAATGGCAAAAATTAGGTATAGGCGTACATCTCACACACTTTCGTAAAATAAGAGCTGATACTCCAACCAAATTAAGACAGTGTGGCATAGTTTATCTGTCATATTTTGGAACAGGGGAAGAATTTAGGACCAAAGAAGATATAGAGATCATTACAAATTTTTTTTTTTGGCGGAGCAATGGGGGTTAAGTGACTTGCCCAGGGTCACACAGCTGGTAAGTGTCAAGTGTCTGAGGCCAGATTTGAACTCAGGTACTCCTGAATCCAGGGCCAGTGCTTTATCCACTGCACCACCTAGCCGCCCCCTACAAAATTTAAAATAGATAATTTTGATTATATAAAGTTAAAAAGCTTTTGCAAAAACAATATGAATGCAACAAAAATTATAAGAAGAGCAGGAAACAGAATGAATTTTTGAAACAAGCATCTCTGTGAGGGGCCTCATTTCTCCAATATATAGAAACTGAATTAAATTTATAAAAACACAGGTCATTCCCAAATTGGGAAATGGTCAAAGAATACCAAAAGGCAGTTTTCAAACAAAGAAATTAAAGCTTTCCATATTCATATGAAAAAAAGTTCTAAATCACTACAGATTAGGAAAATGCAAATTATAACAACTCTGACATTCCACCTCACACCTATCAGAGTGGCAAATATAGCAAAACAAGAAAACACTGGATGTTGGAGGGGGTATGGAAAAACTGGGAGACTAAATCACTCTTGGTGGAGTTGTGAACTGATCTAACTATTCTGGGGAGCAAACTGGAACTATGTCAAAAGGATTTATAAAACTCAGCATACCCTTTCATCCTCCAGTACCATTTCTGGGTTTATCTCCCAAAAGAAAAAAAAGAACTATTTGTTGTTGGCTGTTTTTGTTTTTTATTACTGTTGTTGTTGGCAGGGCAATGAGGGTTAAGTGATGTGCCCAGGGTCACACAGCTAGTACATGTCAGGTGCCTGAGGCCGGACATGAACTTAGATCCTACTGAATCCAGGGCCAGTGCTTTATCCACTGCACCACCTAGCTTCCCCTGAAAAAGAACTATTTGTACAAAAATATTTATAGCAGCTCTTTGGCTGGTGGCTAAGAATTGGAATTCAGAGGTATGCCCATCAATTGGACAATGGCTAAACAAGCTCTGGTATGTTATTTTAGTGTAATGTTATTGAATTAAAAGAAATCACAAACATGATGATTTCAGAAATGCCTGATGAGCAGAACCAGAACATATCCACAGTGACTGTGATAATATTTGATGAAGAACTGTGAATGACTTAACTATTCCCAGCAATACAATGATCCAAAATGATCCCAAAGAATAATGATGAAGCACACCATTCACCTCCAAAGACAGAACTGATATTGATTGAACGAACACAAACTGAAGCATGCTACTTTTAACATTTTTTTTTTAGTTTTCCTATACAAAATGACTAATACAGTAATGTTTTATATAATTGTACATGTACAGCACATATATGATTGCTTTCTACCTCTGGGAAGGGGTAGGGAAGGAGTGGGGAGGGAGGGATAGAATTTGGATTTGAAAACTTTAAATAAAAATGATTATCAAAAATTATTTATTGGCACCTTAGGCAGTAAAGAATTGCCAAAGGGGGTGGCTAGGTGGTGCAGTGGATAAAGCACCGGCCCTGGATTCAGGAGTTCCTGAGTTCAAATCCGGCCTCAGACACTTGACACTTACTGGCTGTGTGACCTTGGGCAAGTCACTTAACCCCCATTGCCCCGCAAAACAAACAAACAAAAAAACAAAACAAAACAAAAAAAAAGAATTGCCAAGGCTTACTTCCAATATATATCCCTGTATACTGATTTCCAAACATCATGGTTAGGCAAAAAATGATGTTATTTCAAAGCAAAAGACATTTGCTTGGTATTAATTCTTCAAGTCTCTCACCAATCCACTTAATTCTCCACCTAGGTGTCAAATTCATCTACTATAGGGCACTTCTGATGATGTCACTGCCCACTCAATAAGCATCCTTCCTATTGACTTCCTATTAATAGGATCAAATATAAAATCCTCTGCTTGGCTGTTAAAGCCCTTTCCCATCACCCCCTCTCCTATTTTCCCAGTCTTGTTTCACCTTCCTTTCCTTCCACATGTGTGATAATCAGTGGTACAGGTTTCTTTCTTTCTTGACCACTCCTGACTCCATGTTCTCTGTGGCTGCCCCTTGTGCTTGCTCAGGTTTCCCTGAAATCCCACCTAAAACTTCTCCTTCTCATATTATCAAAGTTTTATCCCTGCTCAGGAATTGAAAGGCCAAGCTGCTTGACTTTTTCCCCTGTATTATACATGAGGAAATTGGGGCTCAGAGAATCAGTTCCTTGCCCAGGATCCCACTGCTGAAGTGAGTCTAAAAACAATTTCCAAGCCAGTCCTTCCCGCCCACAAGTCTAGCACTCCCTTCAGCAAGTGAGTCTAAAAACAATTTCCAAGCCAGTCCTTCCTGCCCACAAGTCTAGCACTCCCTTCAGCCCAACACTTAGAGACCTGTCATGGTAACAGCCCTCAAACACCTGCTTTTATGTCACTCACCTGGACAGAAGCCCCTTGGACCTTCCTGGAAAGGGGAGCTCAGATCTTCTCCAGAGACTGGAATTCCTGGGAATATAGAATTAGGAAGTGATGAGGATGGAGAAAGAGAATTTACTCCTCTTTAGGGAAAGGAGACATGCAACAGTGACAGAATGGTTCCCAGGCTGTCTCAAGGATGGTTCCTTAGGTATTAACTGTTGGGATCTTTGGAGGCAGGTTGAGATCACACAGCCCATTTGGAATCAGAAAACTTCCCCTTTATTCACCTCTTTCCCAGAAGGATGGGCACACTGCCTAGCCTATTATCTAGAAATTGGAGGCTGCTGGTAAGGCAGTGGTAAAAGTCCTGTGCCTGGAGTCAGAGAGACCAGTTCAAACCAGTGTCAGACACATTCTAGCTGTGTCCCCGTGGGGAAGTTGTGTAACTTCTGTTTGCCTCAGTTCACTCAACCATGAAATCAGGATAAAAATACTACCAAACTCATAGGGATGTTGTGAAGATCAAATGATAATAGGTATAATGCAGTTAGCCCAGTGATGGATATAAAGTAGGTGTATGTAAATGCTTATTCCATTCCCTTCCTTTCCCAGCATCTAGGCTGGAATTCAAGGGAACAAAGAAGGAAGAATCAGGATGAACTTGCTAGGCCTGGCAAGATGAGGAACAATGAGCTACTATGTTAGTAGCTCAGAGTCACCAGAAGCAAAGGTCCTTACCCACAGAAAGCAGGTTCTGGACATTCTCCAGCATGACCTCCTTGTACAGCTCTTTCTGCGAATGGTCCAAAAGGCGCCACTCCTCCTCCATGAAGTCCACAGCCACATCCTTGAATGTCACCAACTCCTAAGCCATCAAGGTGTAAAAGCCTTCAGAATTCATCTTGTCCATCCCTCACCAACTTAGAGGAAGACACTGAAGCACAGAAGGGATGTGCCCCAAACTCTTATAAACTTTATAAGAGTCAGCAACAACACTTGAAACCATATCCAAAAAGAGCCCAATGGAATACTGAGAAAAGCATTTTGTGTTTGAAGTGAGAATTATGTTGGAATAATCAAACTTGGAGAAATGTCTTTCTATGAAATGTTTCTCCCCACAGACTCAAGTAGAAGGGTTCAATGAGTGCAGTATAAGAGTTTATGGGGGCAGCTAGGTGGCACAGTGGATAAAGCACCGGCCCTGGATTCAGGAGTACCTGAGTTCAAATCTGGCCTCAGAAACTTGACACTTACTAGCTGTGTGACCCCGGGCAAGTCACTTAACCCCCATTGCCCCGCAAAAAAAAAAAAAAAAAGTCTATGGAGAAGAAAGCAAGGTGATGTGAAATTTCTCCTCACCAGAAGGGATGTTAAGATGTCATAAGGGATATGGTAATGAAATTCTATAGAGTTTGTGAGAAGTTGACCAATATTGTGTACTCTTGTGGGGGGTGGGAGGGAAGGTGTTCAGGAAAAATTACTAGTCATCACTGAGAAGAGAAAAGAAAAGAAAATTTTTCTTAATTTCCTAAAATGCTGAAATCAAGTCCTAACTAGATAAAAGCACGAAAATAATTCTTAATATTCCTTACAATCATCCCTAAAGTGAGAGTTATGAGACTGTTTTCAGAAAAGTGAAGAAAAGTTAGCTATTGTAATATTGAGGGTTTGGGGTAACATCGGTATGAAGTATCATAACCAAAAAAATCTTATGTCTTTGCTTTATGATTGCTTTCACTGGTGAATGTAATAGTTCTTTCATTTTAATATTTAGTTATATGGAAACAAGAGAATGAGAATTCATTTATTTATTCAAAATGTAATTTTTTATTGACTGGGTTTGAAGATTGAATTCATAAGACATTGAAAATTTATTTATGAAAAAGAAATCATCTCAACATACATCTAAAACTTTAGGACATTTGGAACCAAGAGTGAAGACAAACAGTTAAGAAGCAGACTGATGGTGGAGCCAAGATGGCAGAGAGAAGTCAGGAAGTTGTCTGAGTTGTCCCTAGTTTCCCTCAAAGCCAACATTAGATCAAGCCTCTAAAGAGATTCTGGAACCACAGAACCCATAAAAAGACAGAGAGACACAATCTTCTTACTTGAGATAATTTAGAAGATTGTGGCTCAGCACAGCTCAGCGCAGTTTGGCAAGTCAGCCCAGTGGAGAGCAGCACACTGCAGAGGGGGTGTGGGCAGGTCAGCAGGAGGGTCCTGGACACAGCATAAGTCTCTGAGGCCCCTTGGTCCTGACTCAGATGGCTGGTGGTACAACAGGCCCTTTGTGAGACCCACCATCCCTGGCTAGAAGGGCAAACTGCCAGCTTGAGAACCCCCAAAGGACTTAGCCAGGCCATCCCAACACAGGGAGCAAGCCCAGGGTCGTGAGGAATCCAAAAGCCACAGAGGCCTCAGAACAGAAAGCCAGTGACCTGGTCCCTATCCCCCAGCACAAGAAGCTTGCAACACTCACTCCCATGCACCCTGAGCAGACCTCAACTTTATAAGTTTAAAAATAGGCTACAATATGAGTAAGAAACACAAAAGGACCCTTACAAGAGACAGCTTCTATGGTGAAAGGGAAGACCAAAACTCAGAGGAGTTTGTCAAAATGCCTACAAGTGAAGCCTCAAGTGGAAAGATGACCTGGTCTCAAGACCAAAATACTCTCTTGGAAAGGCTCAAAAAGGCTTTTAAAAATCAAATAAGAGGGCAGCTAGGTGGCAAAGTGGATAAAGCATCATCCTTGGATTGAGGAGGACTCGAGTTCAAAACCAGCCTTAGACATGACACCTACTAGCTGTGTGACCCTGGGCAAGTCACTTAACCCTCATTACCCTGCCCCCCCCCAAAAAATCAAATAAGAGAGGTAGAAGAAAAAATGGGGAAAGAAACATGAGAAATGAGAGATGTCCTGGAAAAAGAAGCACAAAAATTGACTGAATAAAACAATTCCTTTAAAAAATACAATTGGGGCAGCTAGGTGGCACAGTCCTGGATTCAGGAGGACCTGAGTTCAAATATGGCCTCAGACACTTGACACTTAATAGCTGTGTGACCCTGGGCAAGTCACTTAACCCCAATTGCCTCACCAGAAAAAACAACAACAATTGGTCAAATGGGAGAAAAATTTGGCCAAATGGAAAAGGAGGTGCAGAAGCTTACTGAGGAAAATGCCTTAAAAATTAATACTGGCCAGATGGAAGCTAATGACTCCATGAGACCAGACCACCAAGACTCTGTCAAGCAGAAGCAAAAGACTGAAAAAAAATAGAAGAAAATGTGAAGTATCTCATTGGAAACACAACTGACCTGGAAAATAGATCCAGGAGAGATAATCTAAGAACTTTTGGAGTACCTGAAAGCCATGATCAAGAAAAGATTCTAGACCCCATATTCCAATAAATTGTGAAATAGAACTTCCCTGATATTGTAGAATCAGAGGATAAAGTCATCATTTAAAGAATCCACAAGGGACAGTGAGGTGGCACAGTGAATAAAGCAACCTCCCTGGACCCAGGAAGACCCAAGCCCAAATCTGGCCTCAGACAGAAGACACTCACCAGCTACACGACCCTGGGCATACCACCCACCTCTTGACTGCCCCACCAAAAAAAAAAAAAGATAAACAGAAAATAAATGCTTTAATACCTTCATAATCAATTCCCACCTATAGCCTCTGTCTAAATTTATTCCTATCATCTGCCCTAATACTGAGAGAGTTCTTGTAAGTTAGACGTATCATCTTCCCATTTAGGAATGTAAGCAGTTTAACCTTGTAACATCCTTCATTTCTTTTTTCAGTTTACCTTTTTATGTTTCTCTAGGGTCTTCTATTTAAAAGTCAAATTTTCTATTCAGTTCAGGTCTTTTAATCACAAATACCTGGAAGTCCTCTTTTTCACTGAAGTCCCATTTTTCCCACTGAAAGATTATACACAGTTTTACTGGGTAGGCGATTTGTTTGTGATCCCAATTCCTTTGCCCTCCAGAATATCATATTACATTCCCTCTGATCCTTTAAAATAGAAGAGCTGATAGATCTTGTGCTATGCTAACTGTGGCTCCACAGTACTTGAAATGTTTCTTTTTGGGTGCCTGCATTATTTTCTCCTTCACCTGGGAGCTCTGGAATTTGGCTATAATATTCCTGGGAGTTTTCATTTTGGGATGCCTTGCAGGAGGTGATCAGTGGATTCTTTCCCTTTCTAGTTTACCTTCTGCTTCTAGAATATGAGGGCATTTTCCCTGACAATCTCTTGGAAGATGGTTTCTAAGCTCTTACTTTGATCATGGTTTTCAGGTAGTCCAATAATTTTCAAATTATCTCTGCTGGATCTATTTTCCAGGTCAGCTGTTTTTCCAAGGAGATTCACATTGCCTGTATCTTTTCTTTTCTTTTTTTTTAAATTTATTTGGATTTGCTTTATTGTGTCTTGGTTTCTCATAGTCACTAGCTTCCATTTGTTCAATCCTAATTCTTAGGCGACTATTTTCCTCAGAGAGCTTTTATATCTCATTCTACTGACTCCGTGACTTTCCAGTAGCTGTCTCTCATGCTTGCACTGGCCTCCTTTCTCACCTGGCTTCTTGGTGTTGTGGAAGGAGGGAACCCAAACCCCAAGTAATCCTTATATTTTCCCAAACTAAAAGAACCTCTGCCTCCCATCTCAGGAATATGATGGAGCTGAGCACAAAGACCATGGTACACAAGTAACAAAGATGATATAATGGTAAGGATGGGTACTACTCCTTCCCAGGCACTCTTTCTCAGTTTTTTCCCTCCCAGCTGCTTTGCACCCAGCTTTTGTTTGTAATCATACAAATGTAATGATTGGAATAACGCCACCTGCTGGAGACTTACTGTAGAAGAGTTCCACCCATGAAGTGAAGGTCTTTGAGGGCAAGACCAGGAGTCTTTTCTTTGGCGTCAGGAAGTGACGCGGGCTAGTGGGAGAAGGAAGGAAGAGACTGGGGCTCGGTCTCAGGCTCTTTCCTTTGGACTCTGGTGGACAGCAGAGTTAGAAATGTGCTCTCCCTTTAATAGATAGGAATCTAGGCCTTTTTCTCTCTTTACCAAATTCTTATTCTCCTTAATAAATGCTTAAAAGTCTAACTCTTGCTAAAGCTTATAATTCATTGGCGACCACTCATTAAATATTTTAGACAGACTAGCTAGAATTTTAACCCTTAACACAAAAGACCAGGTGTTTTCTTTCCCAGGGAGACAGTTTTTTCCAGTGATTCTGTCTGTTGGACATATACTCCTGTCTCTTAATACATCTCTTTATTTTACAAAATTTGTGATGAGCTTCCAATTCCTGGCTGAGCTAGTCGTGCCCAATCCAGGGCACATGTCCCCCCAACACAATGGTGCCAAAACCCAGGAAAAGCCATCAGACAGGTAAAAAGGCAGCTACTCATTTGGCTCTTGGATTCCACAGGTAGGGTGGTCCACTGTGCTTTCTCCTGTCAGGAGCCTCAGTCTCAGTGGGCAGCCCCCACTGTCTGAGGTCTGAATAGCTTGAGAAATGCTCAGGTTTTGTCACTACCCACTTGGAGTCAGGTGTGCAACCTCTCCCTGAGGTCTAAACCCAACTCACCAAGATAAGGAACAAGGAGAAAGCATTCCCTATGACCCTCCCTGCTCAGGTGTATACTTAAAAATTAGAAAAAAATTGGACTTGGGTGCTATGAATGATTTTCTATTGCAACACGAGATTTGTGATGAGCTTCCAATTCTTTGGGTAAGCTAGCCCCAAGATCCAGGTCACAAGCCCCCTCTTTAAGAAGAAATGACCAGGGCAGCTAGGTGGTGCAGTGGATAGAGCACCAGCCCTGGAGTCGGGAGTACCCGAGTTCAAATCCAGCCTCAGACACTTAACACTTACTAGCTGTGTGACCCTGGGCAAGTCACTTAACCCCAATTGCCTCACCAAAAAAAAAAAAAAAACAAAAGAAAAAAAAGAAATGACCAATAATGGCTTCATTCATATCACAGCAAGAACTTCAACTTCTGAAAATGAGCTTTTACTGGTCCCTGACATTGCTAGGGCCTTCCCTCTGAGGGGGCCTCCCATCCATACTGCACAGAGGTTGTGTGGACCCAGATGCTACCATGTTATCTCCCAATTAGATAGTAAGTTCCTTGAATGCAAGGTCTGTTATTTTTTTAAACCTTCCTTTGCATCCCCAGTAGGTTGGCACAGTGCTTGGCACAGAGGAGCCACTTTCTAAATGCTCATTGACAGCCTAAGAAATGTCAAATGAGAGGGATTCAGAGAGACCAGGGAAGACTGGGGTGGCCTGAGGCAGAAGGAATTGAGCAGAACCAGGAGGACAATGTCTGCTCTGCTGACAGCCCTGCAGAGGACAATGTACATGTAACAGGATAAAGCTTCCTGGGCTCTGCTGGATTCCACCTTTGCTAATGCTGGTCAGGTCTGGGGATGAGCTGCACTCACCTGGGATGAGGGTCTCTGGGTCCCTGGGGCCATCCTCTCTGGCTCCAGTGTCTCTCCTTGGAATATCCTTTGGTCATCTGCAAGCTGACCTGGGGAGGGAGAAGGATCTCAGAGTGGGGGAGTCATTGTACCTGCCTTTTCTTCCCAGGATGGACACTGGCCTACCTGGAATTACAGAGCTTGAAGTCTCAGAGAACTTACAGTGACCTTTCCCTCAGGGGAGAGACTGACCAGAACAGGAGGAGAGCAGGGAGGGTCAAGGTTGGAAGTGAACTTGGTCTCAATAGGAAGAGTACTTGCCCTCCTCTTTACCTCCTTTCCTTTCTCCTCCTGCCCCTCCCCCATCCTCCTGGAGAGACTCAGGGGGCAGAAGGGGCTGGGGATCCCCCAGGGGAGGAGACCAGACAGAGCCTCAATGACCCCAGGCCTGGTGTTCTATCCACCCTAATGTTACGGCACAATTGGCACAGAAAATACCCAGCCAGGTACTCGAGGTGGAGAGAGAGAGTTTGTTACACATGGAACAAAGGGGGTTTTCAAACCTCCAACAATGAGTCTTGTTATATACAAAAAGAGTAGGCATGGTATAGTGTCAAGTTTATCACAGAAGATGAGGTCAGATATTCACTGAACAGAGGATGCAGAGTGGCACCTAGTAGTTAGTCATCATTACAGGAATACCTAAGAATGAGGTCAGTGGTTAAGGGAGGCTGCCTGTCCTTGCAGCTGGGGTACCTCAAGGCCAGACCCTGTCTGAGACAGACAAGGTCGGAAGGCAGAGATTACAGGCCTGCCCCTGTAGCTGGAACAGAGCAAGGCCAGGGTCTGTCTGAGACAGACAAGGACAGAGGCTACCTGTGATTTTCCACATCACTGCCACCACCTAGCTACCTCCTTGAAGGGAAAACCTGAGTTCAGATTCCACAAAGGCACTTATGTTCATGCTGGGCAAGTTACTGGAGATTCATTTAGCTTTTGTCAGAGAAACAAAAACTTTTTAAAACCCCATGTCTCATCTAAATGGGATGTGATGTCATCCAATCCAACCCCCAATTCTACAAATTGGAAAACTAGACCATAGAATTGAACACGGGTTTGCTGCAGATCTCTCCATTCTTCTCCTTCTCTTACCCCTTCCAGGCATGTACTACACTCACCAGTCTTTCCCTCCCTTTCCCTCCCTCCCCCAAACAGAAAACAACCCCCAAGCTCTGCTCCCTCCTGCTTGGAGGGCTTTCCCCTCCTCCTCTGCCTTAGCTTCCTTCAGGATGGCTCTCAAATCCCCCCTTCTGCAGGCCTGCCCTGGTTTTCTTGCTCCTTCTCCAGATGCTGGTGCCTTCTTCTCATAAATTACCTTCCATCTGTGTCCTCTTTACAGGAATTGTTTACATCTTGTCAAGAGAGCCAGACTCAAAATCAGGAATGCCTGGGTCCCAGCCTTGCCTCAGACCCAGGCTGTCAGGGACACCTTCCCCAGTCACAGAGAAGAGATTAAAGGCCCAGAATATTTCCAAAACCCAGGCTAGCTCAGACATTCAGGGATCTGGCACAATCTCCCAGGTGTCAGGGCACTCCACCTCCCCAATATCCATAAATTATGTGGAAACCCCAATATCATCCCATTAGAATGTAAACTCCCCAGGACAAGGACTGTTTCCATCTTAGAACCTCCAGCAATTAACATTCTGGAACTTCTAAGAGGTATAGATTCATAAAAAGAACAATGAGAAACAAAAGGAAAAACTCCCAACAGGGGGTGGGAATAGGGGAGGGGACTTGGGCAGGAGAGACTCTAGGGAGAGTCATTAGCATTTCTAAAGTTTTTGAAAGTCAGACTCCCACAAGATCCCCAGGGAAGACCAGAAATCTAAGGGGAAGGGGCTGCTTGTTTGTTATGGATGAAAACAAGAAGGAAATTAGGCTCTTCACACCAGGAAGAAATAGGGTGGATGCTGTGGGAAGCTTACTGAACACCTGGACAGCAGTCTCTACCCACTTTTCTTCTGCCTCTTTTATTTGGTTCATCACATCCTTGTTGAGCTCTTCCTAGAGAACTTTATGGTCTCAGGGCCAATTCATCTTCCCTTTTAAGGATGCACATGCAGTGGTTGTATCATTGCTATTGTTATAGGCCCATAGTGATGTAGGAGGCAAAAAAGGGATAATAGAAAAACCTAAGACCCAAGCTCTAATACAGATATTAGCTCTAGAAGGGAGTCAGATCTGTGATGTTTAAAAATCTATGTTGTGGTCACCTTAAATTAAAAAGCTTCAGTACCAGTCTTTGGGCATTAAACATTTATTAAAAGCATACAGGAGGGGCAGCTAGGTGGCTCAGTGGATAGAGCACTAGTCTTGGATTCAGGAGTACCTGAGTTCAAATTCGGCCTCAGACACTTGACACTTACTAGCTGTGTGACTCTGGGCAAGTCACTTAACCCCAATTGCTTCACAAAAAAAAAAAAAAAGCATACAGGTATTCACATGGAGCTCAGAAAGTTAAGAAAAGGAAAGCCTACCTAGTCAAGAGTTCCAGCCTTGTCTGGTTCCTCCTCAAGTTTTCCAACCACGAACTCTTCAGCAAGCTGATTGTGGAAGCTTTTTATAAGTCTGGGACAGAGGCGGTCCTTACACACTGCTTCAAGCTGATTGGTTGGCATCATCCAAATCCATTGGTTTTGAAGGTTGAGTTCAGTCTAGCTTCTGAGAACAATACCTTCTTAAGGGCTAGCCAGGTGTGATTACAATCCAGTTAACTTGAAGTAGGCTAATCATCAGTCAGTCACTCTCACTTGATTCAATCAGTCTAGATTAATCTCCAGAAGGATCTTTGAGTATCTGCAAAATCCCATTATTTCATCACAGATCCCAGTTAATGGGTAACTAATGTTAGGTTCTCGTGCCCACAGTGATCAACATCCATAATGGACCAGAACGGGTCAGGTCAGAATAACAATACAGGAAAAAGACAACCTATAGAAATTCTAATGAAAAATGATTCTATTTTGAAACTAGCCATGGGAACCAGAAAGAGACATGCGCGGAAAAGGCCAAATTGTCCCCAGATTCACCTTATGAACTGTAACCCCCCAAAACACACCTCCACTGAAAAAGGGACCCACCTCGGGGTTTGGCTTAGGACCCCAGGAACTCCAAATTAGGATAAGCCCTCCCCTGTAACAACTCTAGGTGGAGAATATTATAATGAAAGGACAGGCCCTCCCCTGTACCTCCCCAAGGTGGAGATTATTATAATGAGACTGATAATCAGTTTATCCATACTATAAATATAACTGTCTTTCCTTTCCACTATTCTGATTCTCTCCCTGTGGTCACTCACAATATTGCAATAAAACTTGGGAAATGAGTCACTGAGTCTTGTAATTCTTTTGGGACTACTCACAATCAATTTGACCCCAAATTCCAGCCCACATCAATAGCACCCCAGAAGTTCTCTGGGGCACATCAAGGAACCAGAGGACAGACAGACCTAGAGAGATAAGTGGAACCAGATTGCTAGCTTCCAGACCTCCACCCTTCATTGCAGTCTCCCTCACCCCTGGGGAGATAAGATTAGGTGTGGCTGCTTCCTTTGTGTCCAGAGGAGACAGCTTGAGAGATCCACAGCCACCCCTCACCCAACTCCTCCAGCCACCACCAGTGGGGGATGGTCCTCCCTCACTAAAGGAACTTTCCACAGTCAGATGGTCACCCCCATCAGTCCTCTATAAAAGTACCAGCCAGTCTCCTGCTTGAGGAGATTGGTATCTCAGAGCCACGCCCTGTGCCATGCCTTCTAACCATGAGAAGTCCAAGGACTTCTTTCATGGTTTCCCTTCCCTTCCCTTCTTCACACCCCAAAATAAACTACCATCTTATTTGACTGCTTTTGTGTGCAAGAGAGTGTAATTCTTTAAAGAGGAATTCCAAAGGACCCCAAACCCCTACCTGAAACTCCCTTCCCCATTTTCCCCATGACATTATCCTCCTCTTCTGAGTTTGTTTTGGTCCTCTCTCTCACCAGACTAATTTTCTGGAGAGAGTTGTTTTTTTTATTCACATTTTAGCCTTTTGTGCCTTTTAAAGTCGAGTTCTGCTCCTGGGGTACAGTGGGCCCTGTCCCAATCTTCTTGTGCGGCAGGCCAGGGGCCCAGTCCCTGGCTTTCTGCCCTGAGGCCTCAGCAGCTGGCAGCTTGCTCGCTGCACTGGGGTGGCCCAGAATAATTGTGCATGTCGGGTAGCATATACCCTACTTGGCAGATTTCCTTCTGCATTGAACCTGGGGGCTTCACAACTGGCCTGAGGGGCCACTGGCTGGCTGGGCCAGGGCCCAGGGTCCTCAGCTGCTGATCCAGACTGTAGTTAAGAGCTTTCTGCTGCTTTGCCCAGACACCCCCTGCACTGAGCTGCATGCCCCCTTTACCCAGGTGAGACAGACCTTTCCTGAAGACCTTCTGGGTTGTCTTAAGCCAGAAGATTGTTTCACTCCATCCTTTTGCAGGATTTGTGTAGCTCCAGAAAATGTTTAGATGCTTATTTTAATGTTGTTCCAGGGGGAAAAGGAGGAGAGCTCAGACAACTTCCGGGATTCTCTGGGCCACCTTGGCTCTGTCTCCTATAGCCTGGGAGGCACTCAGTGGCCCCAAGCCCCTCCTAGCAGAAACACCAATTAGTGAAGAAGGGGATTAGAGGGGGAGGGCCTGGGTGAGAGGGTGGAGAAAGGAAGGCCCAGAAAAACTAGGGACAATTAAATGGGATTCCAGAATCCAGGGATAAGCAATGCTAGTGCAGGTGAATGGAGCAAGGGTCAGAGATGGGAGGAGGGGCGATGAGCCAACCGGCAGACTCCAATTCCACCTGCACTCAGGGGGTTGGGTCAGTCAGTCAAAATGACTTGGATTTCTGGGAAGGGTTGCCAGCACCTGTAATCAGGTAGGCTTCAGGAGGGCAGACCTACTCTCCGGACTGGAATCCCTGGCAATTACTGCATATTCTGGAACTTGTTCATTAAAACTGAATAAATGACTTTTCTTCATTCCACCATACATTGGGAGAGGTAAGGGGAATTGAGAAGCAAGTCCCAGTTCCCCAGTCATTGAAGAGGGAGCCACAAGGTCCCTGGCTCCTGGAATGCCCACAGGGCATTTAGAAGCAAAGCTGAGCAGGGACAGAAAGAGATCACAGCCCCAAGGCTCCTGGTTCTTAGATGAAGGAACCTCTGGGATCCTCCACTTCCATGGCCAGCTCAGCCAATCAGGCCAAACAGGGCATTCTCTCAATAAACATTAATAACACCTACTGGGTAGTGCAGTGGATAGAGTACCTGGCCTGGAGTGGGAAGGATCCCAGCTGAAATCCAACTTCAGATATTTACTAGCTGTGTGACCCTGGACAAGTCACTTAACCGTTTGCCTGACTTTCCTCATCTGTAAAATAAACAGAGAAAGAAATGGAAAACTACTCTAACACCTTTGCCGCACAGATCAAACTGAGCATGCTCCAGGACCATCACCCTACATTCCAGTCATCCTAAGCATCTGGATGAGGTAATCCAGGAGAAGACCACCAGGAACAGCCCATCAGCAGACTGCTTAGACCCATCAGGACTAAGTTGACACTCACCACCAGATCTCTCAGGAGGGATTCTTCCTACCCCAGCGCAGCTCAGGAAGACCACCAGCCCCTCACACAATAAGAGACTCTTACCCACCCCCATCTAAACCCTATAAAATGGCATAAGTTAGCCGGGGAGGAAAGCGTTTTGTTCTGGCAAAACCTTCCTCCCGGCCGGTTTCTCTTGTACCCCAATAAACCTGTTTTCTTATTCCTAAAAAAAAAAAAGTTCCTTGAACCCCCCAGAGAATTGTTGGGGTGACCGGGGCCCATAATCCTCCCATGACATTGGGGTACAAGAGAAACTGGCCGGGAGGAAGGTTTTGCATGAACAAAATGCTTTCCTCCTTCCACCCGCCAGGGCTCTTGGGCCATGGTACCGCCCGCAGCCGCTAGTGCCAGCGGGCTCTGGGTTGGGATGGTGGAGAGGGGCAGTTGGCTGCCCAAAGGCAGCAGGGAACTGAGTAGGACCAGAGATGGTCAGTGCTACCACTGGTATGAGGTGTGGCAGGACCTGACCCCAGGATGCAGATTAGCAATATTAGGGTCTTCAAGATGATATCCAAGATATGGATGGGTGCTGCATATCTTACAGATGCCCCATTATTCCAAAATCCCCTCCTGGTAGTTTCCCTCCCAGTTCTTTGTAATGCCCTTCTCTCCCTTTTGTTTAGCAAAGATACAAGACAGGCCTTCTCTTACTCCAGTGGGACAGTCAGCAAGGTGACCTGTTTGCTGGCTATATATTCCTCTCCTAATAAATCTCTCTTTATTTTACAAGATTTGAGATGAGCCTCCAATTCTTTGGGTGAGCCATCCCCCCAATCCAGGTGGCAAGTCCCCCCAAACTAGAGGACCCTGGGCTAGATTTAGAAGGGACCCTCCTGTGGCCTTAGAGGAACAAGGCTCAGAGCAGTCAATGACTTGGCCAGGGTCACAGGGGCATTAAGGAACAGCCAGGATTCCAGCTTGGGTCACAGATTTACAGCCAGTCCGGAATGCCAAGAACATTGACTGACCTCTCTCCAACTCAGAACATCCATGAGGTTTTTTGTTTTTCTTTTTCCTGAGCTGATTTCCAGACCACAGGAATACTCCTAAGAGCCCCTACCTGGGGTTGTTTTGAGGATTAAAAGAGATCACAAGTGTCAAGCAGTGTGTGACTACTAGAGGCTAGTGTGTCAAGCTAATAGAATGTGATAGATGAGATTTAGGGGATATTCAGGGGCCCACCTGGAGACTGAGTTAAACTGATGGAATTGGATATGGCAACTAACAGTTGACTGCTTACTAGCTTGTAAGCACATCTGGCTGGTATTTAAGAGTACTTAAGAAAGTAATTGTTCTCAGAAGCTAACAACTTTGAACTTTAACCACCTTCGGGCCAATGAACCAATCAGCTTGAAGAATCTCGGAAGCAGACGCTGTGATGAGAGTTCTGCCTGTTTGGCTCCAAGAGATCGGTGAGGTAGCAGGGAACTTCACTGGGGAGTTTAGGAACTTTAGGATCGCCAGGTTATAGGAAATCTGTTCTCAATCTTTCTCTTGCTTTTACTATTGTCATGGGGCGCAGAGCACCCCAGAATTTCTCTGGGGCACACCGAGGAATCTTCTCCTTGAGAAACTAAACCAGAGGACAGATAACGCCTAGAGGAACCAAATCGGACTGAGCTAGCTTGGGATTCCTACCCTTCATTCCGGTCTCCCTTATCCTGGGGAGATAAGTTTGGGTGTGGCTGCGGCCTTTGTGTCCTGAAGAGGGATCCGTAGCTGAGGGAGATAACACAGGGGTCTGACGAAAATCCTGCTGTCTTCATGAGCCGCTTAGTGGACTCTCTGAAGAAATATACCAACCTAGACCCCCAAAGAGATGTAGGAATAACTGTCCTCAATATTCATTTTATCAGCCAGTCTGCTCCTGACATTAGGAGAGAACTCCAGAAGTTAGACTGGGGTCCCCAGATCCCATCCTCACAACTCCTTGATATTGCTTTTAAGATTTTTAATAACAGGGACCTTGCCATAGCCAAAGAGAGAGAAAAGATGGCTCGTGCCCGATCCATAGACCAAGCTCATATAATAGCAGCAGCCATCACCACATCTGCTACCAGCAGAACTCCGGCTGGCCGAGATTCTGGCAGCTGCAGTAAACCGGGACACAGAAGTGGGGGACACCGCACGAAGGTGAGGCCTGCCCTCCTACCTCTTTGTCCCCAGGGCAGCGCCCGAGAGATCGGCTTAGCAAAAATCCAGGGCTCTGCAGCTTGCTCTCCTGACCAGCATCCTGTCAGGCCTATGGCCAAGCTGGACATAGGAGGCAAGCCTAAGAATGGTTTTGGGGCGACCTCTGTCTTACTCTCTGGTTCAGGTCCTAGCATGCAATCAAGGCACAAAGTGGGGATGGGATAAAAGGATCCTTAATGTAGACAGACACTGCCTATCACAGAATTAAGCTTGAACTCCCTCCTGTAAAGCAGGCCACACCCTGTCCTGCAAAAAGGTCCCACCAGACTCCTGATCTGATAAAGTCTCCTTTCCTTTTGGCTCTGGTCAGTTTTAATTTTTTGTTTAAGTCTGTTCCATCTAGGCTCAAGGATTCATGACACTGTGCCTACGTGTTGCCTCTGGACTCTCTGGGCCCCTCACAACTCCGAGCATTCCAGGCCTTCTCCACTTCTCTCCCCTCCCCATCCCTTGCGCCGTGATTCTTCGACCCCCGGTCAGCATGAAGCAGTTTCAGAAGAATCTTCGTCCCCTTTCCTTATATATAGAGAAGTGGGGAATGTCATGGGGCGCAGAGCACCCCAGAATTTCTCTGGGGCACACCGAGGAATCTTCTTGAGAAACTAAACCAGAGGACAGATAACGCCTAGAGGAACCAAATCGGACTGAGCTAGCTTGGGATTCCTACCCTTCATTCCGGTCTCCCTTATCCTGGGGAGATAAGTTTGGGTGTGGCTGCGGCCTTTGTGTCCTGAAGAGGGATCCGTAGCCACCCCTCACCCAATTCCTCTAGTCACTACTAGTGGGGGATGGTCCTCCACTCCTCACCCAATTTCCCCAGCTACCACCAGTGGGGGATGGTCCACCTTCATTAAAGGAACTTTCCACAGGCAGATGGTCCACCCCCATCAGGCCTCTATAAAAGTACCTTCCAGTCTCCTGTTCGAGGAGATTTGGTACCTCTGAGCCATGTGCTTTATGCCAAATCTCCCCATGAAAAGTCTAAGGATTTCTTTCATGGTTTCCCTCCCCCCACCCTTCCCTTCCCTTGCTCCTAAATAAACTATCACCTTGTTCTAACTAAGTTTTGTGTGCAAGAGGGTGTAATTCTTTAAAGAGGAATTCCCGAGAACCCCAACCCCAACCCGTACCCCATTTTCCCACTATATCATCTGGCACAGAGGAATTCCCAAGAAACCCCAACCCCAACCCCAACCTGTACCCCATTTCCTACTATATCACTATCTTTCAATAAACCCTTAAAGTCTAAACTCGTTTATCGGTGATTTTAGTCAGTTTACCGCCCCCCCCCCAAACTGGGGGGATAGATTAAAACACACATTTTAGAAATGAGACCTAGGGGAGCTGAATTTGAACCCAGGTCCCAATTACAAATGCAGCACTCTTCCCTTCACTCTACCAAGCAGCCTCCCATCATGGATGGAAGGGGCATGAAGAGTTCTCTCCTGGAAGGAAGAGAAAAAGACTTCTTGGGGAGGGGAGACAGAGACTAAAGAGATTCTGAAAAATGCTTCATTTCCAGATCCTAAGGTCCTACCAAAGGAGGGGTGGAGGAGGGGCAGGTACCTGAGGGGCTGTGGAAACCGGGGAGGGGAGCACCTGGGACCCAGACTTACTTTTTCTGGCCAAAGACTCCGGGTTCTTTGATGTCATCTTGGTCTGGGTAAAGCTGATTGAAGGTGGATAATGGCTACCCCAGAAATTCATCCTCCAACCCTCCCATTATTTATGTCTCTTCTGCCCCACCCCCTCACCCTTCCTGGCCATTCAAGGCCAAACTTGGCTCCACCCTGCTCAGCCTCCTTCTAGCCCAGGTGGGTGGGAGTGAGGTGGGGGAGGGCTGAATGTCCAAAGCTCCCTTTACCCAACCCAGGTTAGTCTGCTGGCCTGGGTTCAGGGCTACCACCCCTGCCCCAATAATGCAGACATGTCTCAAAGCAGACCCCTCCGTCCTTTGAGCTTGGGTATCTGAGCTCAGATCCCCACCTCCAAACTGAATCAGATTTAGGACTCCCCAGAGACATCTCAGGGACTCTTCCAAGCCTGGGAGAAGGAGGCAAAGACCTTTAGCCTGTTACCTTCCCAACTTACCCAGACCTACTTCTTCCCTACAAAATAATCATGAATTATAAGCACTCCCATTTATACTGCACATTAAAGTTTCTCAATCAGCTTTCAACAACACACATTACCTCATACCTGGACTCTTACAACAGCTGCTGGGGAAGGGGGGGCTCTGCCTGCCTCAAGTCTCTCCACATTCAGTGCATCAGCCCCCAAACTCACTTTACTAAAGTGCAGGTCTGACCATGTCACCACCCTCCCACACTCAATGAACTGCAATAGCTTCCTATTGCTTCCAGGAGGAAATACAACATTCTCTGTTTGGCATTCAAAGCCCTGAATAACTTAGCCCTCTCCTACCCTGCCAGTCTCCCACCTTTCTCCCTACCTGTACTCTTGGATCCAGGGACACTGGGCTGGCTCCTGGATGCTTCACTAACTAGACCCTCCATCTCTCAGCTCCCAGCATTTTCTCTGGCTGTCTCCCATGCCTGGAATAGTCCTCATCCTCTGCTCTGACCACTGACCTTCCTGGCTTCCTTTAAGTCCTAACTAAAATGCCCCCTTCTGTGGGAAGCCTTCTCCAACAGTTCTGAGAGCTTACTGCCTTTCCTCACTATCTTGGCTCTGCCCCAGAAATCCAGGACTTGAAATTCTTTAAAGAAGATGGTAAAAAGAAAAAAAAATTTAAGTATGTGAAGTTAAAAAATATTTACAGATTATAAAGTAAAATATAAAGAAAGAAAGAAAGCAAAAATACTGCCCAGACATTCTGGTTTTGGGTTTTGTGTGTGTGTGTGTGTGTGTGTGTGTGTGTGTGTGAGGCAATTGGACTTAAGTGACTTTCCCAGGGTCACACAGCTAGTAAGTGTCAAGGGTCTTGTCATGGAGTGCAGAGCACCCCAGAATTTCTCTGGGGCACACCAAGGAACCTTCTCCTAGAGAAACTAAACCAGAAGACAGATAACGCCTAGAGAGATAAACTGAACCAAATCAGACTGAGCTAGCTTCGGATTCCCACCCTTCATTCTGGTCTCCCTTACCCTGGGGAGATAAATTTGGGTGTGGCTGCTGCGGCCTTTGCGTTCTGAAGTGGGATCTATAGCCACCCCTCACCCAATTCCCCCAGCTACCACCAGTGGGGGATGGTCCTCTCTCACTAAAGGAACTTTTCATGGGCAGATGGTCCACCCCCATCAGTCCTCTATAAAAGTACCTTCCAGTCTCCTGTTCGAGGAGGAGATTTGGTACCTCGGAGCCATGTGCTTTATGCCTATCTCCCCATGAAAAATCCAAGGATTTCTTTCATGGTTTCCCTCCCCCCACCCTTCCCTTGCCTTGCTCCTAAATAAACTACCACCTTATTCTAACTACTTTTGTGTGCAAGAGGGTGTAATTCTTTAAAGAGGAATTCCTAAGAACCCCAACTCACACCAACCTGTACCCCATTTCCCCCCATATCAGTCTGAATCCTGATTTGAACTCAGGTCCTCCTGAATCCAAGGCTGGTGCTATCTCCACTGCACCACCTAGCTGCCCCTGCCCAGACATTCTGAACACAGCAGACCCAGTCCGTCTCAGAATATACATATTTCCTCTAACAAAAAAAAAGAAAAAAAGTCCATAGACTTGTAACATCAGATTAAATGCTAATTTATGGAATAATTTCATTGGGAAAAAAAGAAAAAAAACTTCTGCAAGTGACCAGCACAAATACCATCAAGTATAAAGGAAAGGAAACGTAAAAACACAAGCTTATTCTATAACTATTAGAATCCACAAGGAGGGGGGGGCGGCTGCTATAATACATTCTAAAGAGGAAAAAGGATCCCAAGATGATCCCCAAGATGACCTGCCCCACTCATATGGTTACAGAAAAAATCAGGGAAGAAACTCAAACAGCAGTCAGAAATAAGGAAGAGTAGTTTATTAAGGCTGGTGCCTGCCCAGAGAAAAATGTCTCTCAAAGAGTCTGGGCCCCCAACCAATGGTGTGTTACAGATTTATACCCCTTGATGGGATTTTCCTAGCATAGCTTGTATTCCTGGGTTTGTACTTGGCTTAAGCAACTTTTCCAGGTTTTTGGGAACCTGACTCAAGCAGCCACAGGAAGCAGTTTCTGGATAACCCTTGCCTAAGCCGTTTCTTCTTCCTTTTTTTTTTTTAGCAACAAACTTTTATTTTATTTTTTCCAATTACATGTAAGGGTACTTTTCAACATTCATTTTCATAAGATTTAGAGTTCCAAATTTTTCTCCCTCCCTCCCTCCCTTTCCTCCTCCCTCCACAAGATCACAACCAGGTTAATATATGTACAATCCACAAGTGTTTTTATCAGTTCTTTCTATAGGGGTGCATAGTAAACTTCCTCATTAGTTCCTTGGGATTGTCTAGGATTATTGTATTGCTGAGAGTAGTCAAGTCATTCACAATTGCTCACTGAACAATACTGCTGTCACAATGCACAATGTCCTCCTAGCTCTGCTCACTTCACTATACATCAGTTCATATGGGTCTTTCCAGGTTTTTCTGGGATCATCCTTTTTGTCATTTCCTGTAGCACAAGACAATTTCACTACAATCATATAGCACAGCTTTTTCCATCATTCCTCAATTGATGGACATTCCCTTGATTCTCAGTTCTTAGCCTCCACCAAGAGTTGCTATAAATATTTTTTGTACAAATTTTCCCCCTTTTCTCTTTTTCTTGATTACTAATTGTTAACTGTTTCCCTTCCATCCTATTCCCTTCCCCATGATATTTATTCTATTATCCATCTTCTTTCATCCTATCACTCTTCAAAAGGGATTTGCTTCTGTCCCCTCCCCCACTCTGTCCTTCCTTCTTTTGCCCCTCTCTCTTTGTGCCCTTCCCCTCCTGTTTTCCTGCAGGTTTAGAGAGATTACTCCACCCAATTGAGTGTGTACATTATTCCTTCCTTGAGCCAATTCTAATGAAATTGAGGTCTTTGAGCCAATTCTGACGAGTGTTAGACTCATTTACTGCCCAGATTAAACAGATTAATCCACCCAGTTGGGTGTGTGTGTTAGTCCCTCCTTGAGGCAGCTCTGATGAGTTTAAGGTCTTTGAGCCTTTTCTGATGAGTGTAAAATTCATTTATTGCCCTGCTCCTCTCCCATCTCAAATTTGCCATTCAGTTCAGGTTTTTTCATCACAAATATCTGAAAGTCTTCTTTTTCATTAAAGTTCCATTTTTTCTGCTGAAAGATTATGCTGAGTTTTGCTGGGTAGGTGACTCTTGGTTGTAATCCCATTTCCTTTGCCCTCTGGAATATCATATTCCATGCCCTCCAGTCCTTTAATGTAGAAGCTGCTTGATCTTGTGCTATCCTGACTGGGGCTCCACAGTTCTTGAATTCTTTCTTTTTGGCAGCTTGCAATATTTTCTCCTTGACCTGAGAGCTCTGGAATTTGGCTATAATATTCCTAGGAGTTTTCCTTTTGGGATCTCTTTCTGTAGGTGATCAGTGGATTCTTTCAATTTCTATTTTAACTTCTTCTTCTAGAATATCTTGGAAGATGATGTCTAAGCTCTTTCCTTGATCATGATTTTCAGACAGACCAATAATTTCCAAATTATCTCTCCTGGACCTATTTTCCAGGTCAGCAGTTTTTCCCAGAAGATATTTCACATTGCCCTCTATTTTTTTATTCATTTGGATTTGCTTTATTGTGTCTTGGTTTCTCATAAAGTCACTGGCTTCCATTTGTTCAATCCTCATTCTTAGGCAATTATTTTCATCAGAGAGCTTTTGTACCTCCTTTTCCATTTGGCCAATTTGACTTTTCAAGCTGTTGACTTTTTTCTCATGTCTTTCCTGCATTACCCTCATTTCTCTTTCCATGTTTTTCTCTACCTCTCTAACTTTATCTTCAAAGTCCTTTTTGAGCACCTCTATGGCCTGAGACCAATTCATATTTTTCTTGGAAGCATTAGATATAGGGGCCCTGATGCTGACATCTTCCTCTGAGTGTGCACTTCACTCTTCCTTGTCACTGAAAAAACTTTCTATGGTCCTCACCTTTCTCTGTCTGCTCATCTTGCCTTTCTTTTACTTGACTTTTAGCTCCTTAAAGTGGGGCACTGTTTCCAGGCTTCAGTATCCCAAGCTTAAGAAGTCCCAGGTGGTATGATTTAAGGAGAATCAGGTTCTTCACTTGCCAGGCCTGTTCCCTGGTCCTTAGATGACCCTGGACCAACTTGCTAATCAACCAGCTTTGTGTGTTGTGGTTGTTAGCTCCAATGAGCCTGTGTCCCTCCCCCACCTGGGCCACTTCCATTTGAGCCTACCACCTGGTTCTCAGTAGGGATGTAAAATCCAAGTTCTGCCTTAGCACCAGCATAGACCCCTGTAGTCTCTCCCCTGCCCAGGGCTCAGCCCACTCACCAGACTGTGAGCTTAGTTCCAGACAACACTGGTGCTTCAGCTGATTCAGAGGCTCTGGGGGTCTCCTTCTCTGGTGAGACCTTCCTGAGATTGGATCTGTGTCAGGGTGACTGTGGGGTTGGGATCGACTCCTTCTGACTTTCCAAGCTGTTCTTGGTTAGATGATTTCAGCACATTCTTCTGTGAGTTTTTTAGCTTCCTAAGTCTTAAAGTTGCTTTTTTTTTTGTTCCAATGGAAATAGTTAGCATGCAAGGAAGTTCCCTACATCAATGAATTTACAGGTACTGGCCTGTCGCATACTCCCAGTGGTGCAAGTCATTATTGCTGGATGCCAGACACACAATGGCAAAAGTGAAAATATTTCTGCCCCTAAGAAGCTCATGTCCAACCTGGGAGATGACAACACATACAGATAATGGGATATCTAAGCAAAGTAATTGGCAGGAGGGGGCAGCTAGGTGATACAGTAGATAAAGCACTGGCCCTGGATTCAGGAGGACTTGAGTTCAAATCTGGCCTCAGATACTTAACACTTACTAGCTGTCTGATGCTGCACAAGTCACTTAACCCTCATTGCAAAACACACACACACACACACACACACACACACACACACACACACACATAATAATAATAATTGGCAGGAGTTGGCAGGGGGGGAGGAGTAATACATGGGGAATGGTATAAGACATCTTACCAGAAGTTGCACCTGATCTGAACACAGAAGGGAGCTAGGAATTCTGAGTGGCAGAGGGGAAGGCAGGCAACACCTTGGGCACAAGGGACAGCATCTATTGAGACACCAAGCATGAAGACTCACTATCACTGAAGGGGAAGAGTGAGTAGGCCACTGTGGCTGGAGCATAAACCTGGAAATTTCTTTTCTAGGACTGAATGGAGGCTGATGGTTGTTGAACTGCAGAAATTGTAATTTCTTGTCATGATTGTTAAGACCCGAAGGCAGAAGAGCATCATTTGAAGGGATGAGGAAAAAGAAACAGAAGAAAGCAATTGGGAGTGAAAGAGATTGGAGAAATAACAAGAGCGAGGAATTCAATCCTTCTTCCCCAAATGGCACTAGGTTCTTTCTAAGCAAAAACTTCACATAGTTCTAGGTCCTTTGAGGGAAATGCTGGTGTATCTGATTTGGGAAATTGGGAAAACATGGTGCAGAAACCATGAGTCTTTTGAGATTCTCTGGAATAACTGTATTGCAGAAAAGAGCTAAGTCATTCTCAAAGACTTCAAATTCTTGAAAAAGAATGGTAAACATTTTAGTTTAATGTGATTGTACATGCATAATCTATATCAGATTACTTGCTGTCTTGGTGAGGGGAGAGGGAGTGGAGGGAGGGAGAAAATTTTGAAACTAGAAATCTTATAAGAACAAATGTTGAAAACTATCTCTAAATGTAACTGGAAAATAATAAAATATATACATACAGAAAAAAAAGAATGGTAAACATTTTAAAAGAATACTGAGCTAAAAAAAGGGAAGTGGGATGTTTAATGAGGTCTGTTGTTGGGAGGTCTAATGAAATCTGTGATGCAACAGGAGGGCTTCCCTTGTTAACTGGATCCCTCAGTTTTACCTGCAGTATTATTATTTCCCCAAAGTACAGTCAAGTATGAGCTCTAGGTGAAACCCTTCTCACAACCACTGCTTTTATACACCTTCATTACAGTATCAATGTTGTCGTCTACTCATCGCCCTCCTCCAGAAAAATACCCTTGAGCATGTCAGTTGTTTTTTCTCCATAGTGAATCCCCTGAGATAAAAGTAAGATATGATGTCTAACTGAAATCCTTCCCACATTGACTTGATATTGTGTAATTTAAATTTCTAATTGTGGGTTCTAATCTGTCCCCTCAGTTTTGGGGGGAAACTGACTAAAATAACTGATAAATGAGTTTAGGTTTTTTAAGGGTTTATTGAAAGATAGCAAAAGAAAGAGAAAGATTGAGAACAGATTTCTTATAGCCTGAAATCCTCATCTTCCTAAACTCCCCTGTGAAGTTCCTTGCAGCCAAAAAGAGCAAGCTCCCTGTGCAGGCTCAGCTTCCTCCTTCCTGGTCAAAGTTCAAGGCCATCAGTTTCTGAGAACCATGCTTTCTTAAGTACTCTTAAGTATCTGCTGAATCCATTATCTAAACACAATATAGAGCTGCTCATAAAAATGAATTCTCTAAGTTTGAACAAGCTATGAACAAGTTGGTGCCTTTCCTCCTTCATAACTGGGATAAGATTTCTATATAATATGAATTCTCAGATGGGAAATAAGAGATGGTTATTGCCTGAAGGTTTTGCCACGTTGATTATATTCTTTTTGTTTTGTTTTGTTTTTTTGCGGGGCAATGGGGTTTAAGTGACTTGCCCAGGGTCACACAGCTAGTATGTGTCAAGTGTCTGAGGTCAGATTTGAACTCAGGTACTCCTGAATCCAGGGCCGGTGCTTCATCCACTGCGCCACCTAGCTGCCCCATTATATTCTTAAGGTTTCTTTGCAGTGTAGATTCCCTGATGTGCAGCAAGATTGGAGTTGCATCTGAGCTTCTTTCGACACTGATTACATTCATAAAATTCATTTCTAGTGTGGATTCTCTGATGCTTAGCAAGACTGGAATTCTCTTTGAAAGTCTTTCCACACTGATAACATTCATGAGGTTTCACTCCAGTGTGGATTCTCTGATGGTTTATAAGACTCAAGCTTTGTGTGAAAGTCTTTCCACACTGAATACATTCATAAGGTTCCTCTCCAATGTAAATTCTCTGATGTGTAGCAAGATGGTAGCTCTGTGTGAAAGCCTTTCTACACTGATTTCATTCATAAGGTTTCTTTCCAGTGTGGATGCTCTGATGTGCAACAAAACTAGAGCTCACTGAGAAAGTCTTTCCACACCGATTACATTCATAAGGTTTCTGTCCAGTGTGAACTCTCTGATGCTTAGCAAGACTGGAGCTCTGTCTGAAAGTCTTTCCACACTGATATTGTTTATAAAACTTTTTTTCCAACATGAATCTTCTGATCCCTGATAAGATCTGAGTTCCAACCAAAGGCTTTCCCACAGTGATGACATGCATATTTTTCATTCCATGGTATAATCTAGGATATCAAGGAAGAGATAAGTGATGGGATGTGACTGTTTCATATTCTTTATATTAAACAGGCTTCTTCCTATTTATTGTGAGATTTCTGAAGAGTAATGAGCTTAGAATTCTGACTGATGCCTTTCCCACTTTTATTATTTCCATAAAGCATGTCTCCAATATAACTTTTTTGATATCTAATGAGATTAGAATTCAAATTCATGGCCATTTCCAGATGACTTCCTTGATAAATTTGCATTTCAAGAGATTTCTCCTGAGCCTTAAAAGGCTCTAGTTGTATAGGAAATCATTTATTATTTTCACTGTCCTGAAAATAGTCATTCCATGAAGTCATTCTCTTACTGTTATTTAGGATTTTAAACTGTATGAATCTCTTTCCAATTTCACCACACTCACAGACTCTTTTATAATTTTTATTCACCTTTCTCTCAAACTGAAGTTACAGGCACCATCACTCTCAAATCTATGCTGGCCAAATTCTTCTACAAGAATGCTCACCTTTGTAGTCATTTCCTTCACTTCAAACCTGGCCTCTGCACCTGAAGAAAACAATTATGTATTATGTATTAACAGAAAGACAAATAAAACTAAATATAGGTTCTTTTTTTCTGATGGAATAATGGAAACTGATTTGTATTCTATTTCCTAAATCAAAATGAAGAATTTTCAAATTAAAGTAGGCAGATCCAATTTTTGGAATTACATGCAAGGTGTCTTATTTTATTTTGTAAATAGTCACTTCTTTTTTTCCAAATCTGTGTAAATATAGCTTTCAACATTCATTTCCCATTCAATTTTGAGTTTAAATTTGTTCTCCCTCCCTCTTTTCCCTTCCCTCTCCCCAAGATGGCAAATTATCTTATATAGCTTATACATGTGGAACCATGTAAACACCTTTCCACATTAGTCATGTTGTGAAAGAAGAAACAACAAAAGGGAAAAAAGAGAGAAAGAAAAAACAGGTAAATAAAAGAAAATGGTATGCTTCAATCTTCATTCAGACTCCATAGTTTTTTCTCTGGGTGTGGATAACATTTTCCATCATGAGTCTTTTCAAATTGTTTAGATTGTTGTATTGCTGAGAAGAGCTATTTCCCAACTTGTTCAGTCATTCCCCAATTGATGGGCATTGCCTCAGTTTCCAATTATTTGCACCCCCCCCCAAAGCAGCTATAAATATTTTTGAAAATGTAGGTCTCCTTTCCCCCACCCCAATCTTTTTTTTTTAATTTATTTTTTTTGGTGAGGCAATTGGGGTTAAGTGATTTGCCCAGGGTCACACAGCTAGTAAGTGTTAAGTGTCTGAGGCCAGATTTGAACTCAGGTCCTCCTGAATCCAGGGCCGGTGCTCTATCTACTGCGCCACCTAGCTGCCCCACCCCAATCTTTTTTAAAAAATTAATAAAGTATTTTATTTTTTTCCTGTTACATGTAAAGATAGTTCTCAACTTTTGTTTATACAAACTTTCCAATTTCAGATTTTTCTCCCTCCCTCCCTTCCCTCCCCCCTCCCCTAGACAGCAGGTAATCTGATATAGGTTTTATATATATATATATATATATATATATATATATATATATATATATATATATATATATATATACATACATACACACACATACATACATATACACATATATACACACATATATACATACATAATAACATTAATCATATTTCTGCATTAGTCATGTTATAAGAGAAAAATCAGAGCAATGATGAAAAACCTCAAAATAGAAAAAACAGCAGCACCAAAAACAAAAGAAATAGTATGGTTCATTCAGCATCTATACTCCACAGTTCTTTTTTTTTTTTTCCTGGATTTGGAGATCCTCTTCTATCATGAGTTCCCTGGAACTCTTCTGTACCATTGCATTGGTGAGAAGAATCTAGTCCATCACAGTAGGTCAACACTCATTGTTGATGATACTGTGTACAATGGGTCCCTTTCCCCTTTCCATGATTTCTTTGGGCAAAAGACCCAAAAGTGGTATTGCTGGGTCAAAGGGTATGCATAGCTTTAAGGCCCTTTGGGCATAATTCCAAATTGCTCTCCAGAATGGTTGGATCAGTTCACAGCTCCACCAACAATGCATTAGTGTTCCAATTTTCCCACAGCTTCTCCAACATTTATTATTTTCCTTTTTTGTCATTTTAGCCAATCTGGTAGGTGTCAGGTGGTACCTCAGAGTTGTTTTAATTTGCATCTCTCTAATCATTAGAGATTTAGAGCATTTTTTCAAATGGGAATAGATAGCTTTGGTTTCTTCATCAGAAAACTGCCTTTTCATATCCTTTGACCATTTCTCAATTGGGGAATGACTTGGATTCTTATAAATTTGATTTAGTTCCCTATATATTTTAGAAATGAGGCCTTTATCAGAAGTACTGGCCATAAAAATTGTTTCCCAGCTTTCTGCCTCCCTTCTAATTTTGGATGCATTGCTTCTGTTTGTACAAAAATTTTTTAATTTAATGTAATCAAAATCATCCATTTTGCTTTTTATAATATACTCTATCTCTTGTTTGGTCAAAAACTGTTTTCCTTTCCAAAGATCTGATAGGTAGACTATTCCTTTCTCTCCTAATTTACCTATGGTATCACCTCTTATGTCCTCCCCAATCTTAATAGTATTTTTTTCTAGTTACATGTAAAGATAGTTTTCAAATTTGTTTTTATAAGATTTTTAGTGCTAAATTTTTCTCCCTCCCCTCTCCCCAAGAAAGAAATCAATTTGATATAGGTGATATATATATATATGTATGTATATATATATATATGTATATATATACACACCATTACATTAAACATATTTTCACATTAATCATATTGTGAAAAAAGAATAAAAATAAAAGGAAAAATAAAGTAGAAAAAGTATGCTTCAATCTGCATTCAGATTCCACAATTCTTTTATTCTGGATTTGGAGAACATTTTCCATGTTGAGTCCTTTGGAATTGGCTCTGCTAATTGTATTGCAGAGAAAAGTTAAGTCTATGACAGATGATCATCATACAATGTTGCTGTTACTGTGTACAATGTTCTCCTGGTTTTGCTCATTTCATGAAGCATTCATCCACTTAAGTATTTCTAGGTTTTTCTGAAATTTGCTCACTCATCATTTCTTATGGAACAATAGTATTTTGTTCCATTCATATACCACAACTTGTTCTGCCACTCCTCAACTGGTGGGTGTACTTCCCATTTCCAATTATTTGAAACCAGAAAAAAAAAAGTAGCTATAAATATTTTTGTATATGTAAGTCTCTTTTTTTTTTTAAATGATCTCTAGGACACAGACTTAGTATTGGTATTGCTAGATCAAAGAGTATGCAGTTTTATTGCCTTTTGGGCATAGTTACAAATTGCTCTCCAGAAGGATTAGATCACAACTTCACCAACAATGCATCAGTGTTTCAATTTTCTCACATCCCCAACATTTATAAAATTCCTTTTCTGTCATATTAGCCAATCTGATAGGTGTCAGGTGGTACTTGTGACATTCCTTCTAATCTTTGTTGCCCTGGGTTTTGTTTGTGCAAGCATTTCTTAATTTAAAGGAATCAAAATTATCCATTTTGCATTTCATGATGCTCTATATCTCTTATTTGGTCTTAAAGTCTTCCTCTGTGCACAAATCTGACAGTTAAACTACTTGTTCTCCTCATTTTCTTATGGCATCACACTTTATATCTAAATCATGTACCCATTTTAACTGTATCTTGGTATAAGGTGTGAGATGTTAGTCTATGCCTAGTTTCTGCCACACTATTTTCCATATTAACCAGCATTGTTTGTCATATATGGAGTTCTTATCTTAGAAGATGGAATCTTTTGGTTTCTCAAATGGTTGATTACTGTTTGGGACAAATTGCCTAAGTTTACCCAAATAATTTGAGACCACCAAGTCAAGCAGAGACAGATTTATTATATTCTCATGAGAATGGGCAATCCCATGCAAGGGGTGAGGGGTGAACTAATGGGCTCATGAGTTGGGTTTTTATGGAAGTTTTTATGGTGGGTTCCCTCATGCACAGGGTAAGCTCACAATCTAACATCCAATGCTGTCTCACCCAGGATGCATGTTCAGCTCATGATCATGGTTTAGATGAATGCTCAGCTAGAGCTGGGGGGAAGGGGAGGGGGAAAGGGTGAAATCATTCTACCTGTGTAAAGAAGGGGCAAGGGGGAAGAAGGGAGAAATGGTACCAGGAGCTAGGGCTTAGGAATGCAAGAAGGGAGAGGTAGTATCAGGGTGGGTCTGCAGTAGCAGGAGACAGCTCTCCTGTTTGGTCATAGAACAAGGGGGGGGGTAAGAGGTGTGTTGTAGCAACGGCATGGCTAACAACAACAAGGACTGGGGGCTTAGATTATAGGCAGGGAGGGATGGTACCAGGGTACATCAAGTTCAGTAAAGCAAAATACATGATTCCTGTTATTAGCAATGGAATAAAACATGAACAGAATAATCTGACTATAACAGGGACTGGGGGTCGGGTACTTTCCAGACCCCTTCCTCAGAATCTGAACTGACTCAAGTCCACTGTATCCCATTCATTACTATAGTCATTTGCTCCTCTGTCTTGTGTACCTAACCTATAGCACTTATCTGGTACTCTAGTTCTTAGCCATTACCAGATAGTTTTGATGACTGCTGTTTTATAATATAAATTTAGTTCTGGTATGGCTAGGCCATTTTTTTGAGGGGCAATGAGGGTTAAGTGACTTGCCCAGAGTCACACAGCTAGTAAGTGTCAAGTGTCTGAGACCAGATTTGAACTCAGGTCCTCCTGAATCGAGGGCCAGTGCTTTATCCACTGTGCCACCTAGCTCCCCCTGGTATATGATTTTAATGTAATAGAATTGTGTTAAAAGAAATCACTGGGGCAGCGAGGTGGCGCAGTGGATGAAGCACCGGCCCTGGATTCAGGAGTATGTGAGTTCAAATCCGGCCTCAGACACTTGACACTTACTAGCTGTGTGACTCTGGGCAAGTCACTTAACCCCCCTTGCCCCACAAAACAAAACAAAACAAAACAAAAAAAGCAAACAAAAAAGAAATCACAAGCAACATGATTTCAGAAAGGCACTGAAAGACTTATATGAACTGATGATCAGAACCAGGAAAACATTGTGCATAAGGACATTAATAATATTTGATGAAGAACAGTGAAAGACTTAACTATTATCAGCAATACAATGATCAAAAATAATCCTGAAGAAAAATGGTGAAGCACACCATCTACCTCCAAAGACAGAACTGATATTGATTGAACAGAAACTGAAGCATGCTGTTTTTAACTTTCATTTGTTTTCTTTTGAGTTTTCTTATACAAAATGACTAATACAGTAATGTTTTACAAAATTGCACATGTATAACATATATATGATTGCTTTCTTCCTCCGGGAAGGGGTAGAGAGGAAGGGGTAGGGAGGAAGGAATATAATTTGGAATTCAAAATATTAAATAAAAATAATTATTATAATTATTTATTGGCAAAAAAAATCTTTATTGGCACCTTATACAGTAAAAGTTTTTTCCCCAATATATTTCATCGTATACTGATTCCCAACCATCATGAATAGGCATAAAATGATGCCATTTAAAAGAAAAAGACTTTTGCTTGGTATCAATGCTTCAAGTCTCTCACCAATCCACTTAATCCCCAACCAGTTGTCAAATTCATCTACTACAGGGCACTTCTGATCATGTCACTGCCAAATCAATAAACATTCTTCTTACTGGCTCCCTATTACCACGATCAAATATAAAATCCTCTGCTTGGCTATTAAAGCCCTTTATCATCAGTCCCTCTACTATTTTCCCAGTCTTTTTTCACCTTACTATCCCCACACATGTGTGATAATAAATGGTACAGTTTTCTTTATTTTTTGACCAGAAACATCTCCTGACTCCATGTTCTCCCTGGCTGCCCCTCATGCTTGCTCTTGCTTCCCTGAAGTCCCACCTAAAACTCCACCTTCTATAATATGCCTTCTTCAGTCTTCTTTACCCTTAGGGCCTTCCCTCTCTTGATTAGCTCCAATTTGTCCTTAATATAGTAGCTTTGTATATAATTGTTTACATGTTGTCTTCCCCATTAGACTGAACTCCTAGACAGCAAGGCTTATCCTTTGCCATTCTTTGTATTCTTAGTGCTTAGCATAGAGTCTGGAACATAGACTAGGAAAGAATTCATATTGGATAACCTCAGCCCATTTCAGATGCTTTCAAGAGAGTTCTGTGCCTCAAAGTTCAAAATGATCACTTTTTATAGTGTAACGATTGGAATGACGCCACCTGCTGGAGACTCACTGTAGAAGAGTTCTGCCCATGAAGTGAAGGTCTTTGAGGGCAAGACCAGGAGTCTTTTCTTTGGTGTCAGGAAGGAGGAGGAAGGAAGAGACTGGCGCTCGCTCTCACTCTCTTTCCTGGGGACACTGGCGGAGAAGGGAGCTAGAAATGCGCTCTCCCTTTAATAGATAGGAATCTAGTCCTTTTTCTCTCTTTACCAAATTCTTATTCTCCTTAATAAATGCTTAAAAGTCTAACTCTTGCTAAAGCTTATAATTTATTGGCGACCACTCATTAGATATTTTAGGCAGTTTAGCTAGAATTTTAGCCCTTAACAATAGCATCAAAGTTTTATCAATACATGGGTACTATAAGGGGCTAAAATTCTAGCTAGTCTGTCTAAAATATCTAATGAGTGGTTGCCAATAAATTATAAGCTTTAGCAAGAGTATTTAAGTGTTTAAGCATTTATTAAAAAGCATTAGGATCAGAGAGAAAGGTAAAAATCTAACTATTTCTAAGAGACCCCATCATCCAACCTGCCATGGTAAGGTCAGGAACCAAAAGGACCCAACGCTTCCTTCTTCATCCCACAAGCCTTCTGTGAAACTGGGAACATCTCATCCACACACACAGACAACTCCAAGATAATTGGCTGTTAGCTTTGAAAGACAGTACCCACAAGCAAATGTCACTTCCTGATGCCAAAAAGCCGCATGGCTTGCCCTAAGACATCTTCTCCTCATGACAGAGCTTTCCTACAGTAACTCTCCAGCAGGTGGCATCACTCCAATTGTTACAGTACTGAAAGACCAAGGAGTTTGACCTGTTCCCCTGTATTGTAGATTAGTAAATTGGGGCCCAGAAGATAACTTATTTGCTCAGGAACCCACTGTTGAAATATGTCTAAAAACCAATTCCAAGTTAGGCCTTCCTGCCCACAAGTCTATCACTCCCTTTACCACAACACTTAAGATACCTCTTTTTTTTTTTGCGGGGCAATGGGGCTTAAGTGACTTGCCCAGGGTCACACAGCTAGTAAGTATCAAGCGTCTGAGGCTGGATTTGAACTCAGGTACTCCTGAATCCAGGGCCGGTCCTTTAACCACTGCACCACTTAGCTGCCCCCTAACAGTAATGTTTTTAAAGAGTGTACGGGGGCAGCTGGGTGGTGCAGCGGATGGGGCGCTGGCCCTGGAGTCAGGAGTACCTGAGTTCAAATCCAGCCTCAGACACTTGACACTTACTAGCTGTGTGACCCTGGGCCAGTCACTTAACCCCAATTGCCTCACTAAAAAACAAACAAACAAACAACAACAACAACAAAAGAGACAGAATGTGAGAATTACAAAGGCAGTCTGTGGCACAGAGTGATAGACTGCTCATAGACTTATCTTCTACCAAACTACATATTCATTTTCTTTTTTTTTTAATTTTTAAAAAAGAAAGAAGAATCAGAGCAAAAAGGAAGAACCTCAAAAAAGAAAAACAACAAGAAAAAATAGAAATAGTATGGTTCAATCTGCATCTAGATTCCACATTTCCTTTTTTTTTTTCTGGATTTGGAGAGCATTTTCTATCATGAGTCCTTTGGAACTATCTTAGACCATTGTATTGCTGAGAAGAGTCAAGTCTATCACAGTTGATCAACACATAATGTTGTTGATACTGTGTACAATATTCTCCTGGTTCTGCTCATCTTGTTCAGCATCAGTTCATGTTAGTCTTTCCAGATTTCTCTGAAACCTGCCTACTCATCCTTTCTTACAACACAACAGTATTCCATTACACTCATATACCACAATTTGTTCAGCCATTTCACCATTGATGGGCAACCCCTCAATTTCCAATTCCTTGTCACCACAAAAAGAGTAGCTATAAATATTTTTGTATATGTGAGTCCTTTTCCTTTTTGTATGATCTCTTTGGGGGAAAGACCTGATAGTGGTATTGCTGGGGCAAAGGGTATGTACAATTTTATAGCCCTTTGGGCATAGTTCCAAATTGCCCTCCAGAATGGTTGGGTCAGTTGACAGCTCCACCAACAATGCATTAGTGTTCCAATTTACATATTCATTTACAACAACAGTGCCAGTCCCTAGGCAATATGACTACCAGAAGGTTCAATGTCACTTCCCTGAGTGGGAACAGTTTCTTGCTAACTTGGATGGAAAGTTAAGCCAATACACAGTTGGCAACAGTGGAGCAGAAAATTAGTGGGTAGGGGCAGCTAGGTGGAGCAGTGAATAGAGCACCAGCCCTGGAGTCAGGAGGACCTGAGTTCAAATCTGGCCTCAGACACTTAACACTAGCTGTGTGACCCTGGAGAAGTCACTTAACCCCAATTGCCTCACTAAAAAAAAAAAAAAAAAGATAAGTTTTAGGGGCAGCTAGGTGGCACAGTGGATAAAGCATCAGCCCTGCAGTCAGGAGTACCTGAGTTCAAATACGGCCTCAGACACTTGACACTTACTAGCTGTGTGACCCTGGGCAAGTCACTTAACTCCCCATAGCCCCGCCCCCTCCAAAAATAGTTGATTGAGTTCAACAGTTTCACCAATAATGAATTAGTGTTCCACTTTTTTTTTATATCCTCTCCAACATTTATCACTGTCTTTTCTATCATTTTAGCCCATCTTATAGGTGTAAAATGATATGTCAAGGTTGTTTAAATTTGCATTGCCCCAATCAGTGATTATTTAGAGTATTTATTCATATGACCAGAAATTGTTTTGATTTCTTCATTGGAAAACTTCCAGTTCATGTCTTTGACTATTTATCAAATGGGGGATCACTTGTATTCTTGATTATGTTCCTTATTTATTTTAGATAAGAGACCTTTACCTGACCAACTACCTTTACCAATTTGCCCCAGTTTTCTGCTTTTGTTCTGATCCTGGCTATATTTATTTTATTTGTACAAAACCTTTTTAATTTAATGTAATTGAAATGATCCATTTTATACCTAACACTAATTCTTATTTTTCATATTTTTTCTCCTACTCATACATCTGATAAGCAACATTTCCATGCTTGTAAAATCAGTCTTTGTATCTAGCTCAAGTTTCTAGTATGATCTCACATTGGTAAATGGTATAAGATATTGGTCTATGCTCAGTTTCTGCCATATTACCTAAAGTTTTCCCCCAAAAATTGTTTTTAACAAATCATGTATTCTTATCCCCAAACCTTAAATCTTTCCACTTGTCAAATACAAGTTTATTCTGTTTATTTGTGGCTGTATATTCTTTTCCACTGATCTACATTTCTATTTCTTAGCCAACACAAGATAGTTTCTATAATTGTTGCCTTATAATATACTTTAAGTTTGGGTGCTGTTAAATCCCCTTTTTGTACACTCTTTAAAAACATTATTGTCTATGATATTTTTCAGTTTTTGTTTTTCCAAATGAACTTTAGGTCTTACTTTTATAGGACTTGATCTCCACTCAGATGAGGCAAAATAAAGTGCAGGGTCACATTGGTTGAGAGACCTTAATTTTTTTTTTTGGTGAGGCAATTGGGGTTAAGTGACTTGCCCAGGGTCACACAGCTAGTAAGTGTTAAGTGTCTGAGAACGGATTTGAACTCAGGTACTCCTGACTCCAGGGCCAGTCTGCTATTCACTGTACCACCTAGCTGCCCTGAGAAACCTTAATTTTGATTCTTCAGGAGGGCCAGAAATGAAGCATCAGTAGGGGTGTGGGTCACAGAATGGGCAAGGCAAGGATCATCTCCTCTCATTAAGTACCAAAAGATGGTCACCTGCTCATATTGGACAAGACAAAGTGGCCTGGAGGTGCAAAAATACATTGGGGGACTTTCCATATCAGGTCAAGGCATCCCACCCCAAGGTGTTTGATCATCAGCATTCTTGGGGTTAGGCAAGTGAGCTTTCTAACTAGTGATTTACACATCTGAGGCCTAATATACATAACATCATTATTATCCTTATGGAACCCTATCAACCTGATTAATAGTGATTGGAATCAAATAGTTCTCTAATTAATCATCTAACACAAAGGGCAGATTTGAACTCAAGACTTCCTGACTCCTCAGGGGCAGCTAGGTGGTGCAGTGGATAAAGCACCAGCCATAGATTCAGGAGAACCTGAGTTCAAATCTGGCCTCAATCACTTGACACTTGCTAGCTGTATGAACCTGGGCAAGTCATTTAACCCTTATTTTGCCTTGCCAAAAAAAAAAATGTCCTGACTTCTGAGTCCAATGTGCTACCTACCTGCCCCAGAGAATAGATATATAGCACTTGAAAATTTTTAATATTCAATATAAATGGTATTATTGACATAGCAGATGAGGATAGGTACTGAGAAACTAAATAAAGCCCAATTTCATGGCTATCAAAAAAAAGAGTAAGAATGGAGTTTTCCAACATGAAGTCAGGGACCTTGACTTCAGGAAAAACTCCCAAGTCCTCCACAATCTTAGCTCTGGCTTTCCTTTCCTGATTTAGCATCACTCCATTAACATGCAATATCCCAGCCTCAGTGGCCAAAATGCAGTTTCCCATCCTGGGCACTGAACCTCACATCCCCACAGCCCTTCCCAAGTGCTGTCTCTGTCCATGGTTCCAAAAGGAAGGGAAGGGCAGCTAGGTGGCACAATGGATAAAGCACTGGCCCTGGATTCAGGAGAACCTGAGTTCAAATCCAGCCTCAGATGCTTGACACTTACTAGCTGTGTGACCCTGGGCAAGTCACTTAACCCTCATTGCCCCTCAAAATAAATAAATAAATAACATTTTTTATAAATAGCCATTTCTTATAATACCTCCAATGTGCCAAGCACTTTGCAAAGGACTTTACAACTCTTCTGTACTTTGATTCTCTTAATAATCCTTTGAAATAGGTCTGATTATTTTGCAAAGTGTATATTTGAACAAACTGAAGCAGACAGAGGTCCACAGGTTTGCCCAAGGTCCTACAACTAGTGTTTGAGATGGGATTTGAAAGCTGCCTTTTCCTTAGTCCAAGCCAGCACTTTATGTACTGTGGCGCCACAAGGTGGCGCTTACTAATAACTTCACTTTCCCAGTCACAGAGACAAACTATGGTACCATCCTTGAATGCTCCTCTATCTCCTCCCTGTCACGTCAAGGAAAAAACAATCCTCTTGATTTCCATTTCATTGATGTCTCTCTGATCTCTTGTTTCCTCTTCTCTCCCACTGTCATCAGCCATATTCAAGCTCCTGTAGAAATATTTTTGATGACTAGCCTAATTTGGGGGAGACTAATCTATGGATGACTAAAAAAGGTTTGCTAAAGATCTTTATTTTTCTACATAGGAAAGAGGCCAAAGTCTGATCATGAAGTCCATCTATTGTCAATGTGAGGGGGAATAAAAGGAGAGAAAATTTGACTGACACATTGACAAAAACTAAAGCGGACAGTCCCCTTTAGGAGACAAATGTTACAAATAGTGTATGCAATAGAAAAAACAAAAACCAAAAAGAACGTGTCCATTTAAGTCTCTAGAAATCTCAGAGGATTCTTGGGATGTCATCTAGATGCAGCTCTGGATTCTGGGCGTGGTCGCAGGTGTGGTTGCAGAGAAGTCTTTTTCAGGTTCTTTTCAGAATCTTGATGCTCCGCTGGAAAGTCTCCTACAAAATGGATCTTAACACAACTTTAAATAATTTGGCCAATAACCAAATCAAACAATGAGTGTTCTCAAAAGTATATGTCTAGGGGGCAGCTAGGTGGCGCAGTGGATAATACACTGGCCCTGGATTCAGTAGTACCTGAGTTCAAATCTAGGCTCAGACACTTGACACTTAGTAGCTGTGTGACCCTGGGCAAATCACTTAACCCCCATTGTCCTGCAAACAAACAAACAAAAAAAAGTATATGTCTAAGGAAATTCCGAATCTTTAAGAGATTTTACAATTCTGTATTGTCCAGTTGTTACATATGAAAACCAGATATAATAAAAACAAAAATGGAAACACTTTTTAAACTTAATATTACTGTAATCCCCTGTGTGGAGAATAAGTTGAGGAAATATAATACAAAATTTGTTGGATTAATTTCAGTTATAAGAACTTCTAACAAAAGTGGATGTCTCTTTAAGGCATTTGCCAAAGAGTCTACAAGCTATTGTCAAGATAATGGAATGTGACAGATGAGATTTGGCAGATACTCAGGAGCCCACCTGAGTGGATTACTGGCTGATTTGACTGGATTAGTAGTTGACTAGATTCTAAGCACATCTGGCTGGTACTTGAGAGTACTTAAGAAAGCATGGTTCTCAGAATCTAAAAAAACTTTGAACTTCCAGCCCAATCAACCAACCAGCTTGAAGAACCTCCCCATTCTGGCAGGGGACATGAAGGAGGAAATGGGAGCCTGCGCGAAGAGCGCTGTCTTTTTGGTTCCTGACTTGGTGGTGACGGCAGGGAGACAGAGAGGAGCTGAGGAAAAATAGGATTGCGAGGTTGTAAGAATTCTGTTCTCCATCTTTCTCTTTCTATATTTCAATAAACCCTTAAAAATCTAAACTCATTTTATCAGTGATTTTAGTCAGTTTCCCTTATTTATAAGCTAAGTCTACATAATCATCAACATGTTCTGTATCAGCAGCATAAACTGGCAAAAGTTTTCCCCTTTTTGAAAAATCAGAACATATTTTAATACAACACTTAAAACACAACCTCAAAAGAATATTAATCCCCATAATAATAAAAACACATTTAATTAAAACTACTAACAAAATGGACCTTTGTAGCCAGGCAAACCATGAAAAAGGGTCCCACCATGAGCCCTTATCAGGTGTTTCATGGGTTTCTCCTGCAATTTGCTGAGCATCATTAATAATTCTTTGAAGCTGATGAACACTTGTTCCCCTGATCTATTAATATAGGAACAGCAGGATTGATTAATGAGAGCACAAACTTCTGAGGTTACAGTGAGAAGGCCCAAAGCCAATCTATTCTGTAGGACTGTTTTTGCTAATGAGTCATTCTCTTCCTGAAGGACAAAAATAGCTTTAGTTGAGCAATAGTTTGACTTGGATCCTGAGCCAAGCTTTCTACCTCAGCAGAAATATTTCTGATGGAGTCAGTCACTTCCATCATACCAAATGTGAGTGCTATGGCCCAAAAGAACCGTTGTGCTGCAGTTGTGGTGGCCACTGACTTAGGTCCACATCTCTTTTGTCATTTATGCCACCAGACACCCAAATTTCTACCTGTTGCCCCTTTATTTAACGGTATCGAATGGTCAAATACTGAAAGTGGTGGGATCAGGTGGGCAATCCCACACGTACCATACCAATGTGGGGGAAGGGAGGAATAAGGTAATGCATTACAGATGTAAAATTGTCCTGGGGTTATCTATCCCCATGGATATTCTGGGCTTAATGTTGAATTAATAGTCACAGTTAGGAAAGTTATGTTTCCAGAGTCTCCCTTGTCAGATGTAGAGAGGTGGCTTTTAGCACATGCAAATGTTGTCATAGAAAATGGATAGGAGGGGTGGCTAGATAGCACAGTGGATAAAGCACCGGCCCTGGATTCAGGAGTACCTGAGTTCAAATCCGACCTCAGACACTTGACACTTGCTAGCTGTGTGACCCTTGGCAAGTCACTTAATCCCCATTGCCCCGCAAAAAAAAAAAAAAAAAAAAAAGAAAAAGAAAATGGATAGGTAAAATTACATTTTACTTGGTCACCCGTGTATAAAATAGCACCTGCTCTTTATCTTTCTTTTGTGTGTGTGTGTGTGTGTGTGTGTGTGTGTGTGTGTGTTTTGGTGAGGCAATTGGGGTTAAGTGACTTGCCCAGGGTCACACAGCTAATAAGTGTCAAGTGTATGAGGCTGGATTTGAATTCAGGTCCTCCTGACTCCAGGGCCCGTGCTTTATCCACTGCTACACCTAGCTGCCCCTGGTCTTTATCTTTCTTAATATGAAAACAGAATCAAGGAATAAAAATGTCCACAGTGTCCATTCCTCAAAAAGTACTTTTAATTCTGTAACTTGTGCACATCACCTCTTGGTAGGTAGGCAGGTTGAACCGATCTTGGTAAGTCCCTGGTTATATCATTATACAGATTTATCCTTAGAATAAGGAGGGGAATATCTTGACAAGTTGTTGACCTTCACAATGTTGTTACAGTTAACAATGTTCCTCTCTAATCTAAATAAGTCCATAAGACCATTCCAGGTTTCCCTGAAATTGCCCGTGCTTTGTTGCAGATTATCGTTCCATAGTGTTCACATTGCAAAATGTATTCAGTTGTTGCCCTTAAGTTCTGGTTCTTTGACAAAACAAAGGGATCTCCTTTTTTGGGTACACTTGGGCTCATCTCATTTCTTGAAAGGCATATGCCCCCTAGTGGTATCACTGTGTCAAAGATTTTGTAATTTGGAGGGAAGTCCCCATCTACAGCAACAGTAAATTGATGTGTCTGCTTTCCCAGAACTCTTTGAACAGTTCTATTTTCTTTGCTTTTCATCTTTGTCACTTGCATGGAGGGGAGATGCAGCCTGAGAGGTCATTTAATTGGCATTTAACTAATTATTGATTTGGACCATTTTTGCTTTAGCTTCTTTTTTAGAAAAAAAAATGTCTATATTCTCATTTTGATCTCCCCTCTGTGACATGAAAAAGAAAAAAAAATACATACCTCTTATAAAAAGTCCACAATTGGGGCAGCTAGGTGGCTCAGTTGATAAAGCACTGGTCCTGGATTCAGGAGGACCTGAGTTCAAATCCGGCCTCAGACACTTGAAACTTACTAGCTGTGTGACCCTGGGCAAGTCACTTAACCCCAATTGCCTCACCAAAACACACACACAAAAGAAAGATAAAGAGCAGGTGCTATTATATACACGGGTGACCAAGTAAAATGTAATTTTACCTATCCATTTTCTATGACAACATTTGCATGTGCTAAAAGCCACCTCTCTACATCTGACAAGGGAGACTCACTTAACCTCAATTGCCCCGCAAAAAAAAGTCCACAATTAAGGAAATGATTCCCCACAATATGGGTGATGCTGATTTTCTTACCACCTTTAACAAGCTGAAAATCTTTCTAATTATTGATTCATATTACTAATTGTAGATGTAAGACTATTTCTCTTATAATCATTGATAAGTGGCATTTTCTTCCTTTCAGAAAAAGACTCTTCATAGCTTTAGACCATGTGGATTGTAGCCATTCTTAATACACTTATACAGGACCTTTATCTGTTCTTTATAGCCCTTGGAGGTGAGACCTATATGAGAGAAATTTGCTGCAAATGGGTTCCCCACTTAATTGCTTCCCTTTAATTATAAGATCCATTCTGGGATTTTTACATGTTGAAAATCACCCATTTAACTGTTTGTGATCCTTTCTGTCTCTTATCTGGAGATGAGTACTTCCACTATCCATAAATGTGATTTCCCCATGTTTCCTCTAATATCTTTGAGGTGGCCATTTCTAAATCATGCATCCATCAGGAGCTCATCTTGGGCTACAGTGTGATCCACATCTACAGTGGCCCACATCTGTTTTCTGCCAGACTCCTCTTCAGTGTTTTCAACATTTTGCAATGCTTAGTAAGGACTTGCATTGGATGAATCGGACAGATTACTTTAGTCACCTTCTTTTGTATATTTGTATCTTTATTTCTAAGGAGTCTGGGACAAGTGCAGATGGAGTCCTTCTATGACTCCTTCCTGGAATATAGAAGAGGCTGTGGGAAAGGACACATGAATGTACCTTTGACAAGCACACACATTTGGAGTGGGAAGGGACCATTGAAACCACTGAGTCCAACCTCCTCATTTCAGAGAGGAGTAAAGTGAGGCCTGGAGAGGTTGTTTCTGGCCTAGACTTAGAGAGCCAGGAAGCATCTGAGTCAGTATCTGAACTCAAGTCTTCTCTGATTCTAAAGTAATGTCTTCTACTGTATTCTGAATATCAATGTGAATGAAAAGAAATGTGGCCAAACTGTCTGTTAGCCAACTGACTTTACTGTGAGAGTAATGATGCAAGGAATGATAATCATAAAAATGGTATTTTAATAATGATTTCAATAACAGAGAAGGGAATCAATGCATTATAATATCAGGGTAGCCAGGTGCCACAGTGTTTAGCATGCCAGGCCTGAAATCAAGAGGACTCATTTTTATGAGTTCAAATCCAGCCTCAGACCCATACTAGCTGTGTGACCCTCAGCAAGTCATTTGACAGTGTTTTTCTCAGTTCCTCATCTATAAAGTAAGTTGTAGAAGGAAGTGGAAAAATACTCCACAAAATCCCAATGAGTTCACAAAGAGTCATACACAAGTGAATAACAACCACAATACACCCAAGACAACCAAAAGGAATGAGAACAGCTTTGAAAGTGCCATGTTGAATGGTTTTGTTTGTTTGTTTGTTTGTTTGCAGGGCAATGGGGGTTAAGTGACTTGCCCAGGGTCACACAGCTAGTAAGTGTCAAGTGTCTGAGCCTAGATTTGAACTCAGGAACTTCTGAATCCAGGGCCGGTGCTTTATCCACTGTGCCACCTAGCCACCCCCGAATGTTTTAGCACTTAAAAAAATTCAAGCTATGCATATTAGAACTCATTTCATGTACAATTCTCTTTTTTTCTATTTAATGGTGTATATAAATAGTATACTTTAGCTCACATTTATGAATTTCAATTAAAAAACAGATATTGATGGCTTCTTGTTTGTCATTTTCACCAATTTTGAAGACAAAGTTATTTTCTTTTTCTTTTCTTTTCTTTTTTTATTTTGCAGGGCAATGAGGGTTAAGTGACTTGCCCAGGGTCACAAAGTTAGTAAATGTCAAGTGTCTGAGGCTGGATTTGAACTCAGGTCCTCCTAAATCCAGGGCCAGTGCTTTATACACTGCACCACCTGCCTGCCCTCTGTAAATTTATTTTTGTATGACTTTCTTATTATCAGTGCTTTGGAGCATGTTTTCCATGTGTCATTTGTGGGTATCAGGACATGGGAAAACTTTCCTGTCATTTTACCACTCATATATCGGCAATGTCTCCAGAGATACTTAGGTATCAGTTCTCTCCATACCTTAGATATGTGTTACTTTTTTTGATTAGTTTTCATGTAATATTTGATATTTTCCTGACTCTAATTTCTCTTCTAATTTGATATTCATTTATGCTATTCAAACATTTAAATTTTATGCAGTGAGAATTATCTATTATTAAAAGTTTATATGATGGATCAAGAATTCTCCTAGCCAAAGTTGTGAAAGGTACCTGAGCATTTTTTTCATCTTTTTAAAATGTAAATCAAGAACAGTTCTTTGCAACTCTCCACCTACTTCACATTGAGAAAGGAAAACAAAAACCCCATTGTAAATACATATAATCAAAGACAACATTCTTTTACTGTCTTGTCCCAAAAAAGTATATTTCTAAAAGTTCTTCTTGGTGTTAAGAAATGTGTTTAGTCTTTTAGCTCCACTCTCTCTGGCATAATGTATGATTTCCATGGCTGCAGCAAGTGCCATATTTGGGATAACTTCCGGGGTCAGTGCTCAAGTCAGAGAAAAAAGATGACCCCTTGAACTACTTCTTTAGTGGCTGTGCTCTAGACCTGACCCTTGAATCCCAAATGCACAACTTTACCACTGGGGTAGCAGCATGTGTGAACATGGGCACAACTGCTGCCCTTAGGAACACAGGCAAAATGGAAGGTTGGAAGCTGACCAGCAGGCCCTGAATCTGAGTCAGAAATGCTCTCATCAGGTGTTTTGGGGGGAAAAAAAATTGATATATAGTAACCTACTTCCTTTGTCCCCAGAGAGTTTCTTCATTCTCCCCTCATGTTAAATGAAACTTGAGACAACTTGAAAAAAAATCATAACAAAGACCTATGGTGCATCTCAACTACTCAAGAGTGATGGAGCCACATTGATTACTGAGATGGACATGGTCCTGGAGACATGGGCTGAACACTTTCATAGAGTTCTCAAGAGACTATCATCAATCAGGGCTGAAGCCATGGACCATTTACCTCAGGTTGAAATCCACTCCCCTCTAGACAAAGTAGTAGATGGGAAGGGGGGGGGTGATAGAAGGGACAGCAGCTTGGGGAAGGGGGCAGTCAGAAGCAAAACACCTTTGAGGAGGGAAAGGGTGAAAGGAGATAAGAGAATAGAGTAAATGACATAGGGAGGGATTAGGATGGAGGGGAATTCAGTGAGTAATGGGAACTGAAATGATGAGCAGGATGCTCTCAGAAAAACCTAGAAAGACTTATATGAGCTGATGCAAAGAGAGATGTACTGTATACAAAGTAACAACAATATTGTAAGCTGTGAATGACTTAGCTATTCTCAGCAATTCAGTGATCCAAGTCAACTCTGAAGGTTTTATGAAAAATGAGGTCCATCTCCAGAGAAAGAACTGATATTATCTGAAGCATATTTTTTGTGTCTTTTCCTGAAGTATTTTTTTGTTTGCTTTTTTGACAACCAGACTAATGCTGAAATATTCTGCATAAATACACATGGGTAACTTATTTTGAATTACTTGAGTTCTTAAAGGCAGGTGGGGAGGGAAGGAAGAAGAGAATTTGGAACACTTTTTTTTTTAAATAGTAAAAAGTATTTTATTAAAAATATTCTCATTACATGTAAAAAGTTTTCAACATTTGTTTTCCTAAGATTTTTAGTTCTAAATTTTTCTCCCTCCCTCCCTTCCCTTCCCTTCCCACCTCCCCAAGACAGAGAGCAATCTGATATAGGTTATATATGTACAATCAAATTAAACTTCTGCATTAGTCACATTGTAAAAGAAGAATGGGAACAGAAGGTAAAAAACTCAACCCCCCTCCAAAACAAAAAAACAATAACTAGAAAGAGTATGGTTCAATCTTCATTCAGAATCTACAAGGTTTTTTGTTGTTGTTTTTCTGGATATGGAGAACATTTTCTGTCATGAGTTCTTTAAAATTATTTTGGATCATTGCACTGCTGAGAAGAGCCAAGTCTATCACAGTTGATCATCACACACTGTTGCTATTACTGTGTACAATATTCTCCTGGTTCTGCTCAACTCAGTCTCAGTCCACTTAAATCTTTCCAGGTTTTCCCGAAATCTGCCTGCTCATCATTTCTTTTTTTAATATATATTTAAAATTTTATTTTCCCAAATTACATGTAAAATACATGTTTTGACATCAATTTTCTTTTAGTTTTCAACATTTGTTTATATAAGAGTTCAAATTTCAAATTTTTCTCCCTCCCCCCCGCCCCCACTAGACAGCAGGTAATCTGATATATGACATTAAACATATTTCTGCATTAGTCATGTAATAAGAGAAGAATCAGAGAAAAAAGGAAACACCTCCAAAAAGGAAAACAATAGCACCAAAAATAAAAGAAATAGTATTTCCCTTGATTACCACAGGCCCCCTGCTGAGAGAGCAAAGATTGACCTTTCTAAGGTTCAGTGTCTGGAAGCTACCTCACATCAACATGAGACCACCCTCAAGCAATCAGCTTCAAGCAGTGTGGAAGGTAGTTGGTTTTGTCAGTTGGTGGTTGGAACCTTGTGGGGAGTTGGTAGAAGAACCAGGTAGGGGTGTGAACTCTCATCTCTCCTTTAGGGTAGATAGGTTTTCTTATTTTTTCCTATTTTATCAGTGACATTTGTTCTCTCTTCACTAACCCCTAATACATTTTAATAAATGTTTACCACCTAAACTGTTAAACTGTTGTTCTAGTTAGCTTTCCCCACACAGGGGACAGGTGACCACATGCATTTACTTTTACCCCATACATCCATTTTCTATGATCTCTTTGTGGTACAGACCTAGTAGTGGTATTACTGTCCCACAGCCCTTTGAGTATATGAAACACAAAGTTATTAAATGGACTTTAAAATAGGTTTTACATGCAATTGGGGGAAAATAAAATTTTAAATAAATGACAAAAATCATGAAAATGAATTCCCTAATTTTGAGCAAGTTCTGCATGACAACTGAATGCATTTACTAATTCATAACAGTGATAAGATTTCTATACAATGTGAATATTGTGTGAAGGTTTTACCACATTGATTATATTCCTAAGATTTCTCCAGTATGGATTCCCTGATGTGCAACAAGACTAGAGTTCACTATGAAAGTCTTTCTACACTGATAACATCCATATGGTGTCTCTCTAGTGTGGATTCTCTGATGCTGAGCAAAACTGGATCTCAGTGTGAAAGCCTTTTCTCACAGATAACATTCATAAGGTTTCTCTCCAGTGTGGATTCTCTGATGCTGAGTAAGACTGAACCTCTTTGTGAAAGTCTTTCCACACTGATTACATTCAAAAGGTTTCTCTCCAGTGTGGATTCTCTGATGTGCTGCAAGATGGGAGCTCTGTTTGAAAGCCTTTCCACACTGATTACATTCAAAAGGTTTCTCTCCAGTGTGGATTCTCTGATGGCAAACAAGACTGGAGCTTAATGTGAAAGTTTTTCCACACTGATTACATTCATAAGGTTTCTCTCCAGTGTGGTTTCTCTGATGTGAAGCAAGTTGGGAGCTCTTTATGAAAGCCTTTCCACACTGATTACATTCAAAAGGTTTCTCTCCAGTGTGGATTCTCTGATGCTGAGTAAGAGTGAACCTCTTTGTAAAAGCCTTTCCACACTGATTACATTCAAAAGGTTTCTCTCCAGTGTGGATTCTCTGATGCTGAGTAAGACTGAACCTCTTTGTGAAAGCCTTTCCACACTGATTACATTCAAAAGGTTTCTCTCCGGTGTGAATTCTCTGATGTACAGCAAGACTGAACCTCTCTATGAAAGCTTTTCCACACTGATTACATTCATAAGGTTTCTCTCCAGTGTGGATTCTCTGATGTGCTGCAAGATGGGAGTTCTGTTTGAAAGCCTTTCCACACTGATTACATTCATAGGGTTTCTCTCCAGTGTGGATTCTCTGATGGCAAACAAGACTGGAGCTTATTGTGAAAGATTTTCCACACTGATAACATTCATAAGGTTTCTCTCCAGAGTGGTTTCTCTGATGTGAAGCAAGTTGGGAGCTCTTTGTGAAAGCCTTTCCACACTGATTACATTCAAAAGGTTTCTCTCCAGTGTGGATTCTCTGATGTACAGTAAGACTGAACCTCTCTATGAAAGCCTTTCCACACTGATTACATTCATAAGGTTTCTCTCCAGTGTGGATTCTCTGATGGACAACAAGATGGGATCTCCATCTGAAAGTCTTTCCACACTGATTACATTTATAAAACGTTTTTCCAATGTGAATGTTGTGATGCCTTATAAGATCTGAGTTCAAACCAAAGGCCAATCCACAACAATCAACTGCATGTCTTCTCCTTCCATCATAAAACTTAGCATGCCAAGGAAGATACGATTGATCCGATGAGGTTGCTTTACATTCATTGTATTCAATAGGCTCCCTTCTAATGTGAATTGTCTGTAGAGGAATGAACTTAGAGCTCTGACTGAAGCCCTTCCCACTTCTGTCACTTTTCTGATGTCCAATGAGAGCAGAATTCAAATTCGAAGCCATTTCCCGATGATTACCTTTGTACTTTAGCATTTGATGAGACTTCTCCTGGGCCTTAAAAGGCTCTAGTTGTTGAGGAAACCATTTATTATCTTCACTCTCCTGAAAATATTCATTCCATGAAGTCCTTCTCTTCCTGTTATTTAAGACTGAAGACTGTGTGAGTGGCTTTTCAATTTCACCAAACTTGAAGATACTCTCACCCACCTTGATTTCAGTGTCACAGATTTCTTTCAAATTGAAGTTACAGGCACCATCACTCTCAAATCTATGCTGGCCAAATTCTTCCATAGAAATGTTCACCTTTGTAGCCATCTTCTTCACTTCCAACCTGGTCTCTCCACCTGAAGAAAACAATTATGTATTAACAGAAACATACATTCACCTAAATATATGTTCTTTTCTCATGCGGCATAATGTATACTTATTCATATTCTATTTCCACAGTCAAAATGAAGAATTTTCATCAGACAAAATGAAGAAATTTTAAATAGGCAGAATGAATCTTTGGAAACACCTGCAAAATGGCTTATTTTATTTTGGAAATAGTTTTTTTTTCCCCCTTTACATATAAAGGTAGCTTTCAAAATTTATTTCCCATAGAATTTTGTGTTTCAATTTTTTCCCCTCCATCCTTTTCCTTCCCCCTTCCCAAAATGGCAAGCAATTGTAAAGAATTAATTGTTATTTGAGGTTTTTATGCCTTGGCGCACACTGGCCTGGGGCTCTGCAAACCACAAGGTGCTCCACCCACTGGTTGTAGCCATTGCCATGGCGCTGGCACCTTATGTCATCACCACTTGCTGACACCTACATGGGCCTGGCAAAATTATAATGATTGGAAGCCTAGTGGGGACAGTCATGGGACTGTCAGAGCGGCCATCCCATTGGCTGGGGCTATGTGGGGTTTTTCTGGGATTGGGAGAGTAGAATTGGGCATTCTAGCTGGATGCTGGAAGGCAACAGGAGTTCTGCTGCATATTCTCAGCTGATTCCTGGGCGGTGGTATCTTTTCAGGTTGTATAATTTCCCTTTCCCCATTTTATTTCCTTTCCTTTGATCCTACTGATCCTGTTTGTGTTTTGTTTTTTTTTAAGTTTATTCTTGTTAAAATAAATCCTGTTCTGTTTTGAGGGAGGCTGCCAATCTCCTTCCTTGCCCCGATATTGTGAAAAGCCGCTTAGTTAACACTACCCAGTTAAAAATTGGTCCCCACAATCTAATAGACCGTATACGTGTGGAATGATGTAAATACATTTCCACATAGTTCATGTTGTAAAAGAAAAAGCAGGTTAAAAGGGAAAAACCAACGTACTGAAAATTTCAAAGTTGCAGTGTTAGACAAAAAAAGGGAAAAGAAAATAGGTTTATTGAGAGGGGGATCCTTTCTCACAATAAAACTGGTCTCAGTTCTAGGACCCAAAGACCCCAAGCCTCAGGATGCAGGGATATTTATATACAATGACTCCTCCCACTATTTATCATAACCCAAGAGGTACAAATACAATAAGTATGGAATAGGGAGACATTATCAGATACTAGCATAGTTACTTGCAATTGTATATATTGTTTTAAAATAACAGTTACTAAGTAATGGGCTTATAACATATGAAACCAGAAACTGGATTGTGTCTTTGCCATCTTGGATGTGTCCTCTGGCCTATATTTCTCTGACTTTCTTCTCAGCTATCAAGACTTTCCACCGTATTGGTTAAGCTTGGCTTTACAACTTCTCTCCAGCTCTCATTGGTCCCTTACACCTCAGAAGTTGCTATTTTAGGTATTGGACCTTTAATCTGATTGGTGGCTATACTTAACCACAATTGGAAGTCAGGTAGTTGTACCTGTGGTTAAGTTTCTTTGAGTAGCATTTTCCTTAGCTCCTTTCAGTATCTATCTTAGTTACTTCATTATCATTTTCTTAAGCTACTAAAGAATATCTAAATCGTTTAAATCACAGTTTGTGCTCTATAAACTGATTAGTACTACTGTTAAATCACTTATATTTATGGGGTGGGGAAAATCTGACACACGATGAGAAACAAAAAAAAGAAAAAAAAATGTGAAAATAATATGCCTCTGGGGCAATGAGGTGGCACAGTGAATAAAGCACCGACCCTGGATTCAGGAGGACCAGAGTTCAAATCCAGCCTCAGACACTTGACCCTTACTACCTGTGTGACCCTGGGCAAGTCACTTACCCCTCACTGTCCTGCAAAAAAAAAAAAATAGCATGCCTCAATCTTCTTTCAGATGCCATCATTTTTCCTATGGATGTGGATAGCATTTCCATCATGAATTCTTAGAATTGTCTTGGATCATTGTATTAGTGAGAAGAGCTAAGTCTTTCATAGATGATCATTGCACAATATTGCTGTTATGGTGTACAATGTTCTGGTTTTGCTCATTTCACTCAGTATCAGTTCATCTAAGTCTTTCCAGGTTTTTCTGAAATGTCTGCCTATGATTTCACATAGCTCATTATTATTTCATTACATTCCTATACCACAACTTGTTCAGGCATTTCCCTGTTGATGGGCATTGCCTCAGTTTCCAATTATTTAGAACCTTAAAAAAACATATATATATATAATTTTGGACCAATCTTAATAGTTTATTTTTTCCAGTTACATGTAAAAACTTTTCAAATTTGTTTTTATAAGATTTTGAATTCCAAAGTTTTCTTCATCCCTCTTCCCTCCTTCCTCCCAAATATAAAAAGTAATGTGATATGTTATATATGTACAATCACATTAAACATTACATTAGTCTTGTAAAAAAACCCCACAAAAAACCAATCACAACAAAAGGGAATACCAAAACAGACAAAAAAAGAAAAGTAAAAATAGGATGGTTCAATGTGCATGCAGAGTCCACAGTTCTTTTCCCTTGATGTGGACAGCATTTACCATGATGAGTCCTTTGGAGTTGTCTTGGAACATAGTATTGCTGAGAAGAGCTAAGTTTTTCACAGTTGATCATCCCACAATGGTGCTGTTACTATGGACAACGTTCTCCTGATTCTGCTCCCTTCACTCAGCTTTAGTCCACTTAAGTCTTTCCAGGTTTTTCTGAAATCTGCCTGTTTATCATTTCTTTTAGCACAACAGTATTCCATTACATTCATATACCACAACTGGTTCAGCCATTCCCCAATCCATGGCCATTCCTTCCATTTCCAATTATTTGGAACTGCAAGAAAAGGAGCTACAAATCTTTTGTACATGTAGGTCTCTTTTTCATGATCCCTATGGCATAGGGATTTAGTATGGCTGGGTCAAAGACTAGGCACAGATTTATTGCCCTTTGGGTATAGTTACAAATTGCTCTGGACAGGGTCTGGATCAGTTCACAACTGCAGCAACAATTCATTAGTGTTCCAATTTTCCCACATCTCCAACACTTATCATTTTCCATTTCTGTTATACTAGCCAATCTAAGAGGTGTCAGGTGGTTCTTTTAATTTTCACCTCTCTACTCAAAAGTGAGTTAAAGCACTTCTTCATATGAATACATGTAACTTTGATTCCTGACCTTGAAAACTGCCTGTTCACATTCATTGGCCATTTATCAATAGAGGAATGGCTTGTGTCCTTATAAATTTGGTTAAGTTCTCTTTATATTTGAGACATAAGGCCTTTTTCAGAAACACTTGTTATAAAAAATTGTTTCCCATCTTTCTGCTTTCCTTCTATTCTTGGTTACATTGATTTTGCTTCTGCAAGCATTTTTTCCCTTAATGTAAGCAAAATGATTCACTTTGTATGTCATGATGTTCTCTACTGCTTGTTTGGGCATAAAATCTTCCTGTCCACAAATCTGACAGACTAATCTCTGCTTTCTTAATTTTCTGGTGGTACCACCCTTTATATCTAAATCATGTTCTCTATGACAGGGAGTGAGTTACCTGTGTGACCCTAGGCAAGTCACTTATAAAGAAATAAAAAACAGAAGCAGACAACAGAGTGGGATGATTGGTATTGTGATAAAATAATGGGATTTAGCAGATACTCAAAGACCCACTTGGAGATTAAACTAAACTGATTGTATCAAGTGAGAATGATTGACTGTTGATTAGTCTACTTCAAAGTTAACTAGATTGTAATCACACCTGACTAGCCCTTAAACTCCATGTGAATACCTGTATACTTTAATAAATGTTTAATGCCCAAAGATGGGTGCTAAAGTTTCTAATTTAAGGCGATCACACAATATAGATTTTAAACATCACAGTATGGCACTGAATAGTAAATTAATTTGGGGAGAATTGTCATTTTTATTATATTAGCTCAGCCTACTCATGAGAAATTGTTATAACTGACTTTATTTCTAAACAATTACAAGTGTTTTGTAATTGTGTTCATATAGCCCCTGGGTTTCTCTTATTGGAAAGTAGATATCCAAGTATTTTATATTGTCTTCTTATTTCAAACAGAATCTATCTTTCTCTTACTGTTGACCTCTCTTACTACTATATAGAAATTATTTATTGGGGTTTATTTTATATCCTGTGATTTTGCTAAAGTTTTTTTTTTCAAGTAGCATTTTTAGTTGATTCCCTAAGTATATCATCTGAGAAGAGTGATAGATTTGTTTCTTCATTACCTAATCTAATTCCTTCAATTTTCTTTCTTCTCTTATTGTTAAAGCTAACATGTCTAATGTGATATTGGATAAGAGGGGTGATCATATGCATACTTGTTTCACTCCTGATCTTACTGGCATCATGTCTAGCTGATCCCCTTTGTGGATAATGCTTTTTTAAGGTTTTAGATAAATTGCTTTTTTCTGTACCTATTGATATAATCATATGCTTTTTATTGTTTTTCTTATATATATGATCAACTATGCTGATCATTTTCCTAAAATTGAAACAGCCATGCATTTCTGATATAAATGCTACCTGTTTATGGTGTGTGATCCTCATGACATAGTTCTGTAATCTCTTTGCTAGTATTTTATTTTATAATTTTGCAAGGTCAGGTCCTTGGCATTAGGAAGTGATGCTTGCTCATGGGTATTGTCTATAAAAGAGGTGAGGCTTGCTCTCTTGGGCTCTTTCTGGAGGACCTCAAGAGGGAGAGGAGCTGGAGAGGCTGGCTCCCTGAGATAGACAGAGGAATCTAGGCCTTTCTCTCTCTCTTCACCAAATTCCTCTTCTCCTTAATAAATGCTTATAAGTCTAACTCTTGCTAAAGCTTATAATTTATTGGCGACCACTCATTAGATTTTAGATAGTATAGCTAGAATTTTAGCACCGTACACCAGCAACATTTCCTGACTCCATGTTCTCTCTGGCTGTCCCTCATGTGTCAAGATAATGGAATGTGATAGATGAGATTTAGCAGATACTCAGGGGCCCACCTGGAGATTATTTTAAACTGACTGAATTGGATAAGGTGATTGACTGCTGACTGACTTCTAGTTAACTAGATTGTAAGCACCTCTGGCTAGTGCTTACGGGTACTTAATGAATTTGAATGACACTAGTCAATCAGTTTGAAGAACCTCCCATTTCTGGGAGGGGAACAGGAAGGAAGAAGCAGATACTGGAGAGAGAGCTCTGCCATTTTGGCTGGGAGAGATCAGCGTGGTGGCAGTTGACTGCAGAAGTGGGAGCGTAGGAAATTTAGGATCACCAGGTTATAGAAAATCTGTTCTCAATCTTTCTCTTTCTTTTACTATCTTTCAATAAACCCTTAAGAAAACCTAAAGTCATTTATCAGTAATTTTAATCAGTTCCCGCCCCCTGCCAAATTGGGGGGACAGATTAGAACCCACATTTAGAATTTTAAATTACACACTCATGCTTGCTCTGGCTTCCCTAAAGTACAACCTAAAATTCTTGCTTTTACAGTAAGTCTGTTCCTGTCTTCCTCACCTATAGGGACTTCCCTGTCTTGCTTAGCTCCAATTTATCCTGAATACACTGGGTTGGTAGATCCTTGTTTACATGTTGTGTTCCCCATTAGACTGAACTCCTTGAGAGCAAGGCTTATCATTTGCCATTCTTTGTGTTCCTAGTGTTTAGCAGTGTCTGGAACATAGTAAGTGCTTAGTAAATGTTTATTGACAGGAAAAAATACTAGGAAGAAATCCAAAATGGATACCTTCAGCCCATTTTGAGAGGCTTTCAGGAGAGTTTCATGCCCCAAAGTTCAAAATGATGACTTCTTACACCATCAAAATTTTATAACTACAAGATGTGAGCAAATAATGGGGTCATAGGGGACCCAGAGAGCCTTGTCTGCCCTTTCATTTTTATTTATTTTTTTTTAAGTGAGGCAACTGGGGTTAAGTGACTTGCCCAGGTTCACACAGCTAGTAAGTGTTAAGTGTCTGAGGCTGGATTTGAACCCAGATACTCCTGAATCCAGGGCCGGTGCTCTATCCACTGGGCCACCTAGCTGCCCCTTGTCTGCCCTTTCTTAAGACCACCCCAGAGTCAGGAGAATTTCAAAGGAAATGTCGTTGGACCTTGGACTGTGAATATAGAAAATGGAAGTTAAATCCGCACCTACCTGAGAAGCCTTGGCCCCCAGAGGGCCTGTCCTCTGGGCTCCGACTTCAGCACATACTGCTCCAGACCACCCTCAAGTCCAATGAACCAGGAGATTTGGATAATGCTGGCCAATTAGCCTGAAGCACTATGTAAGGGCTGCCTTTCCCCCTGACCTCGAGGAACTTACACTCAAAGACTCTCTAGGCCTTGGGACTCTGAAGGAGCAGCCACAAGGCCCACTATCGCTAACCCCTCTGAACTTTTAGGGTCATGTGCTCTATATTTGCTAATATTTAATATGCTTTAATAAATGTTTAATGCCCCAAACTGGTGGTATAGACTCTAATTTCTTTCTTTTTTTTTTTTTTAGTGAGGCAATTGGGGTTAAGTGACTTGCCCAGGGTCACACAGCTAGTAAGTGTTAAGTGTCTGAGGCTGGATTTGAACTCAGGTACTCCTGACTCCAGGGCTGGTGCTCTATCCACTGCGCAACCTAGCTGTCCCCTAGCCTCTAATTTCTAAGTACCAATATATTAGAAACCGCAGCTAAGTTTCCCTACAACTTGGGCCAGAAACAGGTCACTCCCATATAATTTTAAATGCCACAAAATAAACTGAAATGCCCAGGAGTTTGACTTGCTCCCCTGTATGAGGAAATTGGGGCTCTAAGGGTCAGTTACTTGCACAGGATCCCACAGCTGAAATGTATCTAAAGATCAATTCCACTAAGACCTTCCTGCCCACAAGTCTAGCACTCCCTTCACCACAACACTTAGGAGACCTCTTATGATAACAGCCCTCATACACCTGCTTTTATGCCACTCACCTGGACAGGAGATCCTTGGACCTTTGTGCTCTACCATCCCTGGTGATTCCCCTCCCTGGAAAGGAGAGCTCACATCTTCTCTAGAAACTGGAAGTCCTAGGAATAAAGAATAAGGAAGGGATGAGAAGTGGGAGAAATATACAATTTAGTCCTCCTTAGGGAATGAAGACATGCTAGCAGAGATGACAGGATGGTTCCCAGGATGCCTCAAGGATAGTTCCCAAGGTATTGATTGCTGGGCTCTTTGGAGGCAGGCTGAGGTCACACAGGCCATTTGGCATCAGAAAACATCCCCTTTATTTACCTCTTTCCTAGAAGGATGGGCACACTGCCTAGCTTCGATTATCTAGAAATTAGAGGCTGTGGTAGTGCAGTGGTAACAGCCCAGGGCCTAGAGTCACTAAGACCATTTCAAACCAGTGTCAGACACATGGGAGCTGTGTCCCCCTGGACAAGTTCTGTAACCTCTTTGCCTGCTACCTATGAAATGGGGATGATAATACCACCAAAGTCATAGGGATGTCCCAAAGATCAAATGACAATAAGGACAATACACTCTGCCCATTGCTGGATACAAAGCAGGTATATATAAATGCTTATTCTATTCCCTTCCTTTCCCAACATCTGGACTGGAATTTGAGGGAACAAAGAAGGAAGAATCAGGATAAACTTGCTAGGCCTGGCAGGATGAGGAGCAGGGAGCTACCATGTCAGCAGCTCAGAGTCGCCAGGGGCAAAGGTCCTTACCCACAGAGAGCAGGTTCTGGACATTCTCCAGCATGACCTCCTCGTACAGCTCTCTCTGAGAATGGTCCAAGAGGCGCCACTCCTCCTGGGTGAAATGCACAGCCACATCCTTGAATGTCACCAATTCCTAAACCATCAAAAGTCACATGATTTAGAGCTGAAAAAGACTTCAGAATTCACCTAATCCGACCCTCATCAACTCAGAGGAAAAAACAGAAGCACAGAAGGCATTTGCCCAAAACTCTCATATTTATGAGAGGCAGCAACAACACTTGAACCCATATCCAGCAAGAGCCCAGTGGACTATTGAGGAAAGCATTTTATATTGAAGTGAGAACCATGTTAGAATGATAAAAGTTAAATAAAGTTCTTACTATGGAATGTTTCTCCCCATAGGCTCAGGGAGAAGTTATGGGTTCTGGGAGTGAAGTATCAGAGCCTAGGGAGAAGAAAGCAAGGTAATATGAAATTCTTCCTCAACACAAGGGCTATGTTACATGTCATAAGGGATATGCTAAGGAAATTTTATAAAGAATTTATGAGAAGTTGGCAAATATTGTATACTCTGGGGAGAAAAAATATTTTTAGTCATCACTAAGGAGAAAACAACGAAAGAAATGTTGCTTACAATCTGCCCTGAAGTAAGAGTTATGAGAATCACTTTCCAGCAAAGTGAGGAAAAGTTATGCATTGGAATAGTAAGGGCTTGGGGTAACACCAGGTATGATGTGTCATAACCAAAACCAATTTCATGTCTTTGCTTTATAATTGCTTTCACTAGTTAAAGGAATATATTCATTGATTTTAATATTTAGTTACATAAAAATAAGAGTAACTATGATGGGGAAAGGAGAACTCATTCACTTATAATAAAAATTACATTTTCCATAGAATTTTTATTGACTATGGTTGGAGATCAAGCTTATTCATAAGATGTTGACAGTTTATTTGTGAAAAAGAAATGATCACAACAGAACCCTAAAACGTTAGAACATTTGACACCAAGAGTCAAGACAAACAGGTAAGAAGCAGAATGATGAAGAACAGACAAGAGATCAGCCATAAGGGCAGCTAGGTGGCGCCGTGGATAAAGCACCTGCCCTGAATACAGGAAGACCTGATTTCAAATCTGGCCTCAGATACTTGACACTTAGTAGCAGTTTGAACCTGGGCAAGTCACTAAACCCTCAATCCCCTGCAAAAAAAACGGGATGCCCATCAATTGGGCAATGGTTAATAAGCTGTGATACGTCAGTGGAATGGAATGATATTGTGCTGTAAGAAAGGAGCAGATGCATTTCAGGAAAACCTAGAAAAGCTTACAGGAACTGACTCTGAGTGAAACGAGCAGAAGCAGGAGGACATTGCATACATAGTATCAACAACATTGTGTGATGATCGACTCTGAGAGATTTGATTTTTCTCAGCAACACAATGGTCCAAGATAACGCCAAAGGTCCCAGGATGGAAAATGCTCTCCACATCCAGAATAAAGAACAGTGAAACCTAGATGCAGATGGAACCATATTATCTTCCTTTTTTCTTTTTTGAGGTTTTCCCCCTTTGTTCTGATTCTTCTTTCACAACATATGCAGATGTATTTTTCAAAGGAGCATTCTTTTTGGGGGGGGGAGGTGGGGGGGATACAATGAGGGTTAAGTGACTTGCCCAGGGTCACACAGCTAGTAAGTGTCAAGTGTCTGAGTTGGTATTTGAACTCAGGTCCTCCTGAATCTAGGGTCAGTGCTTTATCCACTTCGCCACCTAGCTGCCCCTCTGCAGATGTATTTTTTTTTTTTTTTTAGTGAGGCAATTGGGGTTAAGTGACTTGCCCAGGGCCACACAGCTAGTAAGTGTTAAGTGTCTGAGGCTGGATTCGAACTCAGGTACTCCTGACTCCAGGGCCGGTGCTCTATCCACTGCGCCATCTAGCTGCCCCTGCAGATGTGTTTTTAATGTGATTTTACATATATAACCTATATCAGACTGCTTGCTGTCTTGGGGAGGGAGAAAAATTAGAAATCTTATAAAAACAAATGTTGAGGGATAGCTGGGTGGCCCAGTGAATAGAGCACCGCCCCTGGATTCAGGAGGAAGGACCTGAGTTCAAATTTGGTCTCAGGCACTTGGCACTTACTGGTTGCATGAACCTGGGCAAATCATTTAACCCTCATTGCCCCACTCCCCCCAAAACATGTTGAAAACTCTCTCTACATGTAACTAGAAAATAAAATATTTGTATGATAAAGAAAATTGGACCTTTTAGTATCTCTGTGCCCCAACCTAGTCTTATCTAAAACTTCTTTGTAAGCCTATCTATGATAACTATCTCTCCGTCAACTGTGGAATTCTGAGACACACATGTCTGTCACCCACTCAAAGAGGGTGTCTCTCTCTAGAGAGAATAGCTAAACCACAGTTTACACAGTCTGGCTGTAACTTGTGCTCCCTTGTTCTCGCTGTCCTAGGAAAGATCCTGACAAATGTCCCAACAGGATCATGGGAGATCATGTTTATATAGCTCCCAGCACACAGCAGACATCAGATAACCCTGTCCGGTCTTCTTGCACCTCAGTCCTCTTCTCTCTGACCTGGGGACACTGGCCTCCTGAATGATCCTTGACCAAGACCCCCCACTGCCTGATCTGTGCCTTTCCAAGGGCTGTCTCTCATGCTTGCACTGACCTCCCTCCTCACCTGGGCCCCCTGGTGTTGTGGGAGGAGGGACCCCAAACCCCAAGGAATCATTAAACTTTCCCAAGGCAAAAGCAGCTTTACTTCCAATCTCAAATAATATGGTGTGGCTCAGACACTTGATACTTCCTAGCTGTGTGACCCTGGGCAAGTCACTTAACCCTCATTGCCATGGGAAAAAAAAAAGAAGAAGAATATGGTGTGGCTGAGTAAAAAGACCCTGGTTGGGGGCAGCTAGGTGGTGCAGTGGATAGAGCACCGGCCCTGGATTCAGGAGTACCTGGGTTCAAATCCGGCCTCAGACACTTAACACTTACTAGCTGTGTGAACCTGGGCAAGTCACTTAACCCCGGGCAAGTCACTTAACCCCCAATGCCCTGCAAACAAACAAAAACAAAACAAAACAAAAGACCCTGGTCTGCAAGGAACAAAGATGATACACTGATGAGGGTGGGTGCTATTCCTACCCAGGCCCTCCTTACCAGTTGTTTCCCTGCCAGTGGCCTTACCCCTCCTAACTGCTTTGCACACAGCTTTTGTGTGTAAACATAGAAAGGACCAGCTCTTCTCTTACCCAGGGAGACAGGTTTTCAGCAGTGATTCTGTCTCCTGGTCGTATATTCCTCTCTCCTATTAAGTCACTTTTCATTTTATAAGATTTTTGATGAGCCTCCAATTTGTGGGTGACCTTGCCTCCTGATCCAGGTCACAAGTCTCCCAACATTATGGTGCTGAAAGCCAGCAAAAGTCATTGGGCAGGTAAAAAGGTGGGCTGCTCATGTGGCTCTTGGATTGCCCAGGTGGGGGCGTACACTCTGGTCTCTCCTGTAAGGATCCCCTAGACCCAGGTCACAAGGCCCCCAACACTGGCTTCCTTCACATCTCAGCAAAATCCTCACCTTCTGAAAATGAGCTTTTCCTGGTCCCTGACTCTGCTTGGGCCTTCCCTTTGAGGGGGCTTCCCATTCATACTGTAGAGACCTTGTGTGGACCCAGCTGCTGCCATGTTATCTCCCAAGGAGACCCTGAGGCCCTTAAGGGCAAGGCCTGTTATGGTTTGAACCTTCCTTTGTATCCCCAGTAGGTTGGCACAGTGCTTGGCACAGAGGAGTCACTGTCTAAATGCTCACTGACAACCTAAGAAATGCCAAATGAGAGGGATTCAGAGAGACCAGGGAAGACTGGGGTGGCCTGAGGCAGAAGGAAATGAGCAGAACCAGGAGGACAATGTCTGTTCCGCTGACAGCCCTGCAGAGGACAATGTACATGTAACAGGATAAAGCTTCCTGGGCTCTGCTGGATTCCACCTTAGCTGATGCTGGTCAGGTCTGTGGATGGGCTGTACTCACCTGGGAGGAGGGTCTCTGGGTCCCTGGGGCCATTCTCTCTGGTTCCAGGCTCTCTCCTTGGAATAGGCTTTGATTGTCTGCAAACTGGCCTGGGGAGGGAGAAGGGTCTCAGAGTGGGAGAGACATCGTCTTTGCGTTTTTCTCCTAGGGTGGACACTGGCCTACCTGGAATTACAGAGCTTGAAGTTGTTATGTTTAAAATCTAACTGTTATGACTAAAACTCTAATGTGTGGTCATCTTAAATTAGAAGCTTATAGCACCAGCCTTTGGGCATTAAGCATTTATTAAAGTACATTAAAAGTTAGTATAAGAGAGAGGAAGAACACATGGAGTTCAGAAAGTTAGGAGATCTGTCTACTCTGTCTGCCCCTCCTGTTGCCAGTAGCTTGTCCCAGCAACCCAAAAGGGATCGATTCCCAGTCTTCCTGAGCCGGACCTCAAGAGGGGAGGACCCCACACACAGCTCCAAGCTAACTGACTGGCAGCATTGATTGACATGACCTCTGTGTGGTTCTATGAATAGATGTAACTTCCGGAGGCCAGGCAGCTTCCCAGCACTAGTTACATGCTTTCTCCTCAGGAGGGCATTGCCCTGGTTCTCACAATGTCTTTCTCAGCAGGGGGTGGCACCCTGATTCTCACACTCCCACCCTGTGCTTCATGAAGAAACATCGTTTCCTTCCATGAAGCAATAACATTACAGATACTTATGACTAACAAAGTAAAGGGAATGAAGAGAGAAAAAACATTGAGCAACACATTAAGAAAGGCTAAAGGGGGCACTCCCTTAGTAAGTGGACATTATAAACAGTGTATACAATGGGGAAAAGGAAAACAGGAAAATGTCCATTTCAGTCTTTGTTAGTCTTTTCTCAGATGACTCTTGGGATGTCCTCTGGGTGTAGTTGTGGAATGAAAGTCTTTCAGGTGTGGATGCTGATGATCAAGGCTAGCAAGTCTCAACTGTAGAGTTTCCAGTGTGTTTTTAAAGTCCCTCAGGTGTTTCAGAGACTGGTAATCAGCTGGGAAATTTCCTACAAAATTGATCTTAACACAACTTCAAATAGCTTTGCCAATAACCAAATCAAACAATGAGACTTCTCAAAAATGTGTCTAAGGAAATTCAGAAGGTTTTAGAGGTTTTTATAATTACTGTCCAGTTGTTACACACGAAACATATAATAAAAACAAAAATTGAAGCATTCTCTGAAACTCTATATTACTACACTCCCCACTGGGGAGAATAAATTGAGAAGACAACTGTGATATTAATTTAGAAAATATTTTTATCTTTGTTTCATCACTTTTTGCATCATCTGCCTAATTATCCTCATGCCATTATGAGAAATTAAAGGACCTAATATAATTAGTAGCAGATGTCAAGGTCAAATCCAACATTGTATTTATCATGACACCTGAGAATTATGGGGGTTACTACAACAGAACAGAGAAATAAGAGAATGAGCATTGACAAACTTCATGGCTGTACAGACAGTTGATACAGTACACTGAGGGTAAACTGAGTCAAGCTTAATCAAATCCATGGGACTGAGATGTCCATGGCATCAGGTAAATAGGAGGGGAACATCAAACTCAGACATAAAACCAGATGGCCTAGCCCAGCCATCCAGTGCTATGCAGGGGAAAATGAAACCAAGAGAATCCAGCCTTAACTCTTGCCAATGGTCGTTCTCTTGGTCTTTCCCAAGGCAGTGCAGTACCTGGACTCCTTCCTGTCTTACCTTTTGGGACAGCTCAATGTCTGCTCTTGTATGTATTCCTCTTGTGATTGGCTGGCACCTTGGCCAACTGGCACCTGGTAACTCAGAATGAAGGCACTTAATACCTTAAATGGTAAGGTCCCATAATCCAAGTCTCATATGGATTTCATTGAGGATAATGATGACTGCAAAAAATGTGAATATGCTTTGACTCAGAATATAAGATACAATATGCAATCATTCCAAATACTAACTTTTTAAAAAAATTAGTAAAAATAGTACTTCTAGAATTAATTTACAGTTGTCATGATAATCAATTTACCAAGGAAATATATTAAAGAATTTGATCAAATGATCAGTTGGAAAAATAATTAAAAGTATGGGAGAATAACACTTCCAGACTTAATATTGTATTATGAAATCAAGACCATCTTGCATTGGTTCAAAAATAAAGAGATGAATAGAACAAAATACACATGGAAGAAAAAAAGACTATAAAATTCAAACTGGAGAATTCTAAATGAATATGAATATTAAAAAGAGCATTACAAAATATAAATTTGATTACATGAATTTGAAAAGCTTTTGCAAATGTTCCTCTTTTTTTTTTCATGGCAATGAGAGTTAAGTGTCTTGTCTAAGGTCACACAGCTAATAAGTGTCAAGTATCTGAGGCCACATTTGAACTCAAGTCCTCCTGAATCCAGGGCCAGTGCTATATCCACTGAGCCACCTAGCTGCCCTACTTTTTTTAAGCTAAGTATAAAACGACAATCTTAAAAGAATGAAATCTCTATGAAAATAAATCCATACTATTAATTTCAAAATGTAGATGTAATAGCATAGAAACCCTTATTAACATTTGAACTGACATGATTTCTAAGTGAATTTAGAACATTTTTTATTCCAATATCTAAAATCCCCAACTGTCATATTAATATCTAGCTGTTTACTTCTACATTTCTGTAAAATATGTCATCTATAGCAATAGAAGCAGGTTCTTGATAAATGATAATTGCCTTGTACATTTTTATTCAGCTTATGTTTCTCTTGTTTTTCTTTAACCCCTTTATATTCTCTATTGGTCCTTACATAATACAAATGCTTTACAAGGTTACTAATTAAAGACAAAGGCAGATTAACAAAATGATTCTGAACAAAATGAGTATATCTGGAATTTAAAGGGTTTTCTAAGGTTGGTATTCTTATGAAATGTTTTTTGGCCACCCTCCTATCCAAGCTAAAACTTTTTACCCAGTTTATACATCACTGGTGGGAGGTGATACTTCTGTTGCCTCCTATGTACAGGAATTACAGTCTAGGCTACGTGAACTCCATGAGGCAGGAGCTGTGGTCCAGGTGGGACCTTTAGACTTTTCATTGCATAATTGAAATCCAGGAGATAAAATATATGTAAAGAATTTTCAGAGAACCAGTGGAACCCAGACTGCTTGGGAGGGACCTTTTCAGGTATTATTGACAACTCCTACTGCCATTAAAATTGGTGAAAAAAACTCTTGGATTCATTGTTCTCATGTAAAGCCTGCACCATTCATAGGTAAAGAGATTTCAGATAAAACTCAAGTAGACACTAAAGAGCAAAAAACCCTAACAATAGCAACTGTTACAGAGCAAAGAGAGCCCAGGGGCAACAGATTGTTCCCATTTGATGGTCCCAATGACCAGTTACATACCTTGGGACTCAGTCTCTGTAAAGTATTGGGAGATGGAAATTGCCTTTTTAGGGCTTTAGGAGATCAGCTACAAGGTCACTGTAGGAATCATCTCAGACACAGACAAGAATCTGCTTCTTATATGCTTAACCATAGAACTGAGTTTGAGTCTTTTAGAATAAATGACTCTCCTTTTGAAGAATATGTTGATGAATTAAAGAAATTTGGTAAGGAGAGAAGGAAAGGCCTAGATTCATCTATCTATTAAAGGGACAGTGCATTTCTAGCTCCCTTCTCCACCAGGGTCCTCAGGAAGGAGTGCAAGTCAGAGCGCCCGGCTCCCCCTTCTTCCTCCTAAAAGCAAACATCACTTCCTGACACCAAAGAAAAGACGCACGGTCTTGCCCTCAGAGACCTTCACCTCATGGCGGAGCTTTTCTACAGTAAGTCTCCAGCAGGTGGCGACATTCCAATCGTTACAGTATCAGAGAATTACAGCAAGTCCAATTAGAACTACAGAGTGGCTGGGTGGGGGCAGTGGCCGGTTATTCTGGTAACTGAGCAGAAGCTGGAAGTGCAGGTAGAGGAGCATGGGCATGCACAAGCTCAGGACCTGAGAAGGGAGGGTTAGATCTACTGCCCTCCCTGGCAGTAGGAAGGGACATGGCCATAGGAGGGATAGGAGGCCGCTCCAAGGGAAGGGGAGGAGTTGGGCTCCCCAGAGGAGGAAGTGGTGTCTCAACCACTGGAAGAGGTGCTGGAGGGGGCAGGACCATCTCTCCCATGTGCTGCACAGCAGCAGCACTTACATTCAAACATGGAGGCTTAGCTGGGGAGGGACCAGGGCAATTTGGTGTTCTAGCCTGTGAAGCAGGCTCAGATTAGAACTCAAGCTTGGATCCACCTTCCCCCTGCAGCTAGGGGGATAAAGGCTTCTAGAGGAGGCTGGGTCCTGGCCTCCAGGCATGCAAAAGAGAAGCATGAGTAAGGATTGGAGAAATGTGGAGAGAAGAGCTTAGAATCTGAAAAAGGGGCAGGACTCAGAGGTTTCTCTGAAAAGGCATGGTTGAGAGGGGGGGATATTTATATTCTATTGTGTGAGCTCATTGCTCAGGCTTCTAACAAAAATAAAAATAGAAATAGAAAATTCACAAAAACTAAACATTAACATGATCTTATCCCGGAAGATGGCGGAGAGGAAGCAGCAAGTTGCCTGAGCTCTCCTTCTGTTCCCTCAAAACGAACATTAAACCAAGCCTCTGGACGGATTCTGAAACTACAGAACCTGCAAACAGACAGAGAGACACAGTCCTCCAACCAGAGATAATTTAGAAGACTTCAGGAAAAGGTTGGTCTGACTCGGGAAAAAGGGAGGGTCAGCGCAGGCCAGCAACCCAGCGCCAAGGGGGTCAGGGCAAGTCAGCAAGAGCTGCGGGCCACAGCAGAACAACTGAGGCCCCTGGAACCTGGTTCAAAAATCTGGTGGCCAAGAAGGACAGTGGAAAAACCTACCTGCACCGGCCGAGAGGGCCACGAACGGGTCAGGCGGAATCAGACACTGGGGTCCGGCGCCTGGCTGGCCGAGCACAATCAGACAGGAAGTGCAGGGTGGGGGATCTCCACACACCATAAAGGCCTCAGAGTAAAAACCCGGTCACACAGCACCTATACCCCTGCACAAGAAGCCCAAAACAGGGACCCTGGTGCCCCCAGAGCAGACCTCAACTTAAAGAATAAATAAATAAGCTGCAATAATGAGTAAGAAGCAAAAAAGAGCCCTCTCCATTGAGAGCTTCTGTATCAATAGGGAAGAAGCCAACACAAACTCAGATGAGGACAATAGCCTCAAATTGCCTACATCTGAAGCCTCACCAGGGAAGGTGAATTGGTCGCAAGAACAAAAAGCCTTCCTGGAAGAGCTCAAAAAGGATTTTAAAAATCAATTGCGAGAGGTAGAAGAAAAAATGGGAGAGAAATGAAAGCAAAACAAGAAAACTATGAAAAAAGAATCAGCAGCTTGGAAAAGGAAGCACATAATCTCACTGAAGAAAACAATTCCTTAAAAATTAAAGTAGGACAGTTGGAAGATAAGGAATCCATGAGACACCAGGAATCAGTCAAGCAGAATCAAAAAAATGAAAAAATAGAAGAAAATGTGAAATACCTCATTGGAAAGACAACTGATCTGTAAAACAGATCCAGGAGAGACAATTTGAGAATCATTGGACTGCCTGAAAGCCATGACCAGAAAAAGAATCTAGACACCATATTCCAGGAAATTATTAAGGAAAACTGCCCTGATATTATAGAATCAGAGGATAAAATTATCATTGAAAGAATCCACCGATCACCTCCTAAAAGAGACCCCAAAAGGAAAACTCCAAGGAATATTGTAGCCAAATTCCAGAATTATCAGGTGAAGGAGAAAATACTCCAAGCAGCCAGAAAGAAGCAATTTAAATATCATGGAGCCACAGTCAGGATTGCTCAGGACCTGGCAGCTTCAACATTAAAGGACCGCAAGGCTTGGAATATGATATTCCGGAAGGCAAAGGAGCTTGGATTGCAGCCGAGGATCTATTACCCAGCAAAAATGTGCATTTTCTTTCAGGGGAAAAGATGGACATTTAATGACATTGGGGACTTTCAATCTTTCCTGGTGAAAAGACCAGAACTGAATAGAAAATTCGATCTCAACATACAAGACTCAAGAGAAGTTTAAAAAGGTAAACAGAGGGGGGAAAAGAAAAACCCTATTAGGTTAAACTGTTTATATCCCTACACAGGAAGATAATACTCATAACTCTTAAGAACTGTAAATGTATTTGGACAGAGAGAAGGACTTTATATAGAGGGTATAAATATAAATTGTCTTTGATGTGATGATAGAAAAGAAGTAAGGGGTTAAAAAGGGAGTCTATGGGGAGTTGAGGAAAGGGGAGGTGGAATGGGATGAATTATATCATATGAAGAGGTGGAAAAAAACCTATTACAATAGAGGGAAAGAAAGGAGGGGTGAACATTGTTTCAACCCTATTCTCATTAGATTTGACTCAAAGAGGGAATAAATATACGTTCATTGGGATAAAGAAACTTAACTCATTCTAATTGGCTGGTAGCATTGATTGACATGACTTACAGACAGTTCTATGAATAGATGTAACTTCTGGAGGCCAGGAAGCTTCCCAATGCTAGTTCCATGCTTTCTTCTCAGGGGGTGGCACCCTGATTCTCACAAAGTCTCAGAGCACTTCAAACATTCTCCCCTCAGGGGAGAGACTCTAACCAGAACAGGAGGATTACAGAGAGGGTAAGGATTGGAATGGAATTTGGCCTGAACAGGAAGAGGACTTGCCACCCTCTCTAATTCCTAGCCTTTGGCCTCCTACCTCCCACCCATCTTCCTGCAGAGACCCAGGAGGCAGAAGGGCCTTGGGACATCAGAGGGGAGGAGATCATGCAGAGCCTCCATGACCACAGACACAGAACTCTACCTCCATCTGATACTAAGGCTGAGATATGTAGGTCGGGCAACTCTGACCTCATGGTAAAACTGGGATGGGCACCCTAGAACATTTGGGATGGGACAGGCTGCCTTTATACATAGCAGGGGACACCCCCAGAGCCAGGATTGTTATTAGGACCTCTGGGCTGAGCAATTCCCCAACACTGACCTAAACTTGCTAAGGGAACAACACTGATTGTCCTCTGCACCCCAGTGCAGTGTCTGGGACATACAGATGAGGAAACAGAGAGGGCAAGACATCAAGTCACTTGACAGAGCTGAAAGGGATCTGAGGAGGTTTGGACTCGGGTCTAGCTGACTGAGGTCCATCACTACCCAGTGCACTGCACTACCAGCTATTTCCCTTCAGAGAGATGCCTGAGAACCACTTCAGAAAAGCAGGCCCAGGACTGAGGGAGAGTTACCCCCATGGGGAGTGAGGTGGGCAGGGAGAAAAGGGAACCAAATCAGACCAGAGGAAGGAGTTACTGATTTCTTGGTTATCAGTCCAATAGGCAGGAGTAGAACCAGGACAGGTGACAATATTCATGGACAAGTGTTTATCCAATGGGTGGGAATGGTTGGCAACAACCATTGCTATAGAGAAGTCAGGGAAAAGCCAATGAAAGGGGATGAGTCTTCAGCAATGAGGTCACTGCTTTTAGCTGACTCAAGGAGATCTGATTTCCAAGAGGTGGAGAAGAGAGCAGGGGGTTGAAAAAGAAGGGACAATCCCAAACGGGGAGTCTCTTCTAGGAAATCCCTGTGTAAAGGAGGAAAGGGGATAGTTTAAGGATGATAGGGCTAAGAGAAGGTTTTTGTTTTTAAGATGAAGAAGTTCTGGGCATTGCATGTGTTTTGTTACTTGAGTGTTTTGAGGGCTGAAAGGAACTTGTTGCACAGTCATTTTCAGGCAGGAACAACACTCCTTGACTCTATTGGCGGTTTTCTTGGCAAAGGTACTAGGGTAGTTTGCAAACCTAGAAGGACCTACATGAACTGATGCTGACTGAGAGGAGCAGAACCAGAACCAGAACATTGTACACAGAAACAACAACAATGTTTGATGAACAATGGGGATAGATTTGGCTCTTCTCAGCAGTGCAATGATCCAAAACAGTTTCAAAGAACTCATAATAGAAAATGTTCTCAACATCCAGAAACAAGAATTGTGAATTATGAATGCAGATTGAACCATACCGTTTCTACTTTTGGACTGTTTTTTCCTTCTTTTTTGAGGTTTCTCCCTTGTGCTCTTGTTATGGACCCAGAGTATCCCAGAAGTTCTCTGGGGCACATCAATGAACCTTCTCCTTGAGAAACTAAACCAGAGGACAGACATGCCTAGAGAGATAAGTGGAACCAGATCCGAATGAGCTAGCTCCTGACCCCCACCCTTCATTCTAGTCTCCCTCAACCCTGGGGAGATAAGATTAGGTGTGCCTGCTTCCTTTGTGTTCTGAGGAGATGGCTTGAGAGATCTGCAGCCACCCCTCACCCAACTCCTCCAGCCACCACCAGTGGGGGAGGGTCCTCCCTCACTAAAGGAACTTTCCACAATCAGATGGTCACCCCCATCAGTCCCCTATAAAAGTACCCACTGATCTCCTGCTCAAGGAGATTGGTATCTCAGAGCCATGCCTCTGTGCCATGCCTTCTCCCCATGAGATGTCTAAGGACTTCTTTCATGGTTTCCCTTCCCTTCCCCTTCCCTTTGTTAAGAGGGAAATGGGGTACAGTTTGAGTTAGGTGTAGGGGTTCTTAGGAATTGCTCTTTAAAGAATTACACCCTCTTGCACACAAAAATAATTAGAATAAGATGGTAATTTATTTAGGGGCAAGGGAAGGGAAGGGTGGGGGGAGGGAAACCATGAAAGAAATCCTTGGACTTTTCATGGGGAGATTGGCATAAAGCACATGGCTCTGAGGTACCAAATCTCCTCGAACAGGAGACTGGAAGGTACTTTTATAGGGGACTGATGGGGGTGGACCATCTGCCTATGGAAAGTTCCTTTAGTGAGGGAGGACCATCCCCCACTGGTAGTGACTAGAGTAATTGGGTGAGGGGTGGCTATGGATCTTTCAAGCCATCTCTCTCTTCAGGAGACAAAGGCCACAGCCACACCCAAACATATCTCCCCAGGGGTAAGGGAGACCAGAATGAAGGGTGGAGGTCAGGAAGCTAGCTCAGTCAGATTTGGTTCCCCATATCTGTCCTCTGGTTTAGTTTCTCAAGGAGAAGATTCCTCAATGTGCCCCAGAGAACTTCTGGGGAACTTTGGGCCCACAATACCTTCCTCTAAATAAACTACCATCTTGGAGCAGCTAGGTGGCGCAGTGGATAGAGCACTGGCCCTGGAGTCAGGAGTACCTGAGTTCAAATCCGGCCTCAGACACTTAACACTTACTAGCTGTGTGACCCCGGGCAAGTCATTTAACCTCAATTGCCTCACTAAAAAAAAAATGAAAAAATAAAAAATAAACTACCATCTTATTCTAACTGCTTTTGTGTGCAAGAGGGTATAATTCTTTAAAGAATTCCTAAGGACCCAAACCCCTATCCCCTTCCTAAACCCCCTACCCTATTTCCCAAGACACTGATTCTTCTTTCACAAGATGACTAATGTAGAAGTATGTTTAATGTGATTGTACATATACAACCTATATCAGACTGCTTTCCATTTTGGAGAGGAGGGAGGGAAGGGAGAGTAGGAGAAAAATTTGGAACTAACAATCCTGTGAAAACAACTGTTGAAAACTATCCTTATATGTATTTCTTTACATGCAACTGGAAATGATAAAATACTTTAAGCAGAGAGATCTCAGCCCCAAGGGAAGAAGGCAGAGAAATCTGATCTTTGAGGAAAGAAGGCAGAGGGAGCTCAAGTCTAAGGGCTCTGCTTTAGATCTAGCTTTTTGGGTGGGTCCCGGCTCCAAGAGCCCCACCCTTTGATTTTGCTTTGAGAATTGAGGCCATTCACCCTGAGCTGCCTCTCCAACTTCCTTTCAGACATCCTCAGTAGATGTCTCAGAGACATGTTTAACTCAGTACAGCCAAAATGGAGCTCATTATCTTTCTCCCTAAAGTCTCCCCCACCTCCCCCTTCCTTATCACTGTCAGGGCAACCCCATGCTCCCAGTCCCTCAAACTCACAACTGAGGTGCTATCCTTGACTCCAATCTCTCATCCCCTTTATCCTACCTGTCGCCAATACTGTTGGTGCCACCTGGACCATATCTCTCCAATCCACCCCCTCCTCTGCTGATACTGCAACCACCTTGGGGCAGGCCCTCATCACCTTACCCTTGGACTCTTACAGCAGCCTCCTGGTGGGTCAGTCTGCTTCCAGACACTCCTCATTCCGATGCATCCTCCAATTAGCCAACAGACTAAAGGGCCCAAATCGCTGGGCCTAACCAGCCTACTCCCCTACTCTATAAACCCCAGTGGCTCCCTATCACCTTCAGAATGAGATACCAAATTCTCCTGCCTTCAACATGCATCACGACCTAGACATCACCTGCTTTTTCATCCTTCCCACACCTTATCCTCAGCACTGGGTGTCTTTTGTAGAAGGAAAAGCACTGAAGCACATGGCCTAGTTTTCTGGCCCACCTCAATTTCCCCCACCCTTTACCTACCCTATACCTATTTTTTTTTAATCCTTTTTGTTTTTGTTTTGTTTTGACTTTTGAAAAGTCCATGGTTTGCTTATGATGGTGACTATGTAGAGCACAATTACTAGGCACAGTCCAGTATTCATCCTCTCTCCCTCCTAATTTAACCTAATTTAACTGAACTTATTTATCTTTTTATCTCACTCAGTTGAACTCACCTGTGGCCTAGCACAATCACTGGCTGTCTCAGAACCATGAGATATGGTATGATAACCTTTCCATAACATTTTCACGTGTCATGAACACATACTAAATATGGCTTTGATCCAGACACATGGTGGTAAAAAGTGTTACAGATTGCATAACTACCTCAACCTTCTATTAGAAGTCTAAGGATATAAAGGAGGGAATGTAATGGAATTTATTAATTTGATCATTGACAATGCTATGCTAAGGTTTAGTAAAAATACAGCAATTCAAACAGTTATTCCAGACCAGAGTCCAGAATCCAGTTTTTCCAGGTTCCGTCAAGGAAATATTTTGTTTCTTGAGGAACAAAAGGGGGGAATGTGGTAAAAAGTTTTAACAGTCGGTTAGATAATGGAGAGAGGCCAGTTTTGGGGGTTTTTTAGGACCACCCTTTTGGGGAGGAGACCAACAGCATTGCCTGCTGAGCACTCGACTTCTGACTTCCGGGGTGCGAGCTTAAAAGGCAAGGAGAGAACGGAAGTGGGAGCTTTTTCCTGCTCCGCTGGTCTCCTGGCTACGCTGCACAGGCAGACGCGGACTGGAGTTTGACTCGGCCCGGCTCTCAGTTAACAGCACGCGCTTGACTCGGTCTCTCTCCCCAAAAGTGGCCTTGGGTTTTGGTGAGTTTTATACAGAATATAGACTAAGCCTAGACTTAAGACGATTTGTATTGTATTTCTACTTTCCTAGCCTTCTAATCAACATCACCTTGTGACTACCATACAATAAAGGCTCTATCTAGAAAACCAGAAGCTTCTTCCATTTACTAGTCTGGGAGATAAATTAAGGGAAAGGTTAAGTAGGGGAGATTTATGATCTAATATCCAATTTTAATCTCACACTTTCCTCCAATGACTCTGGCCTCTTGGTTATGCCAGCAAAGACGCCCCATCTCCAGGCTCCAGACATTTTCTCTGGATTCCCAACTTGGCTGGAATTCTCTGCCTCCTCATTTCTGCCTCCTGGATGCCTTCAAGTTGCAGTGAAAATCTTATCTTCTACAGGAAGCCTTCCCCACCCTCTCTGAATCCTCCTGTCTTCCTTCAGTTAATTATTTCCTGTTTATCCTGTATATTCATAACTTTGTATATACTTGTTTACATGTTGTCAACCCCATTAGATTGTGTCCTCCTTGAGGGAAGGGACTGTCTTTGTTCCTCCCAATCTCCAGGGCTTAACAGAATGTTGGGCCCATAGTAGGCCCTTGACCAGTACTGGTGCTATGATCGTCCTCATTCTTACAGAGAAGGGACCTGAGGCAAAGGGCAACAGTTGATATATGGAACACATATGATAATTTCAACCTTTTCCTTTCTAAGATGTTCCCCCTCTCTGTGTATCTTTCTGGAAGTCTGTTCCCTTCTAGGCATTTTGAAAAACACTTCAGCCACTCTTTTTTCTTTTTCAGGGGAACCAGATACTGCCCAAAGGAGGGGGCAAAAGCTGTGTCTAGGTAGAGGAATCTGCTAACTCAGGGGACAGAATCCTGGGCCTGGAATCAGGAAGAGCTGAGTTCAAATCTAACCTCAAACACTTACTAGCTATGTGATTCTGGGCAAGACCCTTAGGCACTGTTTACCTCAGTTTCTTCAATGTGAAATAAGATAGTAAGGGCACCTACCTCACAGGGAGGCTTGTCCATAGTGAAGTTTGGGGAAAACCAAATTGACTGCATTTGGTCTCATTGTAATTCTTGGCCTTAAGCCTGATGCCCCACAGACAGGCACTGAATGTCTCCTTCAGTACCCCACCCCCCAGCCCCATATTACAAAAAGAAAATTCAGAATTCTAGGAAGATTTCCAGGACCTCACCCCCTTCCTTTAATTCAAGCAAATAGGGCAAAGAAGAGCCCTTAACAAAGGCTAATTAACACCAGCTGATTGTCTAAGAAGATCCTGCTGTTGATGTCCTTTCAGTCCTATCCAAATCTTCCTGACCCCATTTGGGATTTTCTTGGCAAAGATACTGGAATGGTTTGCCACTTCCTTCTCCAGCCCATTCTACAGATGAGAAAACTGAGGCAAACAGGGTTAAGTTGGTAGGTTAAGCCTAGGGTCACACAGATGGTGAGTGTCTTGAGGCTGGATTTGAACTCAGTCTTCCTGACTCCAGGCTAGCATGCTGTGAGCTGCGCCACCTAGCTGCTAAAGGCCTTTGAAAGGTGGAAGTATCCTCTTTCTTCTTTTTGGTCTGTTTTCCATTCCTTTCCTTGCTTAAGGACCCTGGGTCAAGGAGCTAAAGAAGACAGACAGAAACAGAGATGGAGGACAGATAAGTAGATAGGGATAAAGCTCTATTTGCACCCATATACATCTACATGTATACATACACATACACAAACATGTATATGTACACATACACACATATAAATGTCCACATAAATACACGCATACATATAACATGAGAGCTGTGAGATCACAGGAACCAAGTGCCCATCACTCTTGAGTGGATCAACAACCTGCCATGTACCTGTCTGGTTTCAAACTGCTCCCTTATTCTGCATGTCCCTGGCAAGGACCCTGACAATTCTCCCCAAAGGATCAAATGATTTAATATTTCTAAGGCTCCCGGCACAGAACAGACACCACAGGACCAGCCCCAAGCCCCTTTCCACTTTTCTTGCACCTCCCTCCCCTCCGCCTCTTCTCTGGCCCAAGGACACTGGCCTCCTGGCTGATCCTTGACCAAGGCCCTCCATTCCTGATGCTGTGCCCTTCCAGTGGCTGTCTCTCATGCCTGGAGTGTCCTTCCTCCTCCCCTGCCCCTCCTGGCTTCCTTCCCATCTCAGCTTCTGAACACAAGCTTTTCCTGGTCCCTGACCCTGCTAGAGCCTTCCCTCTGAGGCTGCCTCCCATCCATACTGTAGAGACCTTCTGTGGACCCAGCTGCTGACACTGTCTCCCCCATTGGACTGTGAGCCCCTTGAGGGCAGGGCTTGTTATTGTTGGAACCTTCCTTTGCATCCCCAGTAGGTTGGCACAGTGCTTGGCACAGAGGAGCCCCTGTCTAAATGCTCATTGACTGGACCTAAGAATGACAAGTGAGAGGGATTCAGAGAGAGCAGGGAAGACTGGGGTGGTCTGAGGCAGAAGGAAATGAGCAGAACCAGGGGGACCATGTCTGCTCTGCTGACGGCACGGCACAGGACAACTTCCATCTGACAGGATAAAGCTTCCTTGGCTCTGCTGGATCCCACCTTGGCTGATGCTGGTCAGGTCTGTGGATGGGCTGCACTCACCTGGGATGGGGGTCTCTGGGCCCCCGGGGTCATTCTCTCTGGCTCCAGGCTCTCTCCTTGGAATAGCCTTTGGTCGTCTGCAGGCTCACCTGGGGAGGGAGAAGGATCTTGGTGTTGGGGAGACACTGACTTTGCTTTCTCTTCCTAGGCTGGATGCTGACCTGCCCGGAATCATAGAGCTTAGAGCCTCAGAGCACTTCCAAAGAGGGGAGCAGGGAGGGTCCGGCTTGGAAGTGAACTTGGTCTGAGCAGGAGGAGACTCCTTGTCTTTGGCCTCTTGCCCCTCCCCCATCCTCCCACTGAGACCCCAGAAGTAGGAAGAGCTTGGGGTCCCAAATGGGAGGAGACCAGGCAGAGTCTCCATGACTCCTTACTCAGAGCTCTCCCTCCACCTGATACTATGGGTGACATGGGAAGGTGGGTCAGCTGCCCCATGGTAACAGTGGGAATGGCACCCCAGGACCTTGGGGATGTGAGGGGAGCCTCAACATGAAGCAGAGACAAGGGGCAGACCAGAGAGCCAGGCCCAAGAAGGAGGCCTGCTCCTGGCCAGCCTGGCTGACCCTCACCAAGGGGTCAGATGGGGAAGATGAGCCACGATGGAGTTGGCAGCCGGCAGAAGTGGGGTTTGGGGGTTCAGACCTACCTGGGGCTAGCATGTGCAGAGATGGTTTTCAGAAGACAGAGATCTCAGCCCGGGGGGAGGAGGCAGAGAGATCTCAGCCCGGGGGGAGGGGACAGAGAGATCTCAGATGGGGGAGGGGGGAAGGAGGCAGAGAGATCTCAGATGGGGGGGGAGGAGGCAGAGAGATCTCAGATCGGGGGGAGGGGGCAGAGAGATCTCAGCCTGGGGAGAGGGGGCGGAGAGATCCCAGCTGGGGGGAGGGGGCAGAGAGATCTCAGATGGGGGGGAGGAGGCAGAGAGATCTCAGATCGGGGGGAGGAGGCAGAGAGATCTCAGATCGGGGGGAGGAAGCAGAGAGATCTCAGATCGGGGGGAGGAGGCAGAGAGATCCCAGCTGGGGGGAGGGGGCAGAGAGATCTGGGCCCGGGAGGGAGGAGGCGGAGAGATCTCAGATCCCGGGGGTAGGGGGCAGAGAGATCTCGGCCCGGGGGGAGGAGGCGGAGAGATCCCAGTCTCCACTCCGGGTTTTCTGCCCGCCCACGCTGGGAGGCTCCTCCTACTCCCCAGAGCCCCCCCCTGCCCCGCCCCCCAGGCCCCGGCTGGGCCCTTTCCTCCAATCACACCCAGGGCCAGGATCTCCGGACCCGGGCTGCCTCTCCTCCCCAAGCCCTGCCCTCCGTCACGTGCAACGCCTCGGCCAATGGGGTGGCCCCTTTCTTCCCCTCTACCTCCTCCCGGGCCTCTGGACTCCACCCCCGGGCCCTGGTCCTCTCTGAGAGCTCCTCCTTCCCCAGGCCTCCAGCACTTGTCCCCCTCCATCCCCTTCCCTCCTCAGCAGAACCCCCTTGGCCTTCTTCCAGCTCCGCCTGCTACACGCCCCCCGGGGCCTTCTGGCCAGGTCCAGGCAGCGGCGCCACACGTGCGGACTACATTTCCCAGAATGACTGTACCATGACGTCACCCATGTTGGGAGGGGGGACTTTTCCTGTGGCCTCTGCAGAGCCCAAGGCATGCTGGGAATCTGGGCGTCACAGTTGTAGATTTCCCCAGGGGACCTGGTTCCTGGGCCAGCCTGAGCCAATGCAGGTTGGGGAGGGAGGTGCTGAGGGCGCAGGTTGGCAGGCAGGATCCTGGCTTCCAGCGGGCTGGGGGTGCCCCTCTTTCTCCTCACCCCTCCTCGGCACCCCAAAACCCTTGGCCCCTGCCTGGGTTCGCGAGGATAAATGAAGAAATGGGCCACCCACCTCCAGATATGTGGGACGGGTCACCCCAGGAATTTTGTCCTCGATGGTACCCCTTGGTAACTTGGGCTTCCTTGCCTCAGTTTGTGACAGGAGGGGGGTGAGGGGAAGGAGGGCATGTGGAGTTATTAGGAAAAAGCAGAAGAAAGCTCACTCACTTTTCTTGATCTAAGATAACTTTAAAAAAATTATATCTAAATAAAATTTTAAAGTTTGAATGAAAGAAATGGGCAGCAAGGTGGCCCAGTGGGATTCGGATCAGGCAGACCCATCTTTGGAGTTCAAATCCAGCCTCAGACACTTACTGGTTGCCTCAGTTTCTTCATCTGTAAAATGAGCTGGGGGAGGAAAAAGGCAAACCACTCTAGTGTCTTTGCATCACCCCAGTTGGGGACAGAGTGAACAACACCAACAGATAAAGGAAAATCAAATTAGGAATTAGAGAAAGGAGAATATATCAAATATTACCTGGAAAATGATCAAGAAAATTATTCACGTCCAAGATATGGAGAGAACCAGCACTCACAGGGACCAGGAGCCATTGTGGATAGATGAGAACTAACAGACCAGGAAATTTTCCAAAGTCCTGACATGTGAAAACATGTTCCCAAGCAGTGATAAAAAGCTAAATCTTCCTAATTTACCGTAATAATCCTGATAGAAGAGCACACATTCAGACCACGTTATTTCTTTTAGGGCCGATTTTGGTTTAAATCAAATGAACTGGGGATTTATAATAGCTAATGGTAACATTTTAATTCTATGGTCTAGTACTCTGCAATTATAAAGAGCTAGTTAAGTATTAAGTGTCTGAGGCCAGATTTGAACTCAGGTACTCCTGACTCCAGGGCCGGTGCTCTATCCACTGCACCATCTAGCTGCCCCCACTTCATATAATACCTTTGTGAAAGATATGTAGTGCCAATTGATTCCTCTGCTCTGTAAAAAATTTGTTTCCCCCTTTATCTAAGGACTTCTGCAGCTGTATTAGAAACTTATCAGATAACAAGCTAAAGTTAAAATATCCTGGCTTTTCCCTTTCCTTACAGCCAAATTTTCTATCCCAAGGCTTTTGTGGCGTATAGATAAAGCCCCTTACAGACAAGCTCTGAATGAAATGTGGATGCCTTTACTCATTCATAATACCATAAGATTTCTATATTATATGAATTCTCAGATCTGGAATAGTTGATTATTGCCTGAAGGTCTTACCACACTGATTACATTCCTAAGGTTTCTCTCCAGTGTGGATTCTCTGGTGTGAAGCAAGACTGAACCTCTCTATGAAAGCCTTTCCACACTGATTACATTCAAAAGGTTTCTCTCCAGTATGAATTCTCTGATGGACAACAAGATGGGAGCTCTTTGTGAAAGCCTTTCCACACTGATTACATTTATAAAATGTTTTTCCAATGTGAATGTTGTGATGCCTTATAAGATCTGAGTTCAAACCAAAGGCCAATCCACAACAATCAACTGCATATCTGTGAAAGTCTTTCCACACTGATTACATTCATCAGGTTTCTTTCCAGGGTGGATTCTCTGATATGCAATGAGATGGGATCTCCATGTGAAAGTCTTTCTGGATTGATTACATTTATGAAAATTTTTCCTGATGTTAATCTTCTGATGCCCAGTAAGATCTGAGTTCCAACCAAATGCCTTTCCATAGTGATGACATGCATATCTTTTCATTCCAAGGTAAAGTCTAGGATGGCAAGGAAGAGATGAATAATGGGATAAAGTTGTTTCATACTCCTTATACTCAACAGGCTCCTTTCTATTTTGAAATTTCTTTTTTTTTTTTCCAGGACAATGGGGGTTAAGTAACTTGCCCAGGGTCACACAGCTACCAAGTGTCGAGTGTCTGAGGACACATTTGAACTCAGGTACTCCTGAATCCAGGGCTCGTGCTTTATCCACTGCACCACCTAGCTGCCCCCTATTTTGAAATTTCTAATGAGTAATGAGCTTAGTGTTCTGACTGAAGGCCTTCCCACCTTGATTATTTTCATAAAGCATTTCTCCAGCATCACTTTTCTGATGTGTAATGAGATCAGAATTCAAATTTGAGGCCATTTCCTGATGATTCCTTTTGATATATTTGCGTTTCAAGAGACTTCTCATCAGATTGAAAAAGCTCTAGTTGTTTAGCAAAGTAATTATTATCATCACTGTCCTGAAAATAGTCATTCCATGAAGTCATTCTTTTACTATGATTTAGGACTTTAATCTGTATGAATCTCTTTACAATTTCAGCAAACTCACAGATTCTCTTAGGAATTTGTTTGTTTGTTTGTTTGTTTGTTTGTTTGTTTTTAGTGAGGCAATTGGGGTTAAGTGACTTGCCCAGGGTCACACAGCTAGTAAGTGTTAAGTGTCTGAGGCCAGATTTGAACTCAGGAATTCCTGACTCCAGGGCCGGTGCTCTATCCACTGCGCCACCTAGCTGCCTGGAATTTTTATATATGTTGCTATTAGAGTCACAGATTTTTCTCAAATTAATGTTACAGGCACCATCACTCTCAAGTCTATGCTGGCCAAATTCTGGCACAACAATTCTCACCTTCGTAGTTATCTTCTTCCTTCAAACCTGGTCTCTGCACCTGAAGAAAACTATTTTGTATTAACAGAAAGACACATAGACCTAAATATATATATTTTTTTCTAGAGCCATAATATAAACTGATTTATATTCTATTTCTTCTGTCAAAATGAAGAAATTTCTAATTACAGTAAGCAGAAACAATCTTTGGAAATACCTGCAAGATGTCTTATTTTATTTTGTAAATAGTAATTTCTTTTTCTCCAATTCTGTGTAGATAACTTTCAACATTCATTTCCCATTCACTTTTTTTTTTTTTTAGTGAGACAATTGGGGTTAAGTGACTTGCCCAGGGTCACACAGCTAGTTAAGTATTAAGTGTCTGAGGCCAGATTTGAACTCAGGTACTCCTGACTCCAGGGCCGGTGCTCTATCCACTGCACCATCTAGCTGCCCCCACTCCCATTCACTTTTGAGTTTCAAATTTTTCCTCCTTCCCTCCTTTTTCTTCCCTCTCCCCAGGATGTCGAGCAATCTGATATAGCTTATACATGTGCTATCATGTAAACACATTTCCACATTAATCATGTTGCAGAAGAAAAAACAGGAAAAGAATTGAAAACAGTATGCCTCAATCTTCATTCAGACTCCATAGTTTTTTTCTCTGGATGTGGATAGCATTTTCCATCATGAGTCCTTTCAAATTGTCTTGGGGAAAAAAAAAATTAGGGGGCAGCTAGGTGGCACAGTGGATAAAGCACTGGCCCTGTAATCAGGAGGACTTGAGTTCAAATGAGAATGTCCAGAAAAAAGAACTGTGGAATCTAGATGCAGATTGAACCATTCTGTTTCTACTTTTTTTTCCTTTTTTGAGGTTTGTTGCTTTTGTTTTGATTCTTCTTTCACAACATGACTAATGTAGAAATATGTTTAATGTAAATGTACGTGTGTAACCTATATCAGATTGCTGGCTGTCTTGGGGAGGGGGAAGGAAGGGACTTAGAGGGAAAAATTTGGAACCAGAAATCTTATAAAAACAAATGCTGAGGTGAGTAGGAGGAGTTCAGAGAAACCTGGAGGGTCTTGCGTGGGCTGATGATGAGTGAGCAGAACCAGAAGAACATTGTACACAGTATCATCAACATTGAGTGTTGATCTACTGTGATGGACTATATTCTTCTCACCAATGCAATGGTACAAGAAAGTTCCAAAAGACTCATGATGGAAAAGGCTCTCCAAATCCAGAAAAAAAGAAAGAGAGAAAGAAAGAAAGAGAGAGAGAGAGAGAGAGAGAAAGGAAGAAAGAAAGAAAGAAAGAGACAAACAAATAAACAAACTGTGGAATATGGACGCTGATTGGAACATACTATCTCTTGTTTTTGGTGCTGTTGTTTTTCTTTTTGGAGGTTTTTCCTTCTTGCTTTGATTCTTCTTGTATAACATGACTAATGTAGAAATATGTTTAATGTTATATATCAGATTACCTGCTGTCTAGGGGAGGGGGGAGGGAGGGAGAAAAATTTGAAATTGGAAATCTTATCTAAACAAAGGTTGAAAACTTAAATAAAAAATTTTTTGTTTGGGGTTTTTTTTGTTGTTGGTTTTTTTTTTTTTTTTGCGGGGCAATGGGGGTTAAGTGACTTGCCCAGGGTCACACAGCTAGTAAGTGTCAAGTGTCTGAGGTTGGATTTGAACTCAGGTACTCCTGAATCCAGGGGCGGTGCTTTATCCACTGCACCACCTAGCCACCCCCAATAATTTTTTTAAAAACAAAATGATGGGGGCAGCTAGGTGGCAAGAGGTTTCATGAAGAAGTCACATCAGAACCAAATCTGATTACAGAGATGTTGGACTCAATAGTACATAGTTAAATACATTCTACTTTCATGGATGTGGCTAATACAGGAACTTCTTTTGTTTGCACATTTGTTGCTTTTATTGTTTTGGAAGAGGTTGGTGTATACACACACACACACACACACACACACACACACATACATATATTATTCCCAATGACATGTTAAAACATTTTTAACACTAATTTTTATTGTAAATTGAGGTCCAAATTCTCTCCCTTCCTCCCTTATACTCTCCTTAAGAAGGAAAGCAATTTGCTATAGATTATACATATGCAATCATGGAAAACATTTCTATGCTGGCCATTTTGTAAAAGAAAAGAGACAAAAAGAAAGAAGAAAATAAAAGGACTATGTTTTCATTTGCATTTAGATATCATTAATTCTTTCTCTTGAGTTGGATGGTATTTTTCATCATAAGTCCTTTGGAATTGGCTGGTATCTCTGACAATTAAAAAGTTTAAGAGACATAAGTTCTGGGTAATTGAATAATTTTATTAATAAGGCCAGCAGGCTATTAATAAAAGGGTGGTCATTTGTCTCTCTTAGATCAAAGATTATCATGGCAGTGGACTTAGTATATATACTCTTCAAAACAGTAGGTGGTTCATCAAATGGCAATCACATCTAATTTGTTAATGTGATTGGAAGTGGGCTACAGGAAAATGAAGGGCTGAGTATCTCTTGGATAGGAAAAGTATCTCTTCACCACCCCACCCATAACTTTAGGCTCTCAATTCAAAGAATGTATACCCTTTTCAATGGAGAACTGAGAGTGGACAGAGAACTTATCTCTAATTGGACAACCTCCAGCCTTCAGCTATCTAGACAAAATGATCTATTTCCACCCAAGCCTGAGAAGAAAACAATGGGCTTTCCCACCCTAGATTAAGTTTCCTAGAAGGTTGGCAGGAGTCTGACCAAGATCTAGTAAAGTTAATGCAATCTAATTATCAAGGAAAAACTGGACCTAAAGTCAGGACTGTGACAGGTCTCCACTAAGGAGTAGAAGCCTATTTCTGTCCCCAGTGTGGGGAAAGCTAGCTAGGATTTACTTATAAATTAGAAGCTTTAGCACCAGTTTAGGCATTAAGCATTTATCAAAGTATATTAGAGGTTAGCAAAGAGAGAACATGTGGAGTTCAGAACAATAGGAAAGCCTAGCTAAGATGTGTGGTAGAGAAAGAAGAAAAAGCTGTCACCACAAAGCAGACCCAGGCTACCAAGAGGAATATCCTGTGTCTTCACAAGCAGAAGCTCCCTGCGGGTCAGGAAGAGAGGTGGTCCCCACACACTGTTCCAAGCTAATTGGCTGGTAGCATTCAAGTCCATTGATTGATGTGACTTGAAGGCAGTAACTTCCTGACACTGGGTTGACCTTAGAAAGATCAACCTTAGAAATGTTCTCTCAGCAAGGTCAGGGGGCTGGTAATATTCTCACAGGACTTTGGAAGATGGGAATAGCTCAATCTCCCCAAGATATTGGTTATTAATGATCATTTCTCACATATCATTATATTGCTGAGAATTTCCAATTCATTCACTATTAATCATCATACAGTATTTCTATTAATACGTACAATGTTCTTTAGGTTCTGTTCACTTCACTTTGCACCAGTTCATTTAGATCTTTGTAGGTTTTTCTGAAAGCAATCTGCTCTCCATTTCTGATGCTACAATAGTATTTCATCACAAGCATATACCACAACTGTAGGGAAGCTAGGTGGCCCAAAGGATAGAGCATTGGCCCTGAAATTGGGAGGACCTGAGTTCAAATCTGACCTCAGACACTTACTGGTTGTGTGACCCTTGGCAAGCCCAATTACCTTAAACATTTCAGGCCATTTCCACTTGTCCTAATATATCTCTTGCCAGTATACCCAGATTGATGTGGATGAGAGAGTGAGGTTGGTGACTTTGTACAACCATTCTTCACTTAAATCTGGCTTGCCAAAACTGTGAGGGCCAAAATTTGATATACGGAGCGTTATTTGGGGAATGGCTGGACAAGTTGTGGTATATGAATGTAATGGAATACCATTGTGCTGTAAGAAATGATGAGCAGGTGGAGTTCAGGGAAACCTGGAGGGTCTTGCGTGAGCTGATGATGAGTGAGATGAGCAGAACCAGAAGAACATTGTACACAGTATCATCAACATTGTGTGTTGATCTACTGTGATGGACCAATGTAATGGTAGTTCCAGGGAACTCGTGATAAAAAAGGATCTCCAAATCCAGGAAAAAAAAAAAAAAAGAAAAGAACTGTGGAGTATAGATTCTGAATGAACCATACTATTTCTTTTGTTTTTGGTGCTGTTGTTTTTCTATTTTGAGGTTTTTCTCATTGCTCTAATTTTTCTCTTATAACATGACTAATGCAGAAATATGTTGAATGTTATTATATATGTGTGTGTATATATATATATATATATATATATTAGTGGAGGGGGGAGGGAGGGGAGGGACGGAGAAAAATCTGAAATTGGAAAGCTTGTATAAACAAAAGTGGAGAACTATCTTTACATGTAATGGAAAAAAAATAAAATACTTTATTTTTAAAAAAAGAATAACAATATTGAGTATACATATAAAATCTTATGGGAGGCAGAAAAACAAGTGTTTTAAGGAAAATTTATATCTCTGAATCCTAATTTCAATGAAATGAAGAGCAGACTACTGAATATAATAGATAGTGACCAAGTGGAATTTATACCAGGAATGGGGTGTAGGGTGTATTCAGGGACGACTGGTACTTCTGGTGTGAGGGCTGCCAAGCCCTTTTCTGGGATGCTTTCAAAGATTCACACCTGTGGCCCCAAGAAGCTGTACCCTACACATCAGCCACACCCTGTGAAATGATTGCAACGCACAGGCTAAACCAGGCTGAGGGTAACTGAGGGGTCTCACACCTGTCAGTGACTCAGGGTGGCGTCTAGCCCCACCATGTGATGACGTCCCCTGGTGGAATGGGCAGATGAGAACACTTTGTTCCCATGGCCCTGAAGGCAGCTGAAGTAAGTGCTGGACAGTGCTGAGAGTCTGCTTAGACATCACGGACACCAAGGTCATCTACTGCATCTCAAGCCATCACCAGTTGTCTTGACCCCGTCCTGCCACTGGACTGTGTTGACTCTGGAAGAGATGAGGAGGCCGATGTCTTTGGGCAACACTGCCTCACTTTAATCCAATTTATGCCCGTGTCAAAAGATGTCGTCCAGGGGGCAGCTAGGTGGCGCAGTGGATAGAGCACTGGCCCTGGAGTCAGGAGGACCTGAGTTCAAATCTGGCCTCAGACACTTAACACTTACTAGCTGTGTGACCCTGGGCAAGTCACTTAACCCCAATTGCCTCACCGAAAAAAAAAAAAAAAAAAAAAAAAAAAAAAAATGTCGTCCATATGAGTTTACCATTTTGACCTATCTCAAAAGGCAAGTGACAAAGTAGCAGGTGCAGATACGCTGGGAGCTATAGTCACAACCCTGTACAGAGTCAGCCCAGGCCACAGGGTCTTCTTCATACTGGAAGGAGCAGTAGGATTCAGCACCCCCTGGGTATGTGTGTGCAGGTGTTAAGGACGGTACCACTCACCTGCTGGTGTGAGGAAGAAACTAGAAACGATACCCTAATAATTGGCTGCTTAAGTGACCCTGGCAGGATTACCACAGTAGGCAGGGATACCACCATGGGGTGAAACCCCCCAAAATGCCCCCAAATTACTTCAAAGCTGATTCCCGTCAGCATCAGTATGTAGAATGTGCATACATTTACAGACAACACAAAATCCAGGGGACCTGAAAGACACTTCCTGTTGAAAGATGACTTAGGAAGTATCACATCCAAATAGCAGCCCTGAGTGAAACAAGGCTGGCCAATGAAGGCAAGCTCATTCAAGTTGGAAGTAGATACTGATTTTTTTTCTGGAGTGGCTTCAGTGAAGGGGAGCAGTGAATCTGGCATATGTTTTGCAATCACAACTTATCTAGTCAGCAAGGCCGTATGCCTATCTAAAGAGTGAATGACGGGCAGCTAGATGGCGCAGTAGATAGAGCACCGGCCCTGGAGTCAGGAGGACCTGAGTTCAAATCCGGCCTCAGACACTTAATACTTGACTAGCTGTGTGACCCTGGGCAAGTCACTTAACCCCAATTGCCTTACTAAAAATAAATAAATAAATAAACCCTAAAAAAAAAAAAAAAAAGAATGAATGACAGCCTCATGACAATAGGATTGACTCTTCCAGGAAAATGCCATCCAACCTCATCAGTGCCCATGCTCCCACCATGACAAACAACTATGAAGACCTGGAGAACCTTCTCATCAATGTGTGACAAGAGGACCAGCTTTTAATTCTGGGAAAATGTTAGAAGAGGCTAAGGCTACCAGCCATGGCAGGGAGTCTTTGGGAGGAATGGAAACAGCAACAGCAATAGCCACTTCACAATGAAGACTCCTGCATCTCCTGACCTTCTCATCAGCAACATTGCCTTCTCTCTACCTAAATGTAATAAAACATTGTGGATGCACCCTCAAAGCAAACATTGGTATTTAGTAGATTGGGTGATTGTAAGGAGAAGAGACATGATGTGAGAGTAATGAAGGCAATGTGTGGCCCAGACTGCTTGACTGATCGTAGATTTATCCTCCCCAAGCTAAATATCGGTGTTCAATAGAAGTGGCGGCCCCAAGGCAAGATGATTCCCAGAAGGCTAAATGTCCTGTCTCTGAGTGGGAAGAGATTGTTGCTAACTTAGAGAGAAAGTTGAGCCAACACACTTGGCAACAGTGGAGCAGAAAAGGAATGGGTAGCTATCAGAAAATAGGTGTACAGCACTGCATTTGCTCATCTGGGTCAGAACACTCACATATTTTAAGACTGGTTTGATGAAAATGATGGGGAAATTCAAAAGCTGCTAAAGGAAAAATGGCAACTCCCTAAGTTTTAAAAGCAGGATAGTTTGTCCATCCACAAGAAGGCCCCATTTAAGCTCAATCAAAAGTAAAGTACAAGTGAAGCTTAGAGAGATGCAGGATTCTTGGCTCAGTAAGAAGGCAGATGATAGTCAATTTTATGCTGATAGGAACAACCCAAAGAGTTTTTCTGATGCCCTGAAAGCTTTTTATGGGCTAAAGAACTATGGTGCAACTTCCCACCACCTCCCTTCCCCATGTCAAACCCTGACGTAGGAGCATGCATGTCTCTCCCAGGATTTGGAGTAGCTGCCCTTGGGGCAGGAAAAGGGGAGATCATAACATCTGTGCTGGTGAAGGAATACTGGGATGTCCCCATGGCACTGAATGCCACTGTAAGACCTATGTCACCACCAAAATGGGTGCCACTGTTGGCTTGCTGGCATCTGCCAACCACCTTGTGTTTTTCCCACCTGGATTGGTTGCTGAGGGAATGTGAAGGGCTAGGAAATGTATGTTCTCCATGGCTGCAGCAAGTGCCATATTTGGGATAACTTCCGGGGTCAGTGCTCAAGTTAGAGAAAAAAGATGACCCCTTGAACTACTTCTTTAGTGGATGTCCTCCAGACCTGATCCTCAAATCCCAAATGCACAACTTTACCACTGGGGCAGCAGCATGTGTGAACACGGGCACAACCGCTGCACTTAGGAACACAGGCAAAATGGAAGGTTGGAAGCTGACCAGCAGGCCCTGAATCTGAGCCAGAAATGCTCTCATCAGGTGTTTTGGGGGGGAAAAAAATTGATATATAGTAACCTACTTCCTTTGTCCCCAGAGAGTTTCTTCATTCTCCCCTCATGTTAAATGAAACTTGAGACAACTTGAAAAAAAATCATAACAAAGACCTATGGTGCATCTCAACTACTCAGGAGTGATGGAGCCACATTGATTACTGAGATGGACATGGTCCTGCAGACATGGGCTGAACACTTTCATAGAGTTCCCAAGAGATTATCATCAATCAGGGCTGAAGCCATGGACCATTTATCTCAGGTTGAAATCCACTCCCCTCTAGACAAAGTTGTAGATGGGAAGGGGGGGGGGGTGGTAGAAGGGACAGAAGCTTGGGGGAGGGGGCAGTCAGAAGCAAAACACCTTTGAGGAGGGAAAGGGTGAAAGGAGATAAGAGAATAGAGTAAATGACATAGGCAGGGATTAGGATGGAGGGAAATTCAGTGAGTAATAGGAACTGAAATGATGAGCAGGATGCTCTCAGAAAAACCTGGAAAGACTTATATGAGCTGATGCAAAAGGAGATGTACTATATACAAAGTAACAACAATATTGTAAGCTGTGAATGACTTGGCTATTCTCAACAATTCAGTGATCCAAGTCAGCTCTGAAGGTTTTATGAAAAATGAGGTCCATCTCCAGAGAGATGTGTCTTTTCCTGAAGTTTTTTTTTTGTTTGCTTTTTTTGACAACCAGACAAATGTTGAAATATTTTGCATAAATACACATGTGTAACTTATTTTGAATTACTTGAGTTCTTAAAGGCAGGTGGGGAGGGAAGGAAGAAGAGAATTTGGAACACTTTTTTTTAAATAGTAAAAAGTATTTTATTAAAAATATTCTCATTACATGTAAAAAGTTTTCAACATTTCTTTTCATAAGATTTTTAGTTCCAAATTTTTCTCCCTCCCTCCATTCCCTTCCCTTCCCACCTCCCCAAGACAGAGAGCAATCTGATGTAGGTTATATATGTACAATCAAATTAAACATCTTTCTGCATTAGTCACATTGTAAAAGAAGAATGGGAACACAAGGTAAAAAACTCAAAACCCCCCCAAAACAAAAAAACAATAACTAGAAAGAGTATGGTTCAATCTTCATTCAGAATCTACAAGGTTTTTTGTTGTTGTTTTTCTGGATATGGAGAACATTTTCTGTCATGAGTTCTTTAAAATTATTTTGGATCATTGCACTGCTGAGAAGAGCCAAGTCTATCACAGTTGATCATCACACACTGTTGCTATTACTGTGTACAATATTCTCCTGGTTCTGCTCAACTCACTCAGCCTCAGTCCACTTAAATCTTTCCAGGTTTTCCTGAAATCTGCCTGCCCATCATTTCTTTTTTTAATATATATTTAAATTTTTATTTTCCCAAATTACATGTAAAATACATGTTTTGACATCAATTTTCTTTTAGTTTTCAACATTTGTTTATATAAGAGTTCAAATTTCAAATTTTTCTCCCTCCCCCCCGCCCCCACTAGACAGCAGGTAATCTGATATATGACATTAAACATATTTCTGCATTAGTCATGTAATAAGAGAAGAATCAGAGCAAAAAAGGAAAAACCTACAAAAAGAAAAACAACAGCACCAAAAATAAAAGAAAGAGTATGGTTCAATCAGCATCCATATTAAATGTTTCTTCCCTCCTCTCCCCCCACCCATCCCCCCCGGGATTTGGAGAGCCTTTTCATCATGAGTCCTTTGGAACTTTCTTGTACCATTGTGTTGGTGAGAAGAATCTAATCTATCACAAATGATCAATACATCATGTGGATGATACTGTGTATAATGTTCTTCTGGTACTGCTCATCTCACTCATCATCAGTCCACTTAAGTCTTTCCAGGTTCTTCTGAAATCTGCCTGCTCATCATTTCTTAGAGTACAACAGAATTCCATTCCATTCATATACCATAACTTGTTCAGCCATTCCCCCATTGATGGGCATTCCCTTGATTACCACAGGCCCCCTGCTGATATAACATAGCTTGAACTTTCTAAGGTTCAGTGTCTGGAAGCTACCTCACATCAACATGAGACCACCCTCAAGCAATCAGCTTGAAGCAGTGTGAAAGGTAGTTGGTTTTGTCAGTCGGTGGTTGGAACCTTGTGGGGAGTTGGTAGAAGAGCCAGGTAGGGGTGTGAACTCAGATCTCTCCTCTAGGGTAGATAGGCTTGCTTATTTTTTCCTATTTTATCAGTGACGCTTGTTCTCTCTTCACTAATCCCTAATATATTTTTGTTTTGTTTTGCTTTGTTTTGCTTTGTTTTTGCTTTGTTTTGTTTTTTGCAGGGGAATGATGGTTAAGTGACTTGCCCAGGGTCACACAACTAGTAAGTGTCAAGTGTATGAGGCCAGATTTGAACTCAGGTACTCCTGAATCCAGGGCCGGTGCTTTACCACTGCACCATCTAGCTGCCCCCCCTAATATATTTTAATAAATGTTTAATACCTAAACTATTAAACTGCTGTCCTAGTTAGCTTTCCCCACACAGGGGACAGGTGACCACACACATTTACTTTTACCCCTTACATCCATTTTCTATGACCTCTTTGTGATACAGACCTAGTAGTGGTATTACTGGGTCGAAGGGTATTCACAGTCCCATAGAATTTGAGTATATGAAACACAAAGTTTTTAAATGGACTTTAAAATAGGTTTTACATGTAATTGGGGGGAAAGTAAAATTCTAAATAAATGACAAAAACATAAAAATGAATTCCCTAATTTTGAGCAAGCTCTGAATGACAACTGAATGCATTTTCTAATTCATAACAGTGATAAGATTTCTATACAATGTGAATATTGCATGAGGGTTTTACCACATTGATTATATTCCTAAGATTTCTCCAGTATGGATTCCCTGATGTGCAACAAGACTGGAGTTCACTGTGAAAGTCCTTCTACACTGATAACAGCCACAAGGTTTCTCTCTACTGTGGATTCTCTGATGCTGAGAAAAACTGGATCTCAGTGTGAAAGCCTTTTCTCACAGATCACATTCATAAGGTTTCTCTCCACTGTGGATTCTCTGATGTGAAGCAAGTTGGGAGCTCTTTATGAAAGCCTTTCCACACTGACTACATTCATAAGGTTTCTCTCCACTGTGGGTTCTCTGATGCTGAGTAAGACTGAACCTCTTTGTGAAAGCCTTTCCACACTGATTACATTCAAAAGGTTTCTCTCCAGTGTGGATTCTCTGATGTACAGCAAGACTGAACCTCTCTATGAAAGCCTTTCCACACTGATTACATTCAAAAGGTTTCTCTCCAGTGTGGATTCTCTGATGGGCAGTAAGCCTGGACCTCGCTGTGAAAGCCTTTCCACACTGATTACATTCATAAGGTTTCTCTCCACTGTGGATTCTCTGATGTGAAGCAAGTTGGGAGCTCTTTATGAAAGCCTTTCCACACTGACTACATTCAAAAGGTTTCTCTCCAGTGTGGATTCTCTGATGCTGAGTAAGACTGAACCTCTTTGTGAATGTCTTTCCACACTGATTACATTCAAAAGGTTTCTCTCCAGTGTGGATTCTCTGATGGGCAGCAAGCCTGGACCTCGCTGTGAAAGCCTTTCCACAATGATTACATTCATAAGGTTTCTCTCCAGTGTGGATTCTCTGATGTGCTGCAAGATGGGAGCTCTGTTTGAAAGCCTTTCCACACTGATTACATTCATAAGGTTTCTCTCCAGTGTGGATTCTCTGATGGCAAACAAGACTGGAGCTTATTGTGAAAGTTTTTCCACACTGATTACATTCATAAGGTTTCTCTCCAGTGTGGTTTCTCTGATGCGAAGCAAGTTGGGAGTGCTTTGTGAAAGCCTTTCCACACTGATTACATTCAAAAGGTTTCTCTCCACTGTGGATTCTCTGATGGGCAGCAAGCCTGGACCTCGCTGTGAAAGCCTTTCCACACTGATTACATTCAAAAGGTTTCTCTCCAGTGTGGATTCTCTGATGTACAACAAGACTGAACCTCTCTATGAAAGCCTTTCCACACTGATTACATTCATAAGGTTTCTCTCCAGTGTGGATTCTCTGATGCTGAGTAAAACTGAACCTCTTTCTGAAAGTCTTTCCACACTGATTACATTCAAAAGGTTTCTCTCCAGTGTGGATTCTCTGATGTGATGCAAGATGGGAGTTCTGTTTGAAAGCCTTTCCACACTGTTTACATTCATAAGGTTTCTCTCCACTGTGGATTCTCTGATGTGAAGCAAGTTCGGAGCTCCTTATGAAAGCCTTTCCACACTGACTACATTCAAAAGGTTTCTCTCCAGTGTGGATTCTCTGATGGGAAGCAAGCCTGGACTTTGCTGTGAAAGCCTTTCCACACTGATTACATTCAAAAGGTTTCTCTCCGGTGTGGATTCTCTGATGTACAGCAAGACTGAACCTCTCTATGAAAGCCTTTCCACACTGATTACATTCAAAAGGTTTCTCTCCAGTGTGGATTCTCTGATGGGCAGCAAGCCTGGACCTTGCTGTGAAAGCCTTTCCACACTGATTACATTCAAAAGGTTTCTCTCCAGTGTGGATTCTCTGATGTACAGCAAGACTGAACCTCTCTATGAAAGCCTTTCCACACTGATTACATTCATAAGGTTTCTCTCCAGTGTGGATTCTCTGATGTGCTGCAAGATGGGAGCTCTGTTTGAAAGCCTTTCCACACTGATTACATTCATAAGGTTTCTCTCCAGTGTGGATTCTCTGATGCTTAGCAAGAAGGCATCTCTGTGAGAAAGCCTTTCCACACTGATTACATTCATAAGGTTTCTCTCCAGTGTGATTTCTCTGATGTGAAGCAAGTTGGGAGTGCTTTGTGAAAGCCTTTCCACACTGATTACATTCAAAAGGTTTCTCTCCAGTGTGGATTCTCTGATGTGCTGCAAGATGGGAGGTTATTGTGAAAGCCTTTCCACACTGATAACATTCATAAAGTTTCTCTCCAGTGTGGATTCTCTGATGTGCAGCAAGACTGGAGCTCTGTGTAAAAGCCTTCCCACACTGATTACATTCATAAGGTTTCTCTCCAGTATGAATTCTCTGATGGACAACAAGATGGGAGCTCTTTGTGAAAGTCTTTCCACACGGATTACATTTATAAAACTTTTTCCCAGTGTGAATGTTGTGATGCCTAATAAGATCTGAGTTCAAACCAAAGACCAATCCACAACAATCAACTGCATATCTTCTCCTTCCATCATAAAACTTAGCATGGCAAGGAAGATACGATTGATCCGATGAGGTTGCTTTACATTCATTGTATTCAATAGGCTCCCTTCTAATGTGAATTGTCTGCAGAGTAATGAACTTAGAGCTCTGACTGAAGGCCTTCCCACTTCTGTCACTTTTCTGATGTCCAATGAGAGCAGAATTCAAATTCAAGGCCATTTCCAGATGATTACCTTTGTACTTTAGCATTTGATGAGACTTCTCCTCGGCCTTAAAAGGCTCTAGTTGTTGAGGAAACCATTTATTATCTTCACTCTCCTGAAAATATTCATTCCATGAAGCCCTTCTCTTCCTGTTATTTAAGACTGAAGAATGTGTGAATACCTTTTCGATTTCACCAAACTCACAGATACTCTTACCCAGCTTGGTTTCAGAATCACAGATTTCTTTCAAATTGAAGTTACAGGCACCATCACTCTCAAATCCATGCTGGCCAAATTCTTCCATAGAAATGTTCACCTTTGTAGCCATCTTCTTCACTTCCAACCTGGTCTCTCCACCTGAAGAAAAAAATTATGTATTAACAGAAATATACATTCACCTAAATATATGTTCTTTTCTCATGTGGCATAATGCATACTTATTCATATTCTATTTCCACAGTCAAAATGAAGAAATTTTAAATAGGCAGAATGAATCTTTGGAAACACCTGCAAAATGGCTTATTTATTTTGGAAATAGTTTTTTTTTTCCCCTTTTACATATAAAAGTAGAGGCAGCTAAGTGGCACAGAGAATAGAGCACTGGCCCTGGAGTCAGGAGTACCTGAGTTCAAATCCGACCTTAGATACTTGACACTTACTAGCTGTGTGAACCTGGGCAAGTCACTTAACCCCCATTGCCTCACTAAAACAAAACCAAAACCAAAACCAAATGAAGGTAGCTTTCAAAATTTATTTCCCATAGAATTTTGTGTTTCAATTTTTCCCCTCCATCCTTTTCCTTCCCCCTTCCCAAAACAGCAAGCAATCAATATACCTTATACGTGTGGAATGATGTAAATACATTTCCACATAGTTCATGTTGTAAAAGAAAAAACAGGTTAAAACAGAAAACCAATGTAATGAAAATTTCATAGTTGCAGTCTTAGACAAAGAAAGGGAAAAGAAAATAGGTTTATTGAGAGAGGGATCCTTTCTCACAATAAAACTGGTCTCAGTTCTAGGACCCAAAGACCCCAAGCCTCAGGATTCAGGGATATTTATATACAATGACTCCTCCCACTATTTATCATAACCCAAGAGGTACAAATACAATAAGTATGGAATAGGGAGACATTATCAGATACTAGCATAGTTACTTGCAATTGTACATATTGTTTTAAAATAACAGTTACTAAGTAACAGGCTCATAACATATGAAACCAGAAACTGGATTGTGTCTTTGCCATCTTGGATGTGTCCTCTGGCCTATATTTCTCTGACTTTCTTCTCAGCTATCAAGACTTTCCACCATATTAGTAAAGCTTGGCTTTACAACTTCTCTCCAGCTCTCATTGGTCCCTTACACCTCAGAAGTTGCTATTTTAGGTATTGGACCTTTAAGCTGATTGGTGGCTATACCTAACCACAATTGGAAGTCGGGTAGTTGTACCTGTGGTTAAGTTTCTTGAGTAGCATTTTCCTTAGCTCCTTTCAATATCTATCTTAATTACTTCATTATCATTTTCTTAAGCTACTAAAGAATATTTAAATCATTTAAATCACAGTTTGTGCTCTATAAACTGATTAGTACTACTGTTAAATCACTTATATTTATGGGGTGGAGAAAATCTCACACACCATGAGAAACAAAAAACAGAAAAAAAAGTGAAAATAATATGCCTCTGGGGCAATGAGGTGGCACAGTGGATAAAGCACTGACCCTGGATTCAAGAGGACCAGACACTTGACTTACTTCCTGTGTGACCCTGGGCAAGTCACTTAACCCTGTCTTGCAAAAAAAAATAATAGCATGCCTCAATCTTCTTTCAGAAGCCATCATTTTTCCTCTTTATGTGGATAGCCTTTTCCATCATGAATCCTTGAAATTGTCTTGGATCATTGTATTAGTGAGAAGAGCTAAGTCTTTCATAGATGATCATTGCACAATATTGCTGTTATGGTGTACAATGTTCTGGTTTTGCTCATTTCACTCAGTATCAGTTCATCTAAGTCTTTCCAGGTTTTTCTGAAATGTCTGCCCATGATTTCACTTGGCACATTATTATTTCATTACATTCCTATACCACAGCTTGTTCAGCCATTCCCCAACTGATGGGCATTGCCTGAGTTTCCAATTATTTGGAACCTTAAAAAAAAGCTATATTCATATATACATATACATATACATAAAATTTTGGACCAATCTTAATAGTTTATTTTTTCCAGTTACATGTAAAGACTTTTTAAATTTGTTTTTATAAGATTTTGAATTCCAAAGTTTTCTTCATCCCTCTTCCCTCCTTCCTCCCAAATATAAAAAGTAATGTGATATGTTATATATGTACAATCACATTAAACATTACATTAGTCTTGTAAAAAAAACACACAAAAAAACAATCACAACAAAAGGGAATACCAAAACAGACCAAAAAAAAGTAAAAATAGGATGGTTCAATGTGCATGCAGAGTCCACAGTTCTTTTCCCTTGATGTGGACAGCATTTACCATGATGAGTCCTTTGGAGTTGTCTTGGAACATAGTATTGCTGAGAAGAGCTAAGTTTTTCACAGTTGATCATCCCACAATGGTGCTGTTACTATGTACAGCGTTCTCCTGGTTCTGCTCACTTCACTCAGCTTTAGCCCACCTAAGTCTTTCCAGGTTTTTCTAAATCTGCCTGTTTATTATTTCTTTTAACACAACAGTATTCCATTACATTCATATACCACAACTGGTTCAGCCATTCCCCAATCCATGGCCATTTCTTCCATTTCCAATTATTTGGAACTGCAAGAAAAGCAGCTACAAATGTTTTTGTACATGTAGGTCTCTTTTTCATGATCCCTATGGCATAGGGACTTAGTATGGCTGGGTCAAAGACTAGGCACAGATTTATTGCCCTTTGGGTATAGTTACAAATTGCTCTGGACAGGGTTTGGATCAGTTCACAACTCCAGCAACAATTCATTAGTGTTCCAATTTTCCCACATCTCCAACACTTATCATTTTCCATTTCTGTTATACTAGCCAATCTAAGAGGTGTCAGGTGGTTCTTTTAATTTTCACCTCTCTACTCAAAAGTGAGTTAAAGCACTTCTTCATATGAATACATGTAACTTTGATTCCTGACCTTGAAAACTGCCTGTTCACATTCATTGGCCATTTATCAATAGAGGAATGGCTTGTGTCCTTATAAATTTGGTTAAGTTCTCTTTATATTTGAGACATAAGGCCTTTTTCAGAAACACTTGTTATAAAAAATTGTTCCCCATCTTTCTGCTTTCCTTCTAATCTTGGTTACATTGATTTTGCTTCTGCAAGCATTTTTTCCCTTAATGTAAGCAAAATGATTCACTTTGTATGTCATGATGTTCTCTACTGCTTGTTTGGGCATAAAATCTTCCTGTCCACAAATCTGACAGACTAATCTCTGCTTTCTTAATTTTCTGGTGGTACCACCCTTTATATCTAAATCATGTACTCATTTTTACTGTATCTTGGTATAAGGTGTGAGATGTGTGTCTATGTCTAATTTCTGCAAGACAATTTCCATGTTAAAAAGCATTTGTTGCCAAATAGGGATATGTTATACTAGAAGCCATGCTCTTTTGGTTTCTCAAACTGTATACTATAGTCCTTTATTCCTCCATTTGGTGAACCTAACCTATTCCACTGATCTTGTACTCCAGTTCTTAGCAATTATGACAGAGATTTGATGACTGCTGCTTTATCATAGTATTTTACATTGGGTATGGCTAGGCCACCTTCCTTTGCATTTCTTTATTAGTTCTCTTCATAATCTTGTCCTTTTGTTCTTCCAGACAAATTTTATATTTCTTCTATCTCTATAAAACAATTATTTTTGGCTATTTTGTTATTATTCATCCTTCCTTCTTGAAGAGGACCAAGATATTAAGGAGGTGCTATCACAACTTACAATGAACTGGATTTGAATGAGGAAACACTGGGCAAAGTCACCAACCTCACTCTCTCCTCCAAACCAATCTGGGTCCAGTGGCTAGACGTTTATCAGGAGAACTGGAGATGGCCCCAAATGCAGTGAGTGACCTTTGCCTTTTCAATTAAGGTCTTTCTCAGGTCTCAGTTTGTCTGAGGTGATGCCCAATCAGAGATTAAGGGAAGGTCGTTCTTTGTCCTTCATTCTAAAAGAGGACCATGACATCAGGGTGATCTCATGGGTCCAGTGGCAAGTTATATATCAGCACCACTGGACATGGCTCAGGATACATATAAGGCAACTGGAATTGCGTGACTTGCCCCATGACATGCACTAAATTAAAAAAAAAAATAGATAAGGAGCCAAGATTGGGGAATGAAACCAGCAAGCTGCCTGAGCTCTCCCAATTTTCCTCAGAAACAATGTTTAAAATATGCCTCTCAACATATTCTGGAGCTGTAAAACCTGCAAAAAAAATAGAGTGGCACAATCTTTCAACTTAAGATAACCTAGAAGATCTTCAGGAAAGGTCTGTGTCACCAGGGTCAAAGGGGAGGACAAGTCAGCTCAGAGGGTGTCTGGGTAAGTCACCAAAGGGCTATTACCCTCAGCACAGATCAGCAGCTGAGGGCCCCCAGTCCAAGCTTAGCAAGGCAGTAGCACAACAGGCCAGTTGTGAGGCCCCTGGCTTCAATGCAGAAGGTAATGTGCCAGCTGGGGTATCTGCTACCCAACAGGACCAACGGGGCTGGGCCACTCCAGTGCAGTGAGGAGGCTGCAAGGAGCTGAGACCTCAGAGCAAAAAGCTAATGACTGGGCCCCTGGCCCCAGCAAAAGAAGCTTGAGACAGTGCATGCTGTACCCCAAGAGCAGAACTCCACCTTGAAGGGCACAAAAGAAGATAAAATATGAATACCAAATAGAAAAGAACCCTCACCACTGAGAATTACCATAGTGACAGGAAGGATGAAAACAAACTCAGGAGCACAACAATGATAAATCACCTACAGGTGAAATCTAAATGATAAGGAGAATTGGTTCTGATACCAAAAAACCCTCTTGGAAGAGCTCAAAAAGGGTTTTATAAACCAAATGAGAGACAGAAGAAAAATTGAGAAAAGAAATGAGAGTTATGCAAGAGAAAGTCAATAACATGGAAAAAGAAAATAATGCCTTACAAAATACAATAGGACAAATGGAGAAGATGCAAAAGCTGACTGGGTAAAATAATTCCCTAAGAATCAGAATTAGGCATAGGGACCTAGTGACTGAATGAGACAAGAGGAAGAAGTAAAGCAAAATGAAAAGAATATAAAAGTAGAAGGAAACAGAAAATAGCTTTTCAGAAAAACAACAAACCTGAAAAATATATCCAGGAGGGACAACTTAAGAATAATGAGACTACCTGAGGAACATGACCAAAAAAAGTGCCTAGACAGCATATTTGGACATTATCAAGGAGAACCGCCCCAATGTCTTAGAACCAGAGGCAAATGTCCTCATTGAAAGAAGTCACTGATCACCTCCTGAAAGACATCCCAAAAGGAAAATGCCAATATTGTAGTCAAATTCCAGAATTAGAAAGTAAAGGAGAAAATACTGCAAGCAGTCATAAAGAAACCATTTCAATATTAAGGATCAATCAGAATTACACAGGATCTGGCAGCTTCTATATCAAATGATTAGAGGGCTGGGGATATGATATTTTGGAAGGCAATGGAACAGGGATTACCAAAAAAAAATGGGGGGCGGTTATGTGGTGCAGTGTATAGAGCACCGGCCCTGGATTCAGGAGGACCTGAGTTCAAATTTGGCCTCAGACACTTGACACTTAGTAGCTATGTGACCCTGGGCAAGTCACTTAACCCTCATTGTCCCACAAAAGAAAGAAAGAAAGAAAGAAAGAAAGAAAGAAAGAAAGAAAGAAAGAAAGAAAGAAAGAAAGAAAGGACTACCCAGGAAAATTAAACATAATCTTTCAGGAGAAAAGATGGAAATTCAGTGAAATAGTGGACATTAAATCTTTTCAAAAGAAAAGCCTAGAACTCAACAGATAATTCAATCTAAAAATACAAGACTCAAGAGATACATGAAAAGATAAAAAGGGGGTAAAAATGTTACTCACTAATGTTAAAATGTTTGCATCCCTACAAGGGAAGAAGACATCTCTAACTCTTGAAAACTGAATATTAAGGCAGATAGGAGGAGTCTTGAGTTGATTCTGATGTAAGGTTATTAAAAAAAAAAACTTAAGGAATAACAAAAATTATTATAAGGGGAGAAAAGCAAAGGGAAGGCAGAATGAGGTAAATCCCATCACATGAAGAAGCACAAAAGACCTATTTATAATAGAGGGGGAAAGGGGAGGGTTAAGTATTATTTTGACCTGACTCTCATCTGACTGGGCTCAAAGAGGGAATAACATACACACTCAGTAAGGTATAGAATTTTCTTACCCTTTAGGGAAGAGGGGAATGGGGAAAAGAAAAGGGTGGGGTGCTGATAGAAAGGAAGGTAAAACTAGGAGGGGAAAGGATAAAAGGGAGGTGGGGTTGATAGAAGGAAGAGTAGACTGAGGTGGCTAGAAACAAAACACTAGTGAGAAGGGACAGGGGAAAAGGAAAGAGAAAAATACAAACAAGGGAAAAAATAGGACGCAGGTAAATACACAGTTAGGAATCATAACTGTGTATGTGAATGGGATGAACTGTCCTATAAAACAGAAGCAGAGGGGGCAGCTAGGTGGCACAGTGGATAAAGCACCAGCCTTGGATTCAGGAGGACCTGAGTTCAAATCTGTCCTCAGACACCTGACAGGGAATAAGTCACCTGTGTGACCCTGGGCAAGTCACTTATAAAGACATAAAAAACAGACGCAGGGCAGCTAGGTGGCACAGTGGATAAAGCACTGGCCCTGGATTTAGGAGGACCTGAGTTCAAATCTGGCCTCAGACACTTGACACTAGCTGTGTGACCCTGGGCAAGTCAGTTAACCCTCATTGCCCTGCAAAAAACAAACAAACAAACAAAAACAGAAGCAGACAACAGAGTGGGATGATTGGTATGGCATTGAATAGTAAATTAATTTGGGGAGAATTGTCGTTTTTATTATATTAGCTCAGCCTACTCATGAGAAATTGTTATAACTGACTTTATTTCTAAACAATTACAAGTGTTTTACAATTGTGTTCATATAGCCCCTGGGTTTGTCTTATTGGCAAGTAGATATCCAAGTATTTTATTTTGTCTTATTTCAAACAGAATCTATCTTTCTCTTACTGTTGACCTCTCTTACCACTATATAGAAATGATTTATTGAGGTTTATTTTATATCCTGTGATTTTGCTAAAGTTCTTTTTTTTTCAAGTAGCATTTTTAGTTGATTCCCTAAGTACATTATCATATCATCTGAAAAGAGTGATATATTTGTTTCTACATTGCCTAAACTAATTCCTTCAATTTTTTTCTCTTATTGTTAAAGCTAACATTTCTAATGTGATATTGGATAAGAGGGGTGATCATGGGCATAATTGTTTCACTCCTGATCTTATTGGCATCATGTTTAGCTGATCCCCTTTGTGGATAATGCTTTTTTAAAGTTTTAGATAAATTACTTTTTTCTGTACCTATTGATATAATCATATGCTTTTTGTTGTGTTTCTTATATATATGAGCAACTATGCTAATCATTTTCCTAAAATTGAAACAGCCATGCATTTCTGATATAAATGCTACCTGTTTATGGTGTGTGATCCTCATGACATAGTTCTGTAATCTCTTTGCTAGTATTTTATTTTATAATTTTGCATTAATATCCAATGGTGAAACTGCTCTACAATTTCCTGTTTTGGCTCTTCTTCATTTAGGAATCAGCACCATGTTTATGTTATCAAAGGAATTTATTAGGACAACTTCACCCATGTTTCCCTTTGATTCATTAATGTAAAAGCTCTTAAGTCCATGGTAATACTGACTATAGCTAAGTGGTATTTCAATTGTTTCATTCTGGCTGACCGCAGTATTTTCTACTTGACTTGATAGCTCTGGAATTTGACTAAGATATTCCTTGGCGTTTTCATTTTCAAATCTCAGGAGTTTATCAGGTGATTCTTTCAAAGAAGATTTTACCCTCTGGTTCTAGGTTATCATGGTAGTTTTCCTTGATAATGTCTTTAAAAATGATGTGCAGGCTCTTTTTCTAATCATGGCTTTCAGGTTATCCAAGAATTCTTAAATTATCTCTCCTAGATCTATTTTCCAGGTCAGTTGTTTTTCCAATGAGTTATTTTACATTTACTTCTATTTTTTCATACATTTGATTTTATTTGACTGATTCTTGATGTCTCACTGAGTCCTTCCACTTACTAAGTCTAATTTTTTTCTGATAAAAGTATTTTATTTTTTTTCCAGTTACATGTAAAGATAGTTCTCAAGATTTGTTTATACAAGCTTTCCAATTTCAGATTTTTCTGCCTCCCTCCCCCCTCCCCTAGACAGCAGGTAATCTGATATAGGTTATATATATACATAATAACATGTGGTAAAATATGAAAGTTTTTAACAGTCAGTTAGGATAACTGAAAGACGCCAGTTTTTCAAGGACCACCCTTTTGGGGAGGAGATGAACAGTCCGCCTGCTGCGCATGTCAGACTGCCTGCCGGGTTTTTTGACTTCCGGGGTGGAGAGAACGGGAGTAGCCTTTTTTGCCGGCTTGGCGGGACTCCTGGCGGCGCAGCACAGACGGTCTGACTCACTCCAAAGGTGGCCTAAATCGGTTTGGTGAGTTTTTATAAGGAATATAGACTAAGCCTAGATTTAAGACGATTTGTACTGTATTTCTATTTTCCTATCCTTCTAATCAACAACACCTTATATACAATAAAGGCTCTATCTAGAAAACCAGAAGCTTCTTCCATTTACTAGTCTGGGAGATAAATTAAGGGAAGGGTTAAGTAGGGGAGATTTATGATCTAATATCCAATTTTAAATCTCACAAACATTAAACATATTTCTGCATTAGTCACGTTATAAGAGAAGAATCAGAGCAATGAGGAAAAACCTCAAAATAGAAAAACAACAGAAGCAAAAACAAAAGAAATAGTATGGTTCAATCAGCACCTATACTCCACAGTTCTTTTTTTCCTGGATTTGGAGATTCCCTTCCATCATGAGTTCCCTGGAACTCTTCTGTATTAGTAAGAAGAATCTAGTCCATCACAGTAGATCAACACACCATGTTGATGATTCTGTGTACAATGTTCTTCTGGTTCTGCTCATCTCACTCATCATCAATTCATGCAAGTCCTTCCAGGTTTCTCTGAACTCTCCCTGCTCACTGTTTCTTACAGCACAATAGAATTCCATTGCAGTCATATACCTCAACTTGTTCAGCCATTCCCCAATTGATGGGCAACCCCTCAGTTTACAATTCCTTGCCACCACAAAAAGAACAGCAATAAATATTTTTGTACATGTGGGTCCTTTTCCCTTTTCCATGATCTCTTTGGGAAAAAGACCCAAAAGTGGTATTGCTGGGTCAAAGGGTATCCACAGCTTTATCACCCTTTGGGCATAATTCCAGATTGCTCTCCAGAATGGTTGGATCAGTTCACAGCTCCTCCAACAATGCATTAATGTTCCAATTTTCCCACAGCTTCTCCGAAATTATTTTCCTTTTTTGTCATTTTAGCCAATCTGATAGGTGTCAGGTGGTACCTCAGAGTTGTTTTAATTTGCATCTCTCTAATCCATAATGATTTTGAGTGTTTTTTCATATGGGAATAGATAGCTTTGATTTCTTCATCAGAAAACTGCCTGTTCATATCCTTTGACCATTTCTCAATTGAGGAATGACTTAGATTCATATAAATTTGATTGAGTTCCCTATATATTTTAGAAATGAGACCTTTATCAGAAGTACTGGCCATAAAAATTGTTTCCCAGCTTTCTGGCTCTCTTCTAATTTTGGATGCATTGCTTCTGTTTGTACAAAACCTTTTTAACTTAATGTAATCAAATCATCCATTTTGCATTTCATAATATTTTCTATCTCTTGTTTGGTCATAAACTGTTCTCCTTTCCAAAGATCTGAAAGGGAGACTATTCCTTCCTCTCCTATTTTACCTATGACAAACCCAGGAACTATATGAACACAATTACCAAACACTTTTCACACAAATCAAATCAGATCTAAATAATTGGAAAAATATCATGTGCTCATGGATAGGCAGAGCTAATATAGTATAAATGACAATTCTACCTAAATTAATTTACTTATTCAGTGCCATACCAATCAGACTACCTAAAATTATTTTATAGAGCTAGAAAAAAATAATAAAAAAATTCATCTGGAAAAACAAAAAGTCAAGAATATCAAGGGAAATGAAAAAAAATGCACAGGAAGGTGGGTTAGCTGTATGAAACCTGGAGCTTTACTATAAAGCAGCAGTCATCAAAACTATCTGCTACTGGCTAAGAAATAGAGTGGAGGATCAATGGAATACGCTAGGGACAGGAGACACAGTAGTAAATGACACTAGTAATGTAGTGTTTGATAAACCCAAAGACTCCAGCTTCTGGGATAGGAATTCAGTATTTGACAAAAACTGCTGGGAAAACTGGAAGACTAAAGTCTAATTTTTAAGAAATTATATTCTTCAGTTAGTTTTTGTACCTCCTTTTACCTTTGGTCATTTCTGCTTTTGAAGGAATTGTTTTCTTCATACAATTGTTGTGCTTCATTATCCAAGCAGTTGCCTCTTTTTTTGTAATTCCCCTGCATAACTCATTTGCATTTCCAATTTTGCTTCTTCATCTCTTATAATTTTTAAATTCCTCTTTGGGATTTTCCAGGAGGACTTTTTTGGTCTTGAGACCAATTTCCCTTTCCCTTTGAGGCTTCACATGTCAGCATGTTGACACTGTTATCCTCTTCTGATTTGGGGTTTTGATCTTTCCTTTTGCCATAGGAGATTTCTACAATCAGTGTTCTTTTTGGATTTTTTGACTCACTTTTTACAAAATGGAGCTATGCACTTGGGGGATGGCAGGCCCTGTCCCATGCTATTTGGAATAGTGGTCACTGGCTTTCTGCACTGGGGCTTCTAGGGCTGGCAGTTTTTCTTCTGTTCTAGGATGACCCACCCTAGCCACAATTGTGCTGGATTTCCATGACTGGCGGTGGGTCCACTGTGCTGGGGCTGGAGTTCTGTGGTGCCCCAGGCTGCTGAGCCAGGATTGTTGAGCCTTGGTTGCTTGGCTGCGGCTAAAAATCCTCCTGCTCAGACACTGCCTATGCCTGACTTCCCTGAAGTCCTTCTAAGTTATTTTAGGAGGAGAAATGATTTCACTCCATCTTTTCATAGATTCTTTCCATCCAAGATGTTTTGGAGGCTTGACTTAATTAATGTTGTTTCTGAGGGAAACTGGGGGGACTTAAGGCAACATCCTGGCTTCTTTCTGACGTCTTCACTCTATCCCCAAGATGCCTTATTTTAGGAAGAGCGTAACATAGAATAACATCGAATCCTCAGAACAAGCCAGTCACACTGGCAAGCCTGGCATTCTTTTTCCCTTTTACAGCTTTGAACCATGAGCTCAAAATGTTTGAGTGACATTTTCAGTGTATGTGCAACTGACACTAGAAATCAAACTGTGTCACTGGGGATGCTCTGTTCAAATTACTATATATTACAATTTATTTTTTCTTTCTTCTTGGTTTTGTTTTTGTGTGTGTGTGGTGCAATGAGGGTTAAGTGACTTTCCCAGGGTCACACAGCTAGTAAGTGTCAAGTGTCTGAGGCTGCATTTGAACTCAGGTCCCCGTGACTCCAGGTCTGGTGCTCTATCCACTGTGCCACCTTACTGCCCCCTATCCATTACAATTTCTATCCTTTCTTTAAATGCCCATTGTTTATAATTTTGTGAATCTTCAACTAACCTTCCTACTATTTTGTAGTGATAGAGTTGCATGTCCTATAACACGATGATTCTTGGTAAATTTCATATGTTCAGAAATACATTTACTTTTTAAAAAAACATCTTTTAACTATTTTCAGTATTATATGCAACTTTTCTTATTTTCTTTTCTGACACAAAGATATCATACCACTTCATGCTCATATACTAAATATTCATTCTAATTCATTATCTATATTATATTTCAAATTATATCTTGATCCAACATCTTTCTATTGGGAAGGTAAAAGCAGAATTTTCTAATAGTCCTCTCATACTGCATCCCATTTAGTGGTACAAGAACTCTTTGGAGGTTCATGATGTTGAAGTTCAAGGGGTTTTAGCTAAAAATTATTTAATGCAAAATAATCTGGTACTGGCAAAGAAACAGAGTAGTAGTATCAGTGGAAAAGAATAGCTACATATTACAGTATACTCATTGATTATATTGGTTCCAAAGGTTTACCATGCTGGGATGGGAGTGGGGATAAGCTCCCACTCTCTATAAAATGCTCCAATAGCGTGCCTCTCATATTCTCTCTGACAACCAAAGCCCAACTCTTGGCCTTCTCTTGGCAGAACTGTTTCCACTAACAGGAGAAGGGGCGAAGGCGGGTCACTGGCGCCTTAAAATCAGTCGCTTCGGGCAGGTGGGGCTCGTCAGCCTTGGCAGGCAACCCGCTTGGGGGAAGCAGAGAGAGCTCCAGCTTTTTGGCATGGTGGCAGTTGACTTCAGAAGTGGGAGCTTAGGGAGTTTAGGATCACCAGGGTATAGGAAATCTGTTCTCAGTCTTTCTCTTTCTTTTACTTAAGAAAACCTAAAATCGTTTATCAGTGATTTTAGTCAGTTCCACCCCCCCCACCCCCCGCCAAATGGGGAACAGATTAGAACCTACATTTAGAATTTTAAATTACACACTCATGCTTGCTCTGGCTTCCCTAAAGTACAACCTAAAATTCTTGCTTTTACAGTAAGTCTGTTCCTGTCTTCCTCACCTATAGGGATTTCCCTGTCTTGCTTAGCTCCAATTTATCCTGAATACACTGGGTTGGTAGATCCTTGTGTGATGAAATAATGGGATTTAGCAGAAACTCAAAGACCCACCTGGAGATTAATCAAGACTGATTGAATCAAGTGAGAGTGACTGACTGCTGATTAAGCCTACTTCAAGTTAATTGGATTGTAATCACACTTGGCTATCCCTCAGAAACTAGACTGTGAACTCAACTTGAGAACACCTTCAAAGCCAATGGATTTGGAGGACACCAACCAATCACCTTGAAGCAGTGTGTAAGGACCTCCTCTGTTCCAGAACCATAAAAAAGCTTCCACAGTCAGCTTGAGAAGGGGTTCCTGATTAAAGCAGGCTTGTGGAAGAGGACTTCAGGAAGAACCCAACCAAGCTGGAACTCTAGGCTAGGTAGGACTTCTTTTTCATAACATTCTGAACTCTTTGTAAATATCTGTATGCTTTAATAAATGTTTAATGCCCAAAGACTGGTACTGAAGTCTTTTAATTTTTGGTGACCACAATTAAGATTTTAAATATCACACTTGTTTACATGTTGTGTTCCCCATTAGACTGAACTCTTTGATCAAGGCTTATCATTTGCCATTCTTTGTGTTCCTAGTGTTTAGCAGTGTCTGGAACATAGTAGGTGCTTAATAAATGTTTATTGACAGGAAAAAATACTAGGAAGAAATCCAGAATGGATACCCTCAGCCCATTTGAGAGGCTTTCAGGAGAGTTTGATGCCCCAAGTTCAAAATGATGACTTCTTACACCATCAAAATTTTATAACTACAAGATGTGAGCAAATAATGGGGTCATAGGGGACCCAGAGAGCCTTGCCTGCCCTTTCTTAAGGCCACCCCAGAGTCAGGAGAATTTCAAAGGAAATGTCGTTGGACCTTGGACTGTGAATATAGAAAATGGAAGTTAAATCCGCACCTACCTGAGAAGCCTTGGCCCCCAGAGGGCCTGTCCTTTGGGCTCCGACTTTAGCACATACTGCTCCAGACCACCCCCAAGTCCAATGAACCAGGAGATTTGGATGGTGCTGGCCAATTAGATTGAAGCACTATGTAAGGGCTGCCTCTCCCCCTGACCTCGAGGAGCTTACACTCGCAGACTCTCCCTCTTGGCCTTGGGACTCTGAAGGAGCAGCCACAAGGCCCACTGTCGCTCTCCCCTCTGAACTTTTAGGGTCATGTGCTCTATCTTTACTAATATTTAATAGTAGTAGGCCTCCACCAGTCGCAGACGACCATGGATCATCGTCCTGAAGAGCCACAGGCCACAGTGTGTCTGTGCAGTCCAATATGGGAGCTGCAGCTCCTGAGTGACTTATAACTGGTAACTGCCACCTCCCGTGTTGTATCTACCACATGAGGAGGAGGAGCTGGAGTGTCCTCTCCGGGGCGCTGGCCTGGGCAGGTCAATATGGAAAATACGCTGTTGCCCATACAGCAGGTTTTCCCTCTCCGTGACATTGGTGGATCCAAAGGAGAGGTAGAGCCAGTGCAGTTTGGCACCAGTACCACCGCAGGAGTTGCCAGAGGGATGTGATGTCCAACATCCAACTGCCTAAGGGACTCTGACTCCTGATTTTCCTCGGGGTTAACTCCCGAAGCCTTTCCCATATATGGGTATAACCGCAAGGCAGCAGAGGTTACCAATCAGGGTTTCCTTCCCCTAGGCAGCTTGCCTGCCAAGGCTAAGGAGTTCCACCGGCCCAAAGCGAATGATTTTAAGGTGCCAGTGACTCGCCTTCACCACTTCTCCTGTTAGTGGAAACAGTTCCGCCATGAGAAGGCCAGGAGTTTGGCTTCAGTTGTCAGAGGCTATTTGAGACGCATGCTATTGGAGCATTTTATAGAGAGTGGGAGCTTATCCCTACTCCCACCCCGGCATGACAAACACAGCTAGGTGGCACAGTGGATAGAGCACTGGCCCTAGATTCAGGAGGACCTGAGTTCAAATCCTGGCTCAGACACTTAAATAGCTGTGTGACCCTAGGCAAGTCATTTAACCCCAATTCCTGCACCACAAAAAACAAAAAGAATCTCATTAGGTAGGATGAAGTATGGGGGTCTTAGGTAATATTTAATATGCTTTAATAAATGCTTAATGCCCAAACTGGTGGTATAACTTCTAATTTCTAAGTACCAATACATTAGAAACCCCAGCTAAGTTTCCCTACAACTTGGGCCAGAAACAGGTCACTCCCATATCATTTTAAATGCCACAAAGGAAACTGAAAGGCCCAGGAGTTTGACTTGCTCCCCTGTATGAGGAAATTGGGGCTCTAAAGGTCAGTTACTTGCACAGGATCCCACAGCTGAAACGTATCTAAAAATCAATTCCAACTAAGACCTTCCTGCCCACAAGTCTAGCACTCCCTGCACCACAACACTTAGGAGACCTCTTATGATAAGAGCCCTCATACACCTGCTTTTATGTCACTCACCTGGACAGGAGTTCCTCGGACCTTTGTGCTCTACCATCCCTGGTGATTCCCCTCCCTGGAAAGGAGAGCTCAAATCTTCTCTAGAAACTGGAAGTCCTGTGAATATAAAATAAGGAAGGGATGAGGACAGAGAGAAATGTACACTTCAGTCCTCCTTAGGGAATGAAGACATGCTAGCAGAGATGACAGGATGGTTCCCAGGATGTCTCAAGGATAGTTCCCAAGGTATTGATTGCTGGGCTCTTTGGAGGCAGGCTGAGGTCACACAGGTGTGGTAAAATATGAAAGTTTTTAACAGTCGGTTAGGATAAGTGAAAGACGCCAGTTTTTCAAGGACCACCCTTTTGGGGAGGAGATGAACAGTCTGCCTGCTGCGCATGTCAGACTGCCTGCCGGGTACAGTCCGCCTGCTGCGCATGTCAGACTGCCTGCCAGGTACAGTGCGCCTGCTGCGCATGTCAGACTGCCTGCCGGGTTTTTTTTGACTTCCGGGGTGGAGAGAACGGGAGTAGCCTTTTTTTTGCCGGCTTGGCGGGACTCCGGGCGGCGCGGCACAGACGGTCTGACTCACTCCAAAGGTGGCCTAAATCGGTTTGGTGAGTTTTTATAAGGAATATAGACAGCCTAGATTTAAGACGATTTGTACTGTATTTCTGTTTTCCTATCCTTCTAATCAACAACACCTTATATACAATAAAGGCTCTATCTAGAAAACCAGAAGCTTCTTCCATTTACTAGTCTGGGAGATGAATTAAGGGAAGGGTTAAGTAGGGGAGATTTATGATCTAATATCCAATTTTAAATCTCACACAGGCCATTTGGTATCAGAAAACATCCCCTTTATTTACCTCTTCCCTAGAAGGATGGGAACACTGCCTAGCTTCGATTATCTAGAAATTGGAGGCTGTGGTAGTGCAGTGGTAACAGCCCAGGGCCTAGAGTCACTAAGACCATTTCAAACCAGTGTCAGACACATGGGAGCTGTTTCCCCCTGGACAAGTTGTGTAACCTGTTTGCCTGTTACCTCAACTATGAAATGGGGATGATAATACTACCAAACTCATAGGGATGTTGCAAAGATCAAATGACAATAAGGACAATACACTTTGCCCAGTGCTGGATATAAAGCAGGTATATGTAAATGCTTATTCCATTCCCTTCCTTTCCTAACATCTGGACTGGAATTTGTGGGAACAAAGAAGGAAGAATCAGGATAAACTTGCTAGGCCTGGCAGGATGAGGAGCAGGGAGCTACCATGTCAGCAGCTCAGAGTCACCAGGGGCAAAGGTCTTACCCACAGAGAGCAGGGTCTGGACATTCTCCAGCATGACCTCCTTGTACAGCTCTCTCTGAGAATGGTCCAAGAGGCGCCACTCCTCCTGGGTGAAATCCACAGCCACATCCTTGAATGTCACCAACTCCTAAACCACCAAAGGTCACATGATTTAGAGCTGAAAAAGACTTCAGAATTCACCTAATCCAACCCTCATCAACTTAGAGGAAGAAACTGAAGCACAGAAGGGATTTGCCCAAAACTCAATATATTTATGAGAGGCAGCAACAACACTTGAAACCACATCCAATAAGAGCCCAATGGAATATTGAGGAAAGCATTTTATATTGAAGTGAGAACCATGTTAGAATGATAAAAGTTGAATAAAGTTCTTACTATGGAATGTTTCTCCCCATAGGCTCAGGGAGAAGTTATGGGTTCTGGGAGTGAAGTATCAGAGCCTAGGGAGAAGAAAGCAAGGTAATATGAAATTCCTCCTCAACACAAGGGATATGTTACATGTCATAAGGGATATGCTAAGGAAATTTTATAAAGAATTTATGAGAAGTTGGCAAATATTGTATACTCTGGGGAGAAAAAATATTTTTAGTCATCACTAAGGAGAAAACAAAGAAAGAAATATTGCTTACAATCTGCCCTGAAGTAAGAGTTATGAGAATCACTTTCCAGCAAAGTGAGGAAAAGTTATGTATTGGAATAGTAAGGGCTTGGGGTAACACCAGGTATGATGTGTCATAACCAAAACCAATTTCATGTCTTTGCTTTATAATTGCTTTCACTAGTTAAAGGAATATATTCATTGATTTTAATATTTAGTTACATAAAAATAAGAGTAACTATGATGGGGAAAGGAGAACTCATTCACTTATAATAAAAATTACATTTTCCATAGAATTTTTATTGACTATGGTTGGAGATCAAGCTTATTCATAAGATATTGACAGTTTATTTGTGAAAAAGAAATGATCACAACAGAACCCTAAAACGTTAGAACATTTGACACCAAGAGTCAAGACAAACAGGGAAGAAGCAGAATGATGAAGAACAGACAAGAGATCAGCCATAGGGGCAGCTAGGTGGCGCCGTGGATAAAGCACCGGCCCTGAATACAGGAAGACCTGATTTCAAATCTGGCCTCAGATACTTGACACTTAGTAGCAGTTTGAACCTGGGCAAGTCACTAAACCCTCAATCCCCTGCAAAAAAAACGGGATGCCCATCAATTGGGGAATGGTTAATAAGCTGTGATACGTCAGTGGAATGGAATGATATTGTGCTGTAAGAAAGGAGCAGATGCATTTCAGGAAAACCTAGAAAAGCTTACAGGAACTGACTCTGAGTGAAACGAGCAGAACCAGGAGGACATTGCATACATAGTATCAACAACATTGTGTGATGATCGACTCTGAGAGATTTGATTTTTCTCAGCAACACAATGGTCCAAGATAACGCCAAAGGTCCCAGGATGGAAAATGCTCTCCACATCCAGAATAAAGAACAGTGAAACCTAGATGCAGATGGAACCATATTATCTTCCTTTTTTCTTTTTTGAGGTTTTCCCCCTTTGTTCTGATTCTTCTTTCACAACATATGCAGATGTATTTTTAATGTGATTTTACATATATAACCTATATCAGACTGCTTGCTGTCTTGGGGAGGGAGAAAAATTAGAAATCTTATAAAAACAAATGTTGAGGGACAGCTGGGTGGCCCAGTGGATAGAGCACCACCCCTGTATTCAGGAGGAAGGACCCCAGTTCAAATTTGGCCTCAGGCACTTGGCACTTACTGGTTGTGTGACCCTGAGCAAATCATTTAACCCTCATTGCCCCACTCCCCCCAAAACATGTTGAAAACTCTCTCTACATGTAACTAGAAAATAAAATACTTTTATGATAAAAAAAATTGGACCTTTTAGTATCTCTGTGCCCCAACCCAGTCTTATCTAAAACTTCTTTGTAAGCCTGTCTATGATAACATGACCTAACCCATCCTACCCAAAGGTTAGGTCATATAACTCAGGAGGGGTGACTGTCTCTCCATCAACTGTGGAACTCTGAGACACACATGTCTGTCACCCACTCAAGGAGGGCGTCTCTCCATAGAGAGAATAGCTAAACCACAGTTTATAGTCTGGCTGTAACTTGTGCTCCCTTGTTCTCGCTGTCCTAGGAAAGATCCTGACAAATGTCCCAACAGGATCATGGGAGATCCTGTTTATATGGCTCCCAGCACACAGCAGACACCAGATAACCCTGTCCAGTCTTCTTGCACCTCAGTCCTCTTCTCTCTGACCTGGGGACACTGGCCTCCTGGATGATCCTTGACCAAGACCCCCCACTGCCTGACTCTGTGCCTTTCCAAGGGCTTCTAATGCTTGCACTGATCTCCCTGCTCACCTGGGCCCCCTGGTGTTGTGGGAGGAGGGACCCCAAATCCCAAGGAATCATTAAACTTTCCCAAGGCAAAAGCAGCTTTACTTCCAATCTCAAGAATATGGTGTAGCTCAGACACTTGATACTTCCTAGCTGTGTGACCCTGGGCAAGTCACTTCACCCCCAATGCCCAGCAAAAAAACAAACAAAAACAAAACAAAACAAAAAAAACACCAAAAAAAAAGACCCTGGTCTGCCAGGAACAAAGATGATATATTGATAAGGATGAGTGCTATTACTACCCAGGCCCTCCTTACCAGTTGTTTCCCTTCCAGTGGTCTTCACCCTCCTAACTGCTTTGCACACAGCTTTTGTTTTTTGTTTTTTTTTTTAGTGAGGCAATTGGGGTTAAGTGACTTGCCCAGGGTCACACAGCCAGGAAGTGTTAAGTGTCTGAGGCCGGATTTGAACTCAGGTCCTCCTGAATCCAGGGCCGGTGCTTCATTCACTGCGCCACCTAGCTGCCCCCTGCACACAGCTTTTGTGTGTAAACATGGAAAGGACCAGCTCTTCTCTTACCCAGGGAGACAGGCTTTCAACAGTGATTCTGTCTCCTGGTCGTATGTTCCTCTCTCCTAATAAATCACTTTTCATTTTACAAGATTTGTGCTGAGCCTCCAATTTGTGGGTGACCTTGCCTCCTGATCCGGGTCACAAGTCTCCCAACATTATGGTGCTGAAACCCAGTAAAAGTCATTGGGCAGGTAAAAAGGTGGGCTGCTCATGTGGCTCTTGGATTCCCCAGGTGGGGGTGTACACTCTGCTCTCTCCTGTAAGGATCCCCTAGACCCAGGCCACAAGGCCCCCAACACTGGCTTCCTTCACATCTCAGCAAAATCCTCACCTTCTGAAAATGAGTTTTTCCTGCACCCTGACACTGCTTGGGCCTTCCCTCTGAGGGGGCCTCCCATTCATACTGTAGAGACCTTGTGTGGACCCAGCTGCTGCCCTGTTATCTCCCAAGGAGTCTCTGAGCACGTTGAGGGCAAGGCCTGTTATGGTTTGAACCTTCCTTTGCATCCCCAGTAGGTTGGCACAGTGCTTGGAACAGAGGAGTCACTGTCTAAATGCTCACTGACAACCTAAGAAATGTCAAATGAGAGAGATTCAGAGAGAGCAGGGGAGACTGGGGTGGCCTGAGGCAGAAGGAAATGAGCAGAAGCAGGAGGACCATGTCTGCTCTGCTGACAGCAGGGCACAGGACAATGTACATGGTAACAGGATAAAGCTTCCTGGGCTCTGCTGGATTCCACCTTTGCTGATGCTGGTCAGGTCTGTGGATGGGCTGCACTCACCTGGGATGAGGGTCTCTGGGTCCCTGGGGTCATCCTCTCTGGTTCCAGGCTCTCTCCTTGGAAGACACTTTGATTGTCTGCAAACTGGCCTGGGGAGGGAGAAGGGTCTCAGAATGGGAGAGACATTGTCTTTGTGTTTTCCTCCTAGGGTGGACACTGGCCTACCTGGAATTACAGAGGTTGAAGTTGTTATATTTAAAATCAAACTGTTATAGGCAGTTTTCTGATGAAGAAAGCTATCTATTCCCATATGAAAAAATGCTCTAAATCTCTAATGATTAGATAGATGCAAATTAAAACAACTCTGAGGTACCACCTGACACCTATCAAATTGCCTAAAATGACAAAATAGGAAAATAATAAATGTTGGAGAAGCTGTGGGAAAATTGGAACACTAATTCATTGTTGGTGGAGCTGTGAACTGATCCAACCATTCTGGAGAGCAATTTGGAATTATGTCCAAAGGACAATAAAGTTGCGCATACCCTTTGACCCAGCAATACCACTTTTGGGTCTTTTTCCCAAAGAAATCATGGAAAGGGGAAAGGGACCCACATGTACAAAAATATTTATAGTTGCTGTTTACGTGGTGGCAAGGAATTGGAAGTTGAGGGGGTGCCCATCAACTGGGGAATGGCTGGACAAGTTGTGGTATATGAATACAATGGAGTACTATTGTGCTGTAAGAAATGATGAGCAGGAGGAGTTCAGAGAAACCTGGAGGGTCTTGGGTGATCTGATGATGAGTGAGATGAGCAGAACCAGAAGAACATTGTACACAGTATCATCAACATTAAGTGTTGATCTACTGTGATGGACTAGATTCTTCTCACCAATGCAATGGTACAGAAGAGTTCCAGGGAACTCATGATAGAAGAGTATCTCCAAATCCAAGAAAAAAAAAAAAAGAACTGTGGAGTATAGATGCTAAATGAACCTTACTATTTCTTTTGGTTTTGGTGCTGTTCTTTTTTTCTATTTTGAGGTTTTTCATCATTGCTCTGATTTTTTTATCTTATAACATGACTAATGCAGAAATAGGATTAATATTATTATGTGTATGTATGTATGTATGTATGTATGTGTATATATATATATATATATATATATATACATACACACACACACATATATATATATACACACATATATAACCTATATCAGATTACCTGCTGTCTAGGGGAGGGGAAAGGGAGGGGAGGGAGGGAGAAAAATCTGAAATTGTAAAGCTTGTATAAACAAAAGTTGAGAACTATATTTATATGTAACAGAAAGAAATAAAATACTTTATTAATTAAAAAAATAAAATAAAAAAATAAAGAATGGTAGAACCAATACCAATTCATAGAAATATAAACAATTATCTCAAAGAAAATTATATCTATGAGCCAAAATGTAGAAAAATGGGCTCAACTAAAGCAGTGATTAGAGGAAAATTTATATTATTATTTATATATATTCTTTACATAAATGTAAAATAAATGTATAGAAATAAAAAAATCAAACTGTTATGACTAAAAATCTAATGTGTGGTCATCTTAAATTAGAAGCTTATAGCACCAGCCTTTGGGCATTAAGCATTTATTAAAGTACATTAAAAGTTAGTATAAGAGAGAGGAAGAACACATGGAGTTCAGAAAGTTAGGAGATCTGTCTACTCTGCCTGCCCCTCCTGTTGCCAGGAGCTTGTCCCAGCAACCAAAAAAGGATCCATTCCCAGTCTTTCTGAGCAGGACCTCAAGAGGGCTGGTCCTTACACACAGCTCCAAGCTAACTGACTGGCAGCATTGATTGACATGACCTCTGTGTGGTTCTGTGAATAGATGTAACTTCCAGAGGCCAGGCAGCTTCCCAGCACTAGTTACATGCTTTCTCCTCAGGAGGGCATTGCCCTGGTTCTCACAATGTCTTTCTCAGCAGGGGGTGGCACCCTGATTCTCACACTCCCACCCTGTGCTTCATGAAGAAACATCGTTTCCTTACATGAAGCAATAACATAACAGATACTTATGACTAACAAAGTAAAGGGAATGAAGAGAGAAAAAACATTGAGGGACACATTAACAAAGGCTAAAGGGGGCACTCCCTTAGTAAGTGGACATTATAAACAGTGTATACAATGGGGAAAAGGAAAACAGGAAAATGTTCATTTCAGTCTTTGTTAGTCTTTTCTCAGATGACTCTTGGGATGTCCTCTGGGTGTAGTTGTGGAATGAAAGTCTTTCAGGTGTGGATGCTGATGATCAAGGCTAGCAAGTCTCAGCTGTAGAGTTTCCAGTGTGTTTGTAAAGTCCCTCAGGTGTTTCAGAGACTGGTAATCAGCTGGGAAATTTCCTCAAAATTGATCTTCACACAACTTCAAATAGCTTTGCCAATAACCAAATCAAACAATGAGACTTCTCAAAAACGTGTCTAAGGAAATTCAGAAGGTTTTAGAGGTTTTTATAATTATTGTCCAGTTGTTACACATGAAATATATAATAAAAACAAAAATTGAAGCATTCTCTGAAACTCTATATTACTACACTCCCCACTGGGGAGAATAAATTGAGAAGACAACTGTGATATTAATTTAGAAAATATTTTTATCTTTGTTTCATCACTTTTTGCATCATCTGCCTAATTATCCTCATGCCATTAT